>NC_136967.1:20845673-20970673 GCF_032717465.1 Coenobita brevimanus
AGACGATATTAGACGATTAAAAGATAATACACCAAATAACATGGTTTTCATCAATAACATAAATGACGATATCTTTAAAAGGTAATATATAAAGTAAGTAATTGGGGAAGAGAGGCATTGAAGTGTCAAAATTCGCAAAAACACGACTGCAAAACGCCTCCATCACAACTCATCACCACTTCCTCCTGCCTGTCGAAGCCCCTTCATCAAAACTCACCACCACTCCCGCCGGCCTCTCAAAGCCCCTTCATCACAACTCGCCATCACTCCCTCTGACCACTCAAAGCCGTTCCATCATCACAACTCTCCACCACTCCCTTCCCCCACTCAAAGTCGCTCCATCACATCTCACTACCACTCCCTCCCGCCACTCAAAGCTGCTCTCCCACATACTGTTCTCTTCATTTTCTCAAAGTCTTTGCTGTTGCACTGTACATTTAGTTTACGATTTCAGCCCGTGGACATAATTATAATTTTTTTCTTGCGTCTGGCAGATGAGTATATGTGCATGAGACCAGCTAGTAGTGAGGGTGTAACGACGGCCTTGCTTATCCCTTTAGATGTAAAAGCCTCTCAGGACCTGGCCAGGATCATCTGAATGCAGCAAAAATATGATGTTAAATACGTCATCGCATTGAGTGCTTTAAAACTTTTCATTCTTAATGTGTTTCACTTGCCATTCACCTCAGTGCATTAGTTATAATCTCTTCAATACGACGATGTCTTTTGGGGGGGTTCTTTATTCCTTCCGACGATTTCATACAGTTTAGACAAAACTTCATGTATTGCCTGGGTTAAAAATTCTAATATAGTTGGTTTGTTTTCATCATAAAAATCCCTAGCCCCTTCCAGCTCAGTTGACCATCAAGTGTAGTCAGACTGGAAGATTGATATGTGCAGTAACCAAAGATACTCATTCCTTCCCCATAAATAAAGATAATCGAATTTCATGCAACCGCGGTTTAATACTCAGATTATAAGTGTGGCCAAGTTCCGTCAGATGAAAACAATCCAACTGTGAGCCTTTCGCTGCTAGTGTTCTCTCCTAAGCTGGGTAATAGTGCATAGCAGTGGGAAGAATAAAGAAAAATGAAGACCACCATACGAAAAGTGTTAACACCACGTATTAGTGCTGGAAAGAGACGCTTTCACGTGGTAACAGAGGTGTGACCAAGTGGTGGAGCTGCCGGGGTATACAAACGCCCCTGATTCTCTTCCTTGTCCCCTGAGTGAAGGATGGTGGACTGCCGAAGAAGAGCAACTTTGACTTGCAGTTCACTAGGTTCACATTCAGATGAGTCCAGGGTTACAGATACTCCTACCCCACCTCTTTAATTTACATGCATTTCACTTTACCTACTCATTGTTTCATAAGCAAACGTATAGCTCTTGAAATGCTTTGTGTCGTAGTATTTATGGACGCATTATTAAACTTGAACGTCTTCATATAGCCACACTGAAATTCAGCGAGAAAATCAGAGACAAAAAGTATCACCATCACTATCGTCAGTATCATTAAAATCATTCACTTTATTATCACGTTCACCATTTTTATTAGTCTCCACCTAATACATAGGTGGAGACTATTGTTGTCGCTGGAATTATTATTATTGCACGAGGAATTTGAAGTGACCAAGTTATGTCTCCTGGCATGGGCGATTGCTGATAGAAAAAAAATCCAAATCCAAACGTGCAGTGGAAGGGCATGTCAGAAATAGTCACATCAGTATCATGTTGTGAATGAGATAAGATGTTGTGTCCACTGGAAATTTCAATACAACGTGCACAAGGAATCTGAATGGCCCAGGTTATGTGTCCTGGTGTGGGCCATTGTTGATAAAAAAAAAATCCAAATCTTTGTGGGGTCAAGGTCATTGCAGGTAACAATAGATGGAGACTAGTGACTGTCTGCAGAACAGTTACAGAGTTCTAGTTATTATTATTAGTCTCCACCTACTACGTAGTATGAGACTATTGTTTTCACTGATATTATTTAATTATTATTCTCGCCTGATTCCAGGAGAACCGGAGACTGCACAGATAATCTGAAGGGCCCAAGTTGTGTGTCCCGACATGGGGGATTGCTTATAGCAAAAAAAAAAAAAAAAACGCTAATCTCCCCAATGGGGTCAAGGTCACTGAAGGAAACAGTTGCAGACACATACGTTCTCTGACACCTTGTCAGATCCTTGTTGAGGTTACACAAGAAGTTACCTTAGGGTCTTCAGATCTTGTTTATATTATATTTGCCTTACTACACAGAATGCCTCCTTATTGTGGCTGCACCATAAAAATGTCTATCTATCTATCTATTGCCAGACGCCTCAATCCCGTTTGGGGTGGCCACAAACAAAATGCCTCCACGTCGCCCTGTCCCCTGCCATTTCACTGCCCTGCTCCCAACTCACACACCCCTCTCTCACATACCTCTCCACCCCATTCCTCCATCTCATCCTCGGCCTCCCCCTCCCTCCATCTCATCCTCGGCCTCCCCCTCCCTCTTTCCCCCTCCACCTCACTCACATGCACTCACTTCGTCAGTCTTTCACCCTCCATCCTCTCCATATGGCCAAACCACCTCAGTGTGTTCCTCATAACGCTTCCTATCACATCCACATCCACACCACAACGCTCCTTTACATCCTCATTTGTCAGCCTGTCTCTCCATGTGACTCCACAGGCTCCTCTTAAATAACTAATTTCCACTGCTCTCACTCTTGACTTGTGTCGTTCCAACAACGTCCAAGTTTCACTTCCATACGTTAGAGTTGGTATCACAATACTGTCATGTAGTAACTTTTTCACTTCCATGCTCACTTCCCTATTTCTTATCAATGCTTTCATAGAACCAGCAACCTTTCTTCCCTGATGTACCCTTTCAAGCACTTCACCTTCCAATCCTCCATCCTTACTCATCACACTACCCAAGTACTTAAACGTACTCACATTTTCCAGTTCCTCACCCTCCAACCTCGCTGTACATTCACTGATTTCACCTCTCTCAAAGACCATCACTTTACTCTTCCCTACATTCACCTTTAGATTCCGTTTCTTACACACTCTCTCAAACTCATTCACCAAGCCTTGCAGCTCCCCTTCGTCTTCACTCAACAACACAGTATCATCTGCAAACAACAGTATAGGGAGTTTCCAAACACTATCCTCTCTCACCAGGGCCACTCCAACATTCACTACCCTACCTTGTACCTCTTTCATTACCCCATCCATGTACAGATTGAACAACCATTGAGACATGACACATCCCTGTTTCAACCCAGTCTTCAAAGAGAAAAATTCACTTAGTTCACCATCCACACGCACTGCAGCCTTCGCACCATCATACATACTCTTCACAGCATTCAACAACTTCACATCTACTCCATATATTCTTAATACTTTCCACAATCCTAGTCTATCCACCCTGTCATATGATTTCTCCAAATCCATGAAAGCCGCATACAACTTCTTTCCCTTCTCTAGAAACTTTTCCACTAAAGATCTAAGAATGAATATCTGATCGACACAACCTCTTCCCTTCCTAAAGCCTCCCTGTTCTTCTCCAACTAATTCCTCTGTTCTTTCTCTAACTCTGTCAATAAGTATCCTACCATACACTTTTCCTATTACACTAAGAAGACAAATGCCCCTATGATTACCACACACTTCTTTTTCCCCTTTCCCTTTGTACAAGGGAATAATTATACCTGACTTCCAATCCTCCGGGACTCTACCTTCCTCCAAGGCCAATCTACACATCTTCCACATCCATTCTACTACAATATCTCCCCCATGCTTCAGCATTTCACCACACACTCCATCAATTCCTGGGGTTTTCCCCGATTTAACTTTCTTCATTGCTTCCACAACTTCTATTCTACTGATTTTTTCCTGTCTTCTCACCTCCTTCTTTCTCCCAGCCATTCCCCAGCCACTTATACTCGCATTACTTCCATCCTGTATGTTCAACAATTCCTTAAAGTGTTCTCTCCATCTACTCACTTTTTCTCCCTTCTCCACTAGTAATCTACCATTTTTATCTTTTACTCCCTGCTAACCTCACTTCCACCCTGTCTTACTCTCTTCACCTCTTTCCAGAACATTTTCTTACAGTCCTTCCACTTTACACTCAAATTCCTTCCAAATTATCATTCTGACCTGGATGTCTCCCGACAATTGCAGGAGAACTGGAGGCTGCGCAAGGAATCTGGCTGGCCCAGGTTATGCATCCTGGCATGGACCATTGCTGATAAAGAAAAAGGGAAATCCACATCTCCCAGTGGGATTAAGGTCACAAAGAGACAGTAGATGGAGGCTATTGACTGTCCGCAGGACAGTTACAGTGTTCTTCTTGTTATTATTATTGTTGTTATCTGTCTCCACCTACTACATTGGTGGAAAGTTTTGTTTTCGCTGGTATTATAATTATTACAAGTGCTCGTGGGCCCTTCGGACCCCTCGCACTTGCTCCTATGGAGGGCTTTCGCACTGCAATAGTTTATTTTAGTTGTACCTATGGGCAAAAAATTCTACGGAGATCCTATGCCGGGTGCCTGGAGCGGCGTTTTTTGGTCAGAATGTGATTGGTTATTAAATATAGTAAAAGTTTTTCAGTCGTGATGGGATCAAGTTTCTTCACATCAGCAAAATTTTTGCGATTTTTGTGCCAATTTTGGTGCGATTTGAATGTGTAGTTTCGGCTGCCCAAAATACACACACACACACACACACACACACACACACACACACACACACACACACACACACACACACACACACACACACACGGCTAGTGCAATAGTATATTAGATTCCCACCTCAGAGTCTCGCAACGATTCCAGGAGAACCGGAGAATGCGCAAGAAATCTGAAAGACACAGTTTGTGTGTCCTGGCATGGGCTTTTGCTGATAGAAAAAAAAGAAAAAGCCAAATCCTTTAAGTGCAGTAGAAGGGCATGTCAGAAGGAGTCATATCAGTATCATGTTGTGAACAAGATAAGTTGGTCGTGTCTGGAGATGTCAATATGATCTACACAAGGAATCTGAGTGGCCCAGGTTATGTGTCCTGGTATAAGCCATCGCTGATAGAAAAAAAAAAAATCCAAATATCTGCAATGGGATCAAGGTCATTTTATGAAACAGTAGATGGAGACTAGTGAATGTCCGGAGGACAGTTACAGAGTTCTGGTTATTATTATTGTTGTTGTTGTTGTTGTTGTTGTTGTTGTTGTTGTTGTTGTTGTTGTTGTTGTTGTTGTTGCTGTTGTTGTCGTTGTTGCTATTACTGTTCTTATCACCAAAGCCGTATTTTCAATTACTATTTGACCTGAAAAATAGCTATTCATTGACACAGAACAAAAAGCATTCTCCATGGTCGACTTCTTCCCGTTCCAGAGCCAGCATTTATCAGCGGTCCATCGACACCCACATAACCCGCCATCGACCCTTGGATACGCCGTGACGCTAATGTATGTTACGCCGCCTTGCCAACACCGACACTTTCGTCATTAATTACCAGGGTGTTCTGTGGCTCACACCTCCTCGTTGCAACAAATATCTAGATCTCCTGACCATCACAGGTTATCCCACCTACAACGTAGCAACAGCTACAGCACATGACAGCTGTCACATACTTATTTCAGTTTTACAGAGAGCGATGCCTTCATGTGGTGGCACCGACATGACCGGGCGTCTCCACTGACTGGTTACACAAATTTCCCTCTACTCCTTCCTATCCCCCAAAAGAAAGATGGTGAACTGCCGGAGAAGGGCAGCTTTAGTCTACAGTTCACTGGATTCAGCTTAAGATGAACCTGGGGTTGCAACTATTAATACTACTACCGAGTTCAGTGATTACCCACCTTCGTCTGAACAGATTAAACACTTTTATATTGAGGCCTACCTCACCTTCATAATGCTTGCAGTTGGCCACAATTCCCAATCGCTGCTACTAAGTCTAGATTTGAAGCTTGAGTTCTTTGGTCCAAGCTTCTTGGTCCACGACCTATGGACCACGCTCACTATCACACCTAAGCAGTACCGACAAAGTCTGCTGTACAGTAAGTACTCATCAGATTGGGAATTCCGTGGTCCACGCCCCGTTCTTACACATATCTACCACGCTACACATAAAAGACTATCACACCCACATAGTACCAGCGCAGCCTGTTATAAGTGTACATCACAGCTACTGCATCTGTATTTCAGCTTGGTACGTTACAAATCGCAGTTTATCAGACATACACATCACACTCCCCTTCGATAGCTACTGCCACTCTCTCCATTTTAAATTTTTTGCTTTCCTCATTATCGTCCTCCAAGTTCTCTTCCTCTGCTACCACACAGTGTCATCACAAATATTCCCAGTAACACATCAAATTCAGCTTCATCTATACAGCTTCAGTCCAGCTCTCAGTACACATCATATTCAGCCTCATCTGTACAGCACCTGTCCAGCATTTCATGCAGCACGTTACAGCCTATATCACCTCTTCATCTCATGAACGAATCTACCACACAAAGACCAGTTTCACCACACTCCACACCAATTTCACCAGTCAATTAGGCGTACATATCGCAACGCCAACACATCACTACACACCACTGCAGGCAACGTGCTTGTACCTCACCTCTCCTCACCTCACTCCTTCCGTCACATTTCTCTCGTCGCTTGCCTCCCATCCAACATCACAAATCAGACAAATTACCAACCACTATAACCCTCCGAACCTACATTATTATATCCTTACCAATACATTGCCTCCAACGCCATTTACCAGACACACGCTTCCTTGCCCTACGTCACAGTCTGTATCACAGCCACATTCCCTAACTCCCCTACACCACACACACACACACACACACACACACACACACACACACACACACACACACACACACACACACACACACACACACACACACACACACACACACACACACACACACACACACACACACACACACACACACACACACACACACACACACACACACACACACACACACACACACACACACACACACACACACACACACACACACACACACACACACACACACACACACACACACACACACACACACACACACACACACACACACACACACACACACACACACACACACACACACACACACACACACACACACACACACACACACACACACACACACACACACACACACACACACACACACACGTCTTAATCCAAAATACAAATTTCCCTGACTGACTGATGTCATTGCACTGATTAACAATATCATCCTTAGGAGACTAGCTTTTCTACATTCATGCAACTAAGGCCGCTCTCACACATCTGCACAACTTCCGTGGTATATTAAAAAAAAACACGTTTTTGTCCCTGAAACAAACTTAATCGGAACATGACATTTGGACTCCTTCACAGCCTCCCCTCATATCCCTTACAACCTCTGCAACACCAGATTAATGTTCCCCCATCACCTCCCGAGTACACCAGCATTCAGCAACACCCTTGTAACAGATATCTGCGCTCACTTTACCTAATTACCGTCATCACAAGCCAAGTTGGGAGTGCTCCACTTGGCAACTCTTAGTCACCACGTTTGTCAAGCAGCCGACACACCACCTGTATGTCAACTCATTTAGTCACGTCCAGTTCTGACACTAAAATCAGTTTTCTTTGCTCCTGTCTTTCTTTTAAGTTGGCTAATTGCTACGCCTCAAAACACACAAGTCTTCCCTACCTGTTTCCTTTCTCTTCTAAACTCGACCCCGCTCTCATTAAAGGTATACGTCTCCTCTTTCTCACCCTATCTTTGCTCCCCTCCTCTGCGCTTATATTGATATCATTCTCCATTTCTCCCTGCGAGGTCTCCCAAGGACCCTCTTAGTTTTACGATCTTCCGTGCTCCACTCTTCAGCCGATTCCCCTTTCGCCCTTCGTAAAGTTCCGTCTCCCCTTCCCTTCTCCCTCTCCTGCTTCCCCTCGTTCATCCTTCCTTTCCTGGTCTCATTCCTTCTCTCGGATCGTCTCCTGCTGCCGTGTACCCTTCCTTTGCAGACAGTTCTTCCCCCCTGCCAATTAGTGAGAGAGCAACAAACACCTAATTGCTTGTTGGTTCTGTGCTTAATGTTGGACCCCCCCCCCCTGTGTATACATCCGCTGGGCTCTTAACCCTCTCTCCATGTGTACCCAAGACAGTCAGAGAGACATTGTTGTTTGCATTGAAATTATTGCTTAGATAAACAAGCATCAATGAGCAGCTCTGAATTTTAGGGTATGGACAAATCAACTCTGTTTTTGTTACTGAAGGAGTAGCTGCTACATATTTGGCTTTCTCATTTCTCATGATTTCTAACGAACAAGTTGGTAAATTTAGCCAGGTTTCAAGAATGTACAGTGGCTTGCTCAGTTTGACAGATTATGATGGTGTTTAACAGGAGCCACTTACAGTCAATCACACACACACACACACACACACACACACACACACACACACACACACACACACACACACACACACACACACACACACACACACACACACACACACACACACACACACACACAAAACCACTCGCTGGCTCAGTGGTAACGCTCTTGCCTGCCATTTGGTAGACGGGGGTTCGAGCCTGCTCAGGACGCAAAAAGTTTCAGTGGCGAAGCGGGTGGTTACTGTCTCCTTAGAGCAAGGGATGGGTGTGTGAGTGTGTGAAAGGACAAGCCTTGCCCTTAGATCGGACAATATAAGCTCTCAGCTTTTTTCCGGGAGGGTAAAAAGCTGACGATCAAGACGACCATCATGTGATCCTGACTAACCCTGTGAACTACACACACACACACACACACACACACACACACACACACACACACACACACACACACACACACACACACCACCCAATATTCCCACCGTGTTTACCTTTGCACTACTATACCCTCCCATCGTTCAGCCGTGTTTCTCCCTGTACATTTTCAGAGCTCCCAGTTTCCTGCTGTCCATCCCCCACCCTCACTCTCTTCTCCCATCCGTGTCCTTCCCCCTTCCGTCCTCTCCTGTTCACTTTCTCTCCCTCTTCTTTCTCTTTCTTATCCCTCCTAAGCATGTTCTTTCTACTCTTTTTTATAACCCTATCCCTCCTCTTCTATCCATTTCTCTTCTCCCCCTTTTCCCCTCCCTAGCATGCTACCTTCCCATCATCTTCATGACTTTTCCATTCCTCTCCCTTTCCCGCTTCCCTGTCTCGTTCCCCTCTTAACATGTTCCCTCCCTTTTTCATTACCCCTCCTTTAATCTCTGTGTTCTCAGCTCTCTTTTTCATGTACCCAACCCTCCTCTCCATGTTCCTTTCCATCTTAGACTAAGCATATTCCCGTCCCTCTTTTCCATGAATCCTTCCTGTTCTCTCTTTTGTGTTCTTTCCTATTTTCCGTGAGCCCACCCCTCCTCTCCCCTCACTCTCATCCTCTCGTCATCTCTCCCTTCCTGTCTCCTCCTCCCTTGTTTGTACATTTTCAGAACACCCGGTTGAGTCCCCTCGTCTCCATGTCCTCTTTCCCAGTTTATCTAGGCAACTAACAGCTCCAGCCTGCCCAGTATTGATATACAGTAGATGTTCACTTCATCCATCCTGTCCTTCGTTACTTCATCCCTCCTGTCCTGTTTCTGCCCACTCTACTTATTCTCTCTCTCTCTCTCTCTCTCTCTCTCTCTCTCTCTCTCTCTGATATTGCCTTCCAATTTTGTCATTCCCGTCTTCGTCTGCATTTCCTGCCTTCCTGGTTTCCTTATTTTCGTTTTCTTTCATTTACTGTTTATTTATGTTTCCATTTACTTACTTCTCACACTGAGCAGCATAACACTGATATAACCTTCCACTTCATTCCTCTTTCCCCATTACTTTTCCTTGCATTCATTCCTTTCCACTTTACTTCCTTCCTTTACCTCTCTTCTTGGACTTTTCCCCCCATCCACTCCATTCTTCTTCATTTCATCGTTTGTTCATCCTTTCCTTCAATCTTTCCTTATCCAGCACCGGTTCATTTCTTCCCACCTTCCTGTTCAGTTCTTCCGTCCTTCATTCCGCTTAACTTTACTTCTCCTCTTACTTCTCTCCTTCCTTCTTTACCCCATTTAATACTGGTTTATTCACTCACTCCCTCTTTACGCAGAGTTGTTCAGCACACATATCTGACTTAATTTCATTCATCCCTCTTGGTCATTCATTAGCTCCACATTTCAGCTTTCCTGTTTTACCACCACATTTTTCCTTTTGTCCTCTTCATTTCAGTTATTCTTCCTTCTTCCGTTCATTTGTTTACCTCATTCATTCCTAATCTGTGTTTTCCTTTTTTCCTTAATTCCTTCATCTTTCATATCACTATTCTTTCATTTATTCACTCACTCCGTCTTTCATTCCATCTAACTTACTTTATACATTTCTTGGTATCTTTCACGTACTTCATCATTCCAACCTGTATTTCGTCATTCCTTCATAATTTATACTTTCCCTACCTTTCTACATTTTTGTCTTCTTCCCTTTACTTATTTTTCTTCCTTCATGCCTTAACTTCGTCTGTCATTCTTTCCTGTTTTATTTATCTCCTTCCTGCACTTCTTCATTTCGCTCATTACACCTTTCTCCCTTCACTTCCCCTCTCATTCCTTCCTACTTCATTTTTGCCTTCCGTTTTTCCTTCCCTTCCTTTTCCAATTCCTTCCTTCCTGCCCCCACTACTGTCATACTGTGCATCCCTCACTTTCCACACCGGAGGCTCTCTATCAACTCGATGCAGATTGGGAGAGAGAGAGAGAGAGAGAGAGAGAGAGGAGGAGGAGGAGGAGGAGGAGGGAGAGAGACGCGGGGAGGAAGATGTGGAGGGAGAGAGACGCGGGGAGGAAGATGTGGAGGGAGAGGGAGGGGGAGGGTAAAAGAGAGGAAGAGGGAACGAGATGGATGAAAAATGGAGAGAGTGGAGAGAGAAAATGAGATTGAAGGGAAGTGGGATCGGTGGAAAAATATGCGCCGAGAGAGAAACTGATGGGAAGATATATTGAGGAGAGGGGAAAGGGAGGCGCACACACACACACACACACACACACACACACACACACATGGAGGGAGAGAGATCATATTAGAAAAGAAACATTGAGAGTTAGAGCAAATATTTCTAATAAACCTAACGAAACTGAGTACAACGAAAAACACATATAAATGCTTAATGTCGTAATTTTTCCAACGTTTCGGACCATACAAAACCCGACGTTTGAAAGACTACAAAAAAAAAAAAAGTCGGCCTATTGACTGCACACATGTCATTGAGGAGGGTAATCTTTGCCGTTACATCAGTCTCCACTGGACGCTACCTGCAGTGGTCGATGAAGAATCTATGTCCCCATTTATTTGCTGGGTAAGCATTCAAGGGAGAAACAAACTTTGTCCAATAGTCTGACCCTGCAGAAAGTCCAGCTAGTTTTCTCTGTTATGAAAAGAATGTGTGGCTTACGAGGAAAGCACCCAAACATTCCCTCAGACTAGGACATGGAACTGTCAAATTCACAATCCAATTCTCTATCATGGAAATCGAATCCCTCTCGTTGCTGGCCTAGAATGGTTATAGTTACAGCACAGCCACCCCGAAAAGAGAGAACAGAGACATTCACAATACCCCGAGAAGCCCAAAACTCTTTAGACGTCTTGTTGTGTTAGAACCTGCTTGGCTATCACCTTCCGACTGTTAAGCAATATTCTTGTAAGGTGAGGAGGCTCCCTAACCCTGTATTCCTGTTTGTGGCACTTTTTTAGTATATGGTATATATTCTTAGTGCACATTTTATCAGGATAATAAAAATTCACAGTATATAACTAACTATCTGTCTATCTATTGCCAGACGCCTTAATCCCGTAAGGGGTGGCCACAAACAAATAGCCTCCATGTCGCCCTATCCCCAGCAATTTCACTGCCCTGCTTCCAGCTCACACCCCCTCTCTCGTATACCTTTCCACTCCATCCTCCATCTCATCCTTGGCCTCCCCCTCCCTCTTCCCCCATGCACCTCACTCATATACACTCTCCTCGTCAGTCTCCCACTCTCCATCCTCTCCACATGGCCAAACCACCTCAGAGTATCTCTCTTGACGCTTCCTACCACATCCACATCCACACCACAACGTTCCTCCACATCCACATTTGTCAGTCTGTCTCTCCATGTGACTCCACATGCTCCTCTCAAATAACTCATTTCCAGTGTTCTCACTCTTAACTTGTGTCCCTCTAGCAAAGTCCAAGCTTCACTTCCATACATTAGAGTTGGTATCACAATACTGTCATGCAGTAACTTTTTCACTTCCATGGTCACTTCCCTGTTTTTTATCACTGCTTTCAAAAAACCAGCAACTTTTCCTCCTTGTTGTACCTTTAAAGCACTTCACCCTCTGAACTTCCATCCTTACTCATCACATTACCCAAGTACTTAAATGCACTCACATTTTCCATATCCTCCTCACCTAACCTCACTGTACATTCAGTGACTTCATTTCTCTCGAAGACCGTAACTTTACTCTTCCCTACATTCACCTTTAGATTACATTTCTTAACCATTCTTCCAAACTCATTCACCAAGCCTTGCAGTTCCCCTTCGTCTTTACTTACAGTAACAACACAGTATAATTTTCAAACAACAGTACAGAGAGTTTCCACACACTGCCCTCTTTCATTAGGGCCGCTCCAACATCCACTGCCCAACCTTGTATCTCGTTTATAACCCTGTCGATATACAGATTGAACAGCCGTGGAGACATGACACATCCCTTTTTCAATCCAACCTTCAAATAAAAATATTCACTGAGTTCACTGTCCACACGCACTGCAGCCTTAGCACCCTCATACATACTCTTCACGGCATTCAGCAACTTCCCGTTTACTCCATAAATTCTTAATACTTTCCGCAACGCATGTCTGTCCACCCTGTCATATGCTTTCTCCAAATCCATGAATGCGGCATACAACTTCTTTTCCTTCTCTAGAAACTTTTCCGCTAAAGACCTAAGAATGAATATCTGATCTATTCACCCTCTTCCCTTCCAAAAACCTCCCTGTTCTCCAACTATTTCCTCTATTATTTCCCTAACTCTGTCAATAAGTATCGTACCATGTACTTTTCCCACTACACCAAAAAGACAAATGCCCCTATGATATACTGTATATACGAAAATATAAAGGCATCGTACACAAAATCGCTAAGGGGGATGTACTGGGAAGCCTTCTAAGCTGACGAGAATACGGATGCAGCTCCCTCTTTGCCTGTTATCCCTCCTCACCACGTCATGTCACAGCTAAAATTGTGGCATTCACTAACCAACAGTGTCTCCCCTGTGCCTCTCTGCATCCTAATTATAACTATATGCTGCCCCTAAAGCCCTCAGCATGTTTTCCCAACCTTTGCAAAAACGGCTGGAGGCTTCAGCCACTGGGGAAAAGAAAATACTGAACACAACTTTATATTAATGACCAGTAATTCCTCCTCATTTCTGGGTTGGCGTCCTTGTAAAGCAGATTTCAGAACATTTCAAGTATTGCGGGGTTTAGGCAAGGTCTCACTGGGTTTATTTTTATTATTATTATTATTATTATTATTATTATTATTATTATTGTGTTGTTTTTGTTGTTGGTGTTGTCATTGTTATTATGAACTCCACATTCGGTGGAGTTCATATTGATATTGTAGATATTATTATTATTATTATTTTTTTTTTTTTTTTAAGATCTAGAAGGCTGGCATTCCAAGGTCGTTCGAGATAGAAAGTTTCAGTGTTGGTTGCTGGCATCGTTTGGAGCAATTTTGTTTCCCAGCACTAGCGTCCTCTGTTATTTTTTTTATTTTTTATTTTTGCTCTCCTGCTCAGCGGAAACTATTGAATCGATTGCATTGCAAATGTTTCTGCATGTTATCATCAACATATACTAGTGCACCTGGGTAATAATATTGAAATTCATTAAATACTTTTTAAGATAGTGAGGAAACTCAAAATGGCTGCTCCTGAAAGTGCTAAATCGGAAAGTATTTGGCCTATTTTGACCAAATTCGGTGGAAATGCAGTGGGTCATGAGCGAACATGATTTGCTTAGTGTGAATGACGACCTTGATCTCAAGGTCACAGGTCAAAATTCGTAAAAAAAAGTTGAGTCAACAAAGTCCCTTAATATTAGGTCTACAGTGATAACAAAAGTCTTTTTAGAATGCTAAGAGTTGTACTTTTTAAGATTTCGTAACAACAGTTATGACAAATTAATATTTTTTGACGAGTTTTGGACCTACCATCAAAATACTGTGTATATTTCAAAGACTGCACACCATATGTGATGTACAAGTGTGGATTCTAATATGGAATGTGGCATTATCATCTGGAATGTGGAGTTCTTTGAATATCGCATCAGCAGTTTCAGAATTCTAGTTTTATCATTGTTATTGTTGTTGTTTTTATCATTGTCTAAATGTGAGCCCCGCTGAAGAGTATAAAATCCCAGCGTGTGTGTGTGTGGGGGGGAGGGGGGGACACAAACAACCAAAAACGTAATTATTGCCCAAGCAAAAATGCATGTACCCCAGCTTTGATTGCCTGAGAACTCTCCGTGTTCACAGTGTCCTTAGGGAGAGTTTTACCGTGATTGAGGGAATAAAACACCGAGTGTATTAAGCTGTATTGCATATAACACGAGAAGAGATGTGATTATTTAGTCTTAATGAATATCGTTACAAGAACAGGCTGAAAGGTGTTAAAAAAAAATAATAATAAATAAAAAAAACTATTTACCACAGTTGAAGTTCGTTCGCCTTATATGAGATTTTCCTTTTTTTCTCTTTTTCTTTTTACATCCGCTAACGAAGTTAGGGGAGGTTATGTTTTTTTTATGCAAGGGAGAAGGAACCAAAGGCCAGGAGCCCGCAAACCGTTCCTTCCAAGAAAAAAAAAAAAAAAAAAGCCAAAATCAAGGTCCTACCTGTCTGTCCACACGATATCTCCGAAAGTTCTCAATGAATTTCAATGACATTTTTTTTTGAAGGGTAGGCCATGGGGTAAGAAAGAATTTATTAAATTTGGGGGAGGATCCGGATCCGGATCCGGAATATCCAGCACAGTATCTCCAAAAGTTATCAGTTAATTTCAGTGAAATTTTGTAGATGGGTGGGCCTTGGGCCAAGAAAGATTGATTAAATTTGGGGGCGGATCCAGATCCGGATCCGGATCCTGTATATCCCGCACAATATCTCCAAAAGTTTTCAATGAATTTCAATAAAATTTTGTGGAAGAGTGGGCCAAGGGTCAAGGAACAGGTGATTAAATTTGTGGGCGGATCTGGATCCAATGTATTCCACACATCTCAACGGATCCGAATCCGGATCCGGATCCTCTTTAATGGCAGTGGCATTGGCGGAAGTATGCTCTTCCTGAGTGTTTTCTAGTTTTTTTTTTTTTTCACTTGTTTCCCGTACCTCAATGACGGAGTTTGAATACTATGCTTCTGCATCCTTTCCGTAGCACTTCTTGGCTGGCTATTACAGTGTTATCTCTTGTTATGGTTTAGTATTCAAGATGGAGAGATGCCAATTTTACGCGTGGGCAAAGTGAACGGAGTATATACAAGAGGAGCATGATGTGAGTAGATGCATTGTAGGTACGCTATGAAATCTGGAAGACAATCTGAGCCTTAAAAGGATAGGAGTTTTGGCATTTTTGTGACCAAGGAAGCGTCACATAAGTAAAGAATTTTAATTCTTTGACTACAGTGAGGCCTGTTTCAATTCTGTTTTGTTTCCACCATACGCTTTTATTCATCTTAGCAAAGGTCCATCGTAATGATGAAGTTAGAAACAGTCACATTAAGAATTCTCTCTCATAAGCTAAATAAAGTTGTGTGGTGGTTAATGCATGAAACTGGAGAAGACATCATCGTACCGGAAAGGTTACATATATATATATATATATATATATATATATATATATATATATATATATATATATATATATATATATATATATATAATTTTCCCAGCAGGGAAGTGTAAGCATCAACGCATTTCTGCATAATACTTGAGTTTATTATCAACGATTTACACATGTTCAATAGTACATTTCAGGTTCAATTGCTTAGACACCTCCTTCACAGTTATTGCACTGCAGCATAACAGTACCCAGTTAAATGCGCACGTAGAAGTAAAGTTCATATCCATATTTCAACAAATTATACTAGAGCGTCACACTAATCACATCTGGCTTAATCAGCCGGTCTAGACAGGGAGTTGTGTTCGCTGCGGCAAAGTCTGGCATCCATATGTCTCCATAAATTAGACAAAAACTCCTCCTGCACCGCTAATGTTCCCCTTCTGCCAGCAGTTTGTTTTCAGGATCCACATATCTTCAAGGATGTAAACTTGTGACCTCCTGATGCAGAGAAATACAATTTATTTTTAGAAAAGTCCCAGTGACATACTTAAGTGCTGCCACTGAACTAATAGCAATGTTAGTTACTTCAATACATTCTTTATTTGTACGTCGCTGTATACATGGTTCTACAGTCCTTTCAGACAGGACTTACCGTCAAAAGAAGATGATTCATACGGTGAAATACTAATGGGAAATGGAAAAGTGATGAATTTCAGATTTTAGTTAATGTGTGTATCAAAGGTAGAAATTCAGACCCATCCACATTCTCACATGTATTTGTGTATACGCATATACAAAAGAATATGCCAGCACGAGTATAAAAAAAGTAGCAATTAGCGAACACTGGCGTAGGTACAGTGTCTATCATGTTGCGGCGATACACGCGTCACTGTCCGCCTCTGCCTCCACCACAGATTTAACTAGCATTGTATCAAGGCGGAGATCACACGGTGTAGACATGCAGGGCACATCGCCACTAGCAGCGCTGTTATATATACCATCAGATTAAGAAGTGACATGTCTATCAGACTAACCAGCTTAAATGAGCTTACGTCTCTCTCTCTCTCTCTCTCTCTCTCTCTCTCTCTCTCTTCTAGTTCAAGTAATGAGTTCATAGAGATCGTTTACGCAATTTTAATATCTGTAATCTCCCTTTCCATAGACAGTGAATCTATATTAGAGGATGATTTCAACTCGGCTCAAGCTATGGATAACGTCAACACCAGGCAGCTTATCTTGAAATATACCTCTCCGCCGGCTCAGAGGTGTATTTGAAACATAAATAAACCCCTGCCACCAGAATCCCGTCAGCCGGCGACCATCTTTGCTTGTGTACTTAAATAAATGAGTCAGTAAGTAAAGAGGAAAATAAGTAAAGTATAATCGTCGATAAGAAACAGTACGGTACCAGTCCCTGGCATGGATTGAAGCATTAACCTCTTAACTACGAATTTTTTTTCTTGCTACCGTGTTGAGCTTCGGAGAGATCACCTCGAAATGAAAGGGTTAAGGAAGAGTAGATTTTACCTTTATAGGTCAGAAAATTTCCCATAATCTAGTAAGTAAATAAGTAAACAAACCAGTTAATAAATTCAACAGCCTGAAAAACAAAAATACAGTTTTTAAATTATAGTGAATCATGAAATTAGTAATGATGTCACAAAAAATAAACTGTATACAGGAAGTTCTGGCGCAGGGATTATTGCGTAAACAAAAGACACCTTCCGCAGTGGCGGGTTGGCAGCCACGCCGCCTGCAGCCTCCACACCCCTACCTGTCTGTGTGTATGTGTGTGTGTGTGTGTGTGTGTGTGTGTGTGTGTGTGTGAGAGAGAGAGAGAGAGAGAGAGAGAGAGAGCGAGAGAGATTACCTTGTTTATCGCCAATTTTCTGTCGTGCTTAACTGTGCATTTATTTTTATGTTACATTACCGTTATGTAAGGCATCAACGTACAGTATATTTAATCCTCTGTGCCGTTTTAAGTGAGTCGTTGTTCCATTTATTCAGGAATAAAAATGCGGGGACTGCAAAGAGATAGCTGTATGTTCATATAAAGAAGGAAATTAAGAAATACTTGTTAAAACAAGCTAAAGTAAGGAAGTTGTGGTTAAGTGGTAGAGTAGTAACTTGCTGACAAATGAGACGCGAGATTGGTCCTGGGCTGGGGTAGGGAACAGTTTTTAGCCTTAAACTTTAAGATCATTTTAACTGATCATCCATAAGACCCCCATACTTACCATAAGTTAACTCTTAGCGTGTAATCTGTAAGGACGGTGGGTATTAGCGCCCAAGCGGTGATGATTATGTGAAGATTTTTGCGTTATTTGTTACACGAAGGAGGACTGCTGGACGTTCAAGAACAGACTGTCTAATCGATATCGAAAGCTAAAAACATAAAAAAAAAAAAAGAAAAAAAAATTAGGAATTAATGGTTAAGCACAGCGTTAGACCACGATCGTGGCTGCAACTCGACATCATAATCATTGATACTTCATAAATATACCTCCTATAAAATCTATGTAAAAATTATTTACACCACTACGTAAATGACTGCAAGATATGTGCAGTAAGTTTCATTTATGCGCTTTAAGTCCTCGAAATTTACATCTTGCCTGAGGCAAACTCGACTCTTTCACCGTGCCATGACATGTCTATTGTACTCGTATTCCTGCCATCCCCAGACGATTTTCAGCAACTTTTGAAAGTCCTCTGTCTATTGTACTCGTATTCCTGCCATCCCCAGACGATTTTCAGCAACTTTTGAAAGTCCTCTCGCAGTGAAGGTGTTGACAACATTCTCCAGTAATTTCTTGACAACACTGGCCATAGCATAATTATGTAGTTTGTTCTTGCTATACCCAGACGATTTTAAACATCTTAGAAAGTACCTATCGTTGTGGAGGTTTAATTTGCTTCTTATCTGTTCAAGTTATACAGTGGCGTGAAGAATCCCCAGACGATATCCTTTAAACCCTTATTACGATAGGTCTTCCTTAACTTCAAGAAATAAAATTGTATGAAGATAGAATGAAAGTAAAGATGTCGTCCTCCCCAAGCAATTAATTACTGCACAGTCACGAGAATACATTCTTCAGTAAAACAATGAAGGTGAGGGTCTAAAGTAGCTCATCACACACACACACACACACACACACACACACACACACACACACACACACACACACACACACACACACACACACACACACACACACACACACACACACACACACACACACACACACACACACACACACACACACACACACACACACACACACACACACACACACACACACACACACACACACACACACACACACACACACACACACACACACACACACACACACACACACACACTGATTGCAGTAGAGATAAATACATCTGAAGGGAAAGTAATTGTAGCCAATTTGTACATGCCACCCAGATCAAACACATGGGAAAGAGACGAATATGAGGACCTGGCGGAGAGTACAATTCAAAGTTTAAGAGCATTACTACATAATATGGAAGAGAAATAAAAAAGAATTATTCTAACTGGAGATTTTAATACAAACATAAATTGGAATACTCTAGATATAATAAGCCAAGAAAGCTGTTGGGACCAAAAGCTCCTGGATCTTGTGCAAGAGTTTTTCCTAACGCAACATGTAAGGGAAAGCACCAGAAAAAGAGGACTCGATGTACCGTCAATGCTAGATCTCATATTTACTAGGCAAGAAAACGATATTGACAATTTGATATATCACCCTCCATTCGGGAAAAGCGACCATGCAGTACTAAATTGCAACTTCAGGATTGCATATAACATAGATAACAGCAATGAAAGTTACAAAAAGAGCCTAAACTATAAAAAGGGAAAGTATCATGACCTAAAGAAGTACTTCTTAGAAATAGCTTGGGAAAAGGAGCTTAGAGGACAAGATTTATATGCTATATATGAAAAATTCTGCGAACTTTATGAAATAGGAGTCCAGAAGTACATCCCACAGCACAAAGAAGCAGAAAAGAAAATAAAGAAATGGTTCAATACAGAATGTAAAAAATCAAAAGAAAAAAGAGATTTGTTGTGGAATAGATACAGAAGACACAATAGTGAAAGGGCATATAATAATTACAAACAGGCAAGAAACGATTATACAAGGATAAGGAGGGAAGCCCAAAAACAATTTGAGGAGGATATCATAAATAAAAGTAGAGATCAACTAAAGCTATTTTACAGCTACATCAGAAGCAAAACCAAAGTAAAAGATAAAGTACAATCCATTACGGAGGATAGAATCACCTATACACAAAAGAAGGATATTTGTGAAGCACTAAACAAGAATTTCCAATCAGTTTTTACAGAGGAAAAAATTTTTGAGAGGGATTATGTGGAACATGCATACCCACACATACTACCAGACATACAAACATCAGAAAAAAATATACAGGATGAGCTAAGTAAATTAGACAAAGGAAAAGCAAATGGTTCTGATGAAATTTCATGTTGGGTGCTATGTGAATGTGCAAAGGAGTTAAGTAAACCATTATTTTTAATTTTCAAGAAATCCTTGAGTCAAGGTAAACTACCTGATATCTGGAAGAAAGCAAACATTGTTCCCTTATTCAAGAAAGGGAATAGACAAAATCCACATAACTACCGACCAGTATCACTAACCAGTGTTGTAAGTAAGGTATTAGAAAAGCTTATAAGAAAAGCTTAGGTAAATCATCTAGAAGAACACAATATGATAACAGAAAGACAGTTTGGTTTCAGAAAAGGAAAATCATGTGTTACTAATCTGTTGAGCTACTATGACAGAATAACAGACACACTACAGGAAAGAGAAGGATGGGTGGACAGTATCTATTTAGATTTCAAGAAAGCATTTGACACAGTACCACACCAAAGACTTTTATGGAAACTATACCATCAAGGAGGAATTCGAGGCAAACTGTATTGTTGGATGCAAGATTTTCTCATGAAAAGAAAAATGAGAACAGTACTACGGGGAAATTACTCATCATGGAAAGAAGTGACTAGTGGAGTACCACAGGGCTCAGTGCTGGCACCAATCATGTTTTTAGTGTATATAAATGATATAGACAGTAACACTGGAAATGAAACCTATCTAAATATGTTTGTAGATGATGCAAAAATACAAAGGAGAATTACTAACACACACTTGTAAAAAGCTGCAAGAAGAATTAAATAAACTTCATGAATGGAGTAATACATGGCAAATGGAATTCAATATGGACAAGTGTCATGTAATCAAGTTGGTAAAAGTGGAAAAAGACCTGATTGGGATTATATGTTAGGAAATAAAACCCTACACACATCAGAAAGAGAGAAGGACCTAGGTGTGATTGTCAATAACAGACTATCTCCGGCTGACCACATCAGTGAGAAGGTACAGAACATGTATACACTGCTTGCCAATATGAGAATAGCGTTTGCATGCATAAATGAAGACATGCTAAGAAAGATAATAACATCATTCATCAGACCAACCCTGGAGTATGCATCAGTAGTCTGGAGTTCTCATCTCAAAAAACACATAGACAAGATTGAAAAAGTTCAAAGGACCGCTACAAGATGGGTACCAAGCTTAAGGGATCTAAGCTATGAAGAAAGACTAAATAAACTGAATCTACCAACACTACAGGAGACAAGGAAAAAGTGGTGACATGATTATGCTATATAAATGCATATCAGGGAAGGAGAAAATAGACATAAATGATTACTTAACGTATGGGGAAGCATCAGCAAGAGGACACTGCAAAAAATTGCATAAAAAGAGAAGTGATAAAGACGTAAGGAAATTTAGTTTCCCAAATAGAGCAATTGATCAGTGGAATGCACTATCGAATGAAATAGTGTGTGCCAAAACAATTCACAAATTTAAGGATATGTACTATAAATATGGTTTAAGACACGGGACAGTATGAGCTTGACTCATTCCTGTAAAGATACAATTAGGTAAGAACAATTAGGTAAGAACACACACACACACACACACACACACACACACACACACACACACACACACACACACACACACACACACACACACACACACACACACACACACACACACACACACACACACACACACACACACACACACACACACACACACACACACACACACACACACACACACACACACACACACACACACACACACACACACACACACACACACACACACACACACACACACACACACACACACACACACACACACACACACACACACACACACACACACACACACACACACACACACACACACACACACACACACACACACACACACACACACACACACACACACACACACACACACACACACACACACACACACACACACACACACACACACACACACACACACACACACACACACACACACACACACACACACACACACACACACACACACACACACACACACACACACACACACACACACACACACACACACACACACACACACACACACACACACACACACACACACACACACACACACACACACACACACAATGACTCAAAACTTCCCAACTATACGAGTATTGTGCATTGCTGCCTGGAAGTGTGCATTATCACGCTCGCTCTGTCCGACCTTTACCTCCCTCATCCTCGAGCCTCACAGTCCAAGTTTGGATATTAAATGCGATGAGTTAGGCCAGGGATATCCCTCTTGGTATGAGCCTCCTCGATTCTCCTAGGAGGTGTATTAACTCCTTCGCTGCGATGACGACTTTACATTATGTTACTGATACCGTTAGATGATGGAGAAAATGGAGGAGGAAGAGGAAAATGATGATGGTAATGATGATGATGATCATCATCATCATCATCATCATCATTATCATTAATCACATCATCATCCAGTCAATATGTACTCCATGTAATGTGTAGGTAGGCCGTGGAAATATAGATACCGTAAGAACGGCTGGAGAAAAGGATAATCAGCCTATGCCTCAGCTAGCAATACTTGAACGAAGTGCCTCTGGCTTCCCCTTGGCGAATCGGGCCGAATCGTAAAGCACACTTCATTCGCTCTGGCTGCAGAAGAGGCGAGTAAGAGCAACAAACAGCCCATAGGGTCCGCTAGGAAAGGAAACGAGCTTCTGAGACAAGTGATGAACGTCCACCAACTCACAGGCCTACCAGCGATGGTGGAGATAGTGGCCTCGATGGGGTCGTTTCATCCATATCCTTAATCGGGAAGCTTAACGAGATTTCTTGACGGAGAAAACAACGGGAAATTACTATGGCCAGACGCGCTGAAAACAGGTAGCAGGATTTCGGGTGTTTTATGTTTAGCATAGTCCCTTCGATTTTTTTTTTTTTTTTAAACTCAAAGTAAATAAAATCGTCCGTCGTTAACAACCATAAAATGAACAATTACATTAATAATCTCGTTATATGGTTAAATAGAAGTCATCTATAACCCCGTCATCCTAAGAGGCATTCCTGAGGCTAAATAAAACCACCAGCTGGTAGCAAGAACTCTTCATAGGTAGATAGGTCAGTATATAGACAGGGAGGTTGTGTGTGTGTGTGTGTGTGTGTGTGTGTGTGTGTGTGTGTGTGTGTGTGTGTGTGTGAAGCTGCTATAAAGAAGCAGCTACGGCAACAGAAGGAAACCATACTACAGTCTCAGCCCATTATATTTAAAATACCAGCTGGAGCTACAGTAAGTAAAAAGGTGACGAGGAGGAGGAGGAGGAGGAGTTGAGAGACCACATTTTTCATGAAGATCTTATTTTGGATGTTCGCTGTAGGGAGTAAGACATCGGAGATCATAGTGATAGTTAGTGATAGTGACTGATAAACGTAAATTGTGTGGAATGGGGATACCGTGGATGGAGATGGAAATATATAGTGACCCTTTTTATTTCTAGCGTTCTTTCTGTATTTCTTCTGTAGAGGGCAGTCACAAAGAATTAATTACCTCTTTTCCTGTCCTCCTTCGGAATGGGCCCCCCCTTTACCCATTTCGTGATTCCAGAGGCTCTTCCACCCGAATCGGCTTAATGGTTTTCACTATTTTCGGCTCCGGCCTGGTTCTCCATTGAGGACTTTTTTGGGGTGTGTAATACGTCTTACCACTAGGTAGACAGCAGAATACTGACCACATCAATCGATCACAAAAAATGACCATGAGAGAGACAGACAGACAGACAGACAGACAGGAGAGTGGAAGAGTGATGTGTTAATTACCGTGTGTAGAATATACAGTATTTGCATTATTAAACTGTACACGTATATTTCAGCTGTGTTTATGTGTCTGGGCTGAGATGATATGTAAACAAATGTGTATATGTGCGGCAGAGAACGCTGAAGGCTTGAATATTGAGTAACTGGAACTCTAGTATGGCATATTTTCACAACGCACTTTAATAATATTGCTCCTGTTCACGTGTATTTTTTTTTTCTTTTTCTGAATCCCAATCTTATTCATTCCATTTATAACTGCAGGAACAAGCTTAAGCTAACGATAGTTATGCTGCTGCAGATGATGATGATCTTGTTGCATAGACTGATATCAGTGTATGTGTCTGTGAATTGACTGAACTAGATACCTAAGGCGAGTAAGTGGAGAAGTTATAGAAAATTGTGCCGGATGAAGTGGTGGAATTAAATGTATTAGGGAAGCTCCGAGTGTGCATTGGCTTATGTATACACGAGAGCCTGTGTAAGTGCTTGAATAGTGAATGACCTTGAATGAGGGGAGCGAGCTGCTGAATGAGAGTGATGTTAATATGTAAAGGGGGGAAGTGTGTGTGTGTGTGTGTGTGTGTGTGTGTGTGTGTGTGTGTGAGAGAGAGAGAGAGAGAGAGAGGATATACAGTATGTGGTGGTGTTAGTTCGTATCTTTGTATATACCAGCGTTATTTACATGCGCAGTATTTCCAAGCCAGTGTATGCGTGCGTGAGTGGATAAGTACATCAGGATTTAGTCGGATAGCTTTATACTTCTTCATGACGTGGCCCTGGACGGATTACCCTGGAGGTGTGTGTGATACCTGGTGGAACATCCCTCACGCCATCGCCTACACCTGACCCGGAAAGAGGATTGCGGGTACTTGGACTCTAATACCCCGTCATGCTTGTATTTACACACACACACACACACACACACACACACACACACACACACACACACACACACACACACACACACACACACACACACACACACACACACACACACACACACACACACACACACACACACACACACACACACACACACACACACACACACACACACACACACACACACACACACACACACACACACACACACACACACACACACACACACACACACACACACACACACACACACACACACACACACACACACACACACACACACACACACACACACACACACACACACACACACACACACACACACACACACACACACACACACACACACACACACACACACACACACACACACACACACACACACACACACACACACACACACACACACACACAGACACACACACACACACACACACACACACACACACACACACACACACACACACACACACACACACACACACACACACACACACACACACACACACACACACACACACACACACACACACACACACACACACACACGTACGTGTATCAGTTTTTTTCTCCGATTCGGGTATAAACTTAACACTCCATTACCAGATGTTCAGTAGCGATCCTGAGTGACACACACCTTTACATGTCACCATTTGGCCATTATTACCTGTCATCCCCATTGTATGGATGTGTTTTAGGACTCTTATTCAGGACTGGCATTTAGTGGAGATATTTTTATGACATGATGGTAGATCTTTAGGAAGATGCACAAATAGTGCTTGGACCAAATTATATCCCCAACCTGTTCGTGCCCCAGTTTGAGATTGATCTCAAAATCCTCTTGGGCAATAGCCACAACATTGTACCATTTAGCAGTACCGTGACTTCTTATACTTAGTATTCTGAATCCGAGAACGAGGCGTTTCAAAATCATATACTATATCATTCCTGTTTCTGTAAATATGTAGTATTCTTGTTTGTCACTTAGTATTGTAAGGTACTGTAATACGGCATCGGTCTTATTATATAGTTACATGGAATCACCAAACGAAAAGAGAGAGAGAGAGAGAGAGAGAGAGAGAGACCTCTCTAAATCAACTTCAAGAACCGAGAGAAAATTAAACTTATTTTCTTTGTTACGCCTGCCCGGGCGTATCTGAGATTAAAGGAAGAGTAGAAAGGAGAAGATGGTATCCACCAAAGCAAATATTTTTTACCCCAAAGACTGTGAAGTCGGTGGGTGAGGTAGGGGTGGAGGGAGTGGGGCGTGTGTCACCGATGGGGGACCTCAAACATTTTGTCAGCATATGGAGGAATCTGACGAAAAAATGAAAAAAAAAAATTGTTGTATATTTAATACAGTGATGGATGAGGTGGAAGAGTTGAGGGGGGAAGAGAAGAATGGTCACGGTTTATGATATTTCAGCGGGAAACTCCAGGGGAATCCCTTTTCAAAAAAAATGTGAACGCATGATCTGATCGAAAAATAATGAAAAATATTTGCTGTGTGTCACATCCAGTGTGGGAGAAGCGTGGGGGGAACTAGATGAGATACTATCGTAAATGTGCAGGGGACTCTGGTGACCCCTTTCAAAATTTTTGTCAACATATGAACTACTCTGTCAAAAAATATATAATGCCTGTTGTATTCCATACCCGCCTCTGGTTTCCCTCTCCCCATTGTTTTCCTTCCTGTTCCTGTTTGTAGATACCTTCATCCTCATGTATTAATCAACTGTAGGGTTGGAGTGTTGATGACGACGATGACGACGATGACGATGATGATGGTGAGTACAATGATGATGATGATTATGACGATGCTACCTTGCCTTTTTTTTATATTTTTTTTATGCAAGGAAAAAAGAGCCTAAGGCCAGGAACCCGCAAACCTTTCCCACCAAGAAAAAACAAAAACAATATAACAGAGTTAAATTCAAGATCCATTTATTTCGAGATGCCTGGACACAGTGCATTTGAAAGACTGGAGATCATAGGAAGTAGGAAATACAGACAGAGGGAGACAGTTACAGAGTTGACCTGTTGCATAAATGAACGACTGGGAGTAACGGCTAACTCTTGCTTAGAGAGTTGGACAGAAAAGGGATGAGAGTATTGCTAGACGGGTGCTACGCGCCTATAGTTGACCTGGAGGGATGCAAGCTGACAGTTCAGAGTATCAGTGACCACTGAAGTAGCGATAGAAAAGAGATAAAGATGCAACAGTCCGACGAAGAGACATGTTGAAGGGAGCCAGTAAGAGGAGGAGAGTTAATGAGACGAAATGCCTTTGACTCCACCATGTTGAGAAGAGCTGTATGTGGGGAGCCTCCCCGCACATTAGATTTGTACTCTAAATATGCGCGAATAAAACCTGCGTATAAAGTCAATAACAACAGGGGTAAAGAAAGTACGGATTCGGCTCAGCACACCTAATCTCATGGAAGCAGATTTTACAAGAGATGTAATATGATCTATCCAAGATAAATCCCGAGAGAATGAAACCCCAAGTATATTTAAAGATGATGCAGGATTGAGCAAGGTTTCCTAGTCATACACAAATAAAAGTGAGTAATGATGAATGGATACACCGCTATCCCATTGATAACCACGTGTGTGTGTGTGTGTGTGTGTGTGTGTGTGTGTGTGTGTGTGTGTGTGTGTGTGTGTGTGTGTGTGTGTGTTGGGGAGGGGGGATCTTTTACTGGGTGGGGAAATATTAACTGCTCCTCGACCTCCCTCTCCGTGTCAGCAAATCCCTCATAATAAATGCCATAGAAGCAAATATATGCACCAGTTATTTACTGCTTGGTTAATCGTCCCATTTGGAGTGCTTAGGAAATAAAGTGAACTGTGTTTCGTACAACTGTTATTTCGTTGTTTCATTTTTTGTAATTGTATTAATATTTTTCACCCCGTCATTAGGTGGGAAAAAAGATCAGAATGTTATGATGATGGTGTTGACAATATTATCATGATACATTGTTGTGTGATCTAAAAACATTAAGCTTTCAGTCTGAGTGACATCAATTTCGCTACATAAGTCAAAGTTGGTCATCAAAATTCTGTAGCCAAGCTAGTTCCCACCTAATAAGCAAAATGGCAACCACTCCCGATCTTCCTCAACCTGGAAGCAGAGGTGAAATTTTGCAGGTGGCTTGTTAACTTGTACTTCTCATCCCTGACCTCTGTAGTAGGACTGTCTGTGGATTATATTCGGGTCACTGTTAAACGATTATATTCAGCTTTTGTGGGACTCCATATAGTACATATATTAATGGAATACAGGAACAAAATAACATTTTAGAAGGAAAGCTCAGGATTTACACCGTGAATGCCAATAAATATTAACTTCTTTTTTCATAGCCAGTAAAGGATCAAGATCGTTGTATTCTGCGTGCATTATTCTAATGCTGGAAAAATAAGTTGGAACTTGAGGTTTTCATTAGTAAAAATAAAAAAGTAAAAAAATCTTACCGAGGTGATCAGTGGCTACACAGTGATCACTGTTCCTGTTCGCAGTACTTCTCGTAGGGCAAATATTTTTCAGTATGCATTGTATATCACATATTATGTAAATTACAGTTTTCATTCTGTCAGTGAAATAGCTGACACAGCATACATATACGTAAGAAGCTTGTGGAGCAAATTTCGTTGCCATCTACTCTTTCGAAATATAAAGAAAAAGTTTTTATTCTGTTTTTTCTTATTGTGTTGTACAACTGTACAAAAACGTATCGTTACGACGTTGTACTAAACAATATGACAAACGACGATGGTTTAGGAAAATCAGGCAAGGGGCTAGGAAACTGTTGGTACCCCTGCATATCCAACAATGTTAGTTATGCATGGGATACAAGAGGCATTTCTTGTGTTTGCGGTAATAAATTCGTCGATATGGATGTATCAACCCTTCGGAAACAGCAGCCATCGTAGTGTTTGTTACTTATCTATCGGACCCCTGAGTAACGATACTTTTTTGTACACCTGTACACCCAATAGAGGAAACATCGCGCTCTGATGTTGGATGTGCATCAGAATCAGTATATTCCTCAGACACAAAACATCTATTTAGTGGGTACCTTAGACCATAATGTAACGTCCCACTAGCATAATTTAAAGCACTAGGCAAAAGAGCAGTGTATGAATTTACATCACAGAGTTATTCATGTATGACACAACTTCTTTCCTCAATCAGAATTTTATGCGCGATAAGGGATAGAAGCTTTATTGCAGACTATTCATTAAGAGGAAGAATACATTTTGGTTGAAATGAATATAATCTAATGAAGATTTAGTTCCATTTTCGCATCTCTAAATACTACGAACTAGTCCAATGAATGAATATCAAGAGGTAGAGATGCAATTAATTAGTCGGCTTGCCTATTGCCGTGCACTGTGGGCGGTGGGGCGGTGTGGCTGTAACGTGACCGCCAAGGCATTCCAGCCAGGCGGTTCAAAGGTTCAATCAGGCCCCGTGTCTAAGCTCAAGGGAGGTAGGATGAGGCTGGGTGGGGCGGCTGTTATCAGCTGCTGCATTGTAGTGCTTGTAGAGGGCTAATGTTGGAGGGATGAGACCTCCATAGAACCTCGATATCTTAAATTACATCATGACAGTTTATGTACAGGGGTTCTTAGATGGATGAGACCACATGAAATCTTGTTAACTGAAACTACCTCATGGTAGTGTACAGTATATTGGAGGGAGTTCTCGGAAGTATGTGACCACAATAATACAACTAACTTGTCAACTTCTTCCTGGTAGCGTATACAAGAGGTGTTCTTAAAGGAATGAGACTACTATAGAACCTCGTTAACCCTTTGAATGCCAGCATTTCTCACGACTGAACAAATTCGCTTGGTGCATACCTAAGTATAATCCTTGGGAGTAGCGAGAGAGAGAGAGAGAGAGAGAGAGAGAGAGAGAGAGAGAGAGAGAGAGAGAGAGAGAGAAGTGTGGAGCAAGTGAAGGAAAGGGAAAGTTTTTGTAAAGGAATGATAGAAAATTTATCGTCATCGATCTCTTCTCCCCGCTGTAAGCTATGTGTGTGTGAGAGAGAGAGAGAGAGAGAGAGAGAGAGAGAGAGAGAGAGACGCATTACTACTGAGAGACTTCAGCATATACACACACAGTTACACACGGCAGCTGGAGTGTATGAGAGGGACAGGTCGAGTGGGTGATGTATGGTGAGTGGGGCTTTATCTCCCCCCTCTGGCACCATCAGCTGTACCTCTCTCCCTCCCCCACGCGGCTCACTTCATCACCATATGCGTACCTTTCATAGCAGCACAATATATATTTCTTTCCCTTGGGCCTCTTCACTCAGATGACGTGTAATTCATTTTGTTCTTCCTACTTTCAGACTTTTTTCTTTTTAATCTTAGGACAGATTATTCGAACTGGAGAAACGCATTCATTAATTCGTTCACTGTGGGAGGATTTCAAGTTAATTAAAATCGTTCTGTGGTTGCAGGATTCGCCCCTTCAGTTTGATGGTGTATTAATTTATTCTTTCTACCACAAGACTAGTTTAATCAACTTTGCCTGTCTTTTCCGCCTTATTTCCTACTTATATTTTCCTTCATTTTCGTTGTGTTTTCTTCCAACTTCCACTTGCCTTTCTTCCTTGCTTTCTGTTTCACTTGCCTCGTTTCTTTCAGGGTGGATCTCTAGTAGTGAATTTCACCAGTTCAGAAAGCCTCCCCCAATCTGAACAAAATAGCGTGAAGGCAGCAAGAATGTGATGTTAGAAAAAATAATGAAGTCTGATGGCGTTCTTTTTTACTGTTTTCTTTTTTACCACCAGATAATTTTAATGCGACATTGGAAGGCCCTCCAGAAGTAAAGTTGATGAAGGCTGTCTCTCTAACATCTCCATGTCTAAAAATCTCACCTAAGCAGAACATGTCTTTTCGTATCGTATCGTTTATAAAGGTTCCAACATGCTTGTACGTGTCTGCCTTGGTCACCTAATGATGGCTTTCCACGCTGCTCGATCTCTGGCAGCCATGTTTTCAAACTCCTATGACCTCGTCCCAGGTCTTTTTCGGTCTGCCTCTTTCAACCTTACCCTCGGCGTTCACACTTCTCACCTTCCGCATCCAGCTGTCATCCTCCATCGTCTCATGTCTAGAACATCTCAGTCTACCCCTCGTCATCACAACACCAGTACATTCAAGTCCCATCCTTCTCAACTCCTCAGTCGCAGTCCTACTACCCCCAGGCTTCGCATTCAAGGACGCATCTCACATCCACCTAATCATTATCATTTCTGTACGTCTGAGCCAATAAATAGGCTCTTACTTTACTTCCCAGGTTTCAGTACCATACAGCATTACACTCCTGATACATGCCACATACAGAGATCCCTTACCACGGAGGGAAAGCCCTCTCACTATTAGGAGAAGGCAACAACTCCAAGAACTTCCTCTAGCCCCATCTCCAGCACATAACATGACCCCAGAATAACAAAACTCCTCCATATATTCTAGAGACTCTCCAGCAAGATGTCTTTTTTTTTTTTTTTTTTTTTTTTTTCAAAAATTCAGAGATTATCAGAGTTCAGGAGCTAAGAACACCACTTCATCACAGGAGTTTACATAGCTGAAATTTGTCGCATTCAGTAATACCACCACAAAGCACTGTACATGTATATCAGAGCACTGATTCCTCACGACCATACATATTTATACCTTCACTATGAGAACGTAATTTACACTTTATTGATTTCAGCAAACAACTTGCGTCCGTTTAAGGAGCCTTCTTTTAACATGAAATGTTAAGTAGAGCCGTCATTAACCCCTTCACTACAAGAGATCTGCCCTAAACTGACTAAAGTGGCTAAAAGTTGCAAGAATAATCCTAAGCATGACGTTATCGTACAGCGAGCTGAAAGACCTTCCATGTTATCGCATCATCGCAACCCAATTTTGACCACCTTATGAAAAATCTTCCACCCCATACCACAGCAGCATCACGTAATATCTCATCGCAGCCAACATAACATCACTTTACCGCAACCCCTCACCGAACCTGCACCCAAAGTCCCCCTCCACAGCCTTCCACTACGGTTCCCCCTTCCACACCCTTCAACAACAACCTCCTGTCGCAAATCCCCCTCCCTACCTCCAACCCATCTCTCTCACCACACCCTCCCACTACAGTTCCTATAACACCCACCACAACCCCGAAAGATACCCTCCCCAACTGAACCCTCTACCATACCCTCGCACAGCAACCTTCGTACCACACCCTCCCATCACAGCATCACCACAACACCCATCTATTATTATTACCCTCACCACATTAAACAGCCATAACTCGGCACCTTTCCCTCCCAGCAAAACACCTTCCCACCCAAAAGAAAGAAAAAAAAAAAACACAACCCCTTACTATATCCCCTCATCAAGACGCATCACATCTCCTCACTTCACCTTACCATCCCAGCCCCCCAACGCACCCTCTCACCACAACCATTACATACCACCCGCCGTCCCTTCATCGATAAGCCTTTCCCCTGGAGCACCCATATACAAGCTGTGAGTTAGTCCATTAAGGGCTGGTACTGAACGTTCATGTATTTATGTATGTAATTACGGATTAATGCATACGTTTCTCTGTTCAGTGATGGTTGGATTATATGCATCAGATTGGGTAATTTCCGTTCGATTATCGCTTGGTAAGTGAAAAACTATTGTTTAAATGATGTTTAAGCATTTATGACGTACATTCACCAAAAGGTGTCGGATTCTTCCTAATTTTGCCAACGTCAGTTGCACTTCCCAAAATTTTGCCGCAAATTATACTGGGATCTCGGCTTTTCATCAAAAGTTTCTGATCATCCATGTAATTCAGACTTTTTCTTATGCAGTGGATAGCATCGCTGATTATCTCCACCAACGAAAGTTGGAGGAGGTTATGTATTCACCCCTGTCTGTCTGGTTATCCACAAGTAACCTCAATAAGTTATTGATGGATATCAATTAAATTTGGTGGACTTGTGGGTCATAGGCCAAATAAGAGTTGATTCAATTTTGCTGGTGATCTAAGTTGTCTGGAATAAGCGTTGGAGGAGGTATTGGCTCTCCAAGTGCTGTCTACTTGCCATGTTGCTGCATTTTCAACCCGTACACGAGTAAACTGTGTTTTGATGTTTGCAGGTTATAATACGACTTTACGTGTCCGTCTCAAAGTAGATGGATTATAATGACTATTTGTCAGTCTTTTCTTCTCTCGATAGATAGGTAGATAGATAAATATATTAATATTGTGTGTGTGTGTGTGTGTGTGTGTGTGTGTGTGTGTGTGTGTGTGTGTGTGTGTGTGTGTGTGTGTGTGTGTGTGTGTGTGTGTGTGTGTGTGTTTTCGCAGTTACGACTGTAGCTTAATTAATGCAACCTGTCTCTCTCAAAGTTAATTGAGCCGTGTAACATACATATGTGTAACTGACAAGCTGGCAGGGCAGCCTCACCGGATGTTGCGCGTATCAGCGGGTAAAGAGACCAGTTAGCCACAGCTGTCAAGGGCGGGTGAGGGCAGTGAGGCCCAGGTGCGGGGTGTCGTAGTGTCCTGTACAGACCAAGTTACAGTCTAGCCAGGCCAGACCCTATGCCAGTATGGTGGAGGCCACGTATATCACACCTTCCCCCACTACCATTATTCCAGATCCCTTGCCTCTTACGCTCCTGAGTCGCATAACGCAGGCTAAGGTCCTCGTCGCTCTTGGACAGAAATAGAGCATATTTGGCGCAAATTGTCCGAGCGTGCACAGTAGGTCGGGGTAAATGTTTGGAAATTCAGTTTCTCAATTCCAGACATGATGCAGATGGCACTGAGAACAATTCTGCCAAGGGTATGGCCCAGTAAAATGGGATATTTTTATTCCTTCATTTATTGTAACCAACACTATCGGACACCTGATGTAATATGTCCGCTCCGAGCTCAGTGTGTGGAGACCGTAATTTGGTCTCATTACGGAGAACTGTTGCAACAAATACAACCCTTCTGTTGACATTGGCGTTACACAGGCTATCAGGGCACAGAGCCAAGCTGGCTGATAACTATGAGAGACTGCCATCCATTAGCCGGGGGAAGGGGATGGAACTAGAGTAGCTCAGCTGATAACCCTGACTCAACCCCAGTCGGGGCCACCACCATTGGTCCCTATTAAGGTGGTTAGCATCACAATTTTGTTTCTCAATAACCTCCATCCGGCACAGGCTTTCGCTGCCATATAATGTTACAAGCATTAGACTAGACCCTACGATAAGCTCAAGTTGATGTCGGATTTATGTGATGCCTGAACGTCTGTGCTCGGTCTTGAACCAAAATGGCAGTTGTTCCTTATGTGCCTTGACAAGATCCGTACAGCACTCACGTGGTCTTTCACTGATAGGTTACATCTTGGTAAATATTTTAACAGCTTGACTACCAGACGTATCTCTTACCCAGCATAAAAGTTTGACTGTACCGCTAGTTTGATAAATGAAGCCATTATACTGATGGGATGGCGCTTACAAGGATCCTACACGTGGTGGCGCTATGTTCCGTGGGTGGAGTGAAGAAGCTGCAGGGTCCACCCAGGAGCCAAGCAGCTGTGGTGTCCATTCAGAAGTCAAACATCCTGATATTTCCCTGTACTTTGCCATGGGGAAGGGCCCTAGTCAGACCCTGGTGAAGCACTGCCCGCCACAAGGGGCCACTGGATCCCTACAAGGTGTATGTACTGTATTGTACCTGTAAGACTGTCCCACATATGGAGTCCCATAGATGCAGTTGCTGATCTGTGGTCGACGGGTCTGCATGGCCAGACAGACCGAGGATTAGCAACAACAACAGCAACAACAACACTGTAGGGGATAATGGATATGATTTTCTTACCTCATCACTATCAGATATCTCTACTGCATACCTTTACCTGAGTGCACCTGTATAGATTACCCCAACAGTACCTGTAAGGCAACGTGTTCCTCCCATCTTCCGAGACCTCGTAGATAGGCTGCAGCAGCGCTTAATTTCCCTCAATTGGCTCACTAACAATGCTGCTGGAATCTTTATCCCTGTGGCCTGAGCCATCTACATTGTACTCATACAGTCCATTGTCGATTACCTCTACCTTGCTCTCAGTCATCTCCCGAAGACGTCCTTAGAACCCATTGAAATTTTTCAGAACAGAGTAATGAAGTACATCCTGGGCTGTCCTGTTTCCACTAGAATAATGAACATACAAACTGAACTCAATTTTCCCCCCTTTGTTGAGAGAATATACGCCAATGTCTCTTACTTCAGTGTCAAATACCTTCATTCTCCCCATCTTGCTCCTCATTATTTTCGTGTCACCAGAACTTCACTTGACCCTGTTGCACCTCGACCTCCACTTCGGCCCGGCGTCCGCACCCTCGTTAATGCAACGTTCCACCCCCACAAAGACTTGATATTAATGTTCCCGTGGCAGAAGTGGATCATGGTCCACCTCCCTGGAGGATTCCTTATCATGAAGTCTGCTTTACTCCTACCTCCAAGGCAGACCTACCACTCCTTCAGAAACAACTAGCTTTGGAGACCATAGCAAGAGTGTCTTCCTCAGTTCCTGCCGTGCACTATCTTTACATCAACGGTTCCCTGCAAGCAGATGGGAGTGCTGGATGTGCCATTTACTCACCCGATTTAGACCCATCAGAGGGGGGCTGGGTTGACCGCAGACTACCGAACTCGTTTAGCTTTACCAACTGTGAGCTGCAGGGACTATTGCATGCAGTTGGTCTCCTCTCTCGGCAAAGACTGAATGGTGTAGTTATCTGTGACTCAGTCTGTCCTTCAAGCCATCTCATCCCCAAAACCCACGTGCCACTGCATAGTTCAAGAAATCCTAGGTACGTTAGTTTCATCTCATGAAAATTCTCTTGCCATACAGTTCTTATGGGTTCCTTCGCATGTCGGAATTGCTGTCAGTGACATATCGACTTCCTCGCGAAAAATGTACGTGGACTTCCTCCTGATGATGATGCTATATCCTCCCTCCTCTGCTACAAAAAGCAGATACATTCAGCAGCTCTTCCCCATACACCCCATTGCAGAAACGCTGAGCGGACTCAGAATGTGTCCATCCAACACTACGACCACTTCCGTCTATCTCCTCCCAGGCACACCGTTGTGTCCGCTGGACTTCGGCTAGGATATCGCCCTGGCTGGGAAGTCTCTGAGGCAGGGGACGTGCCTCACTTCTCCTTCAAATTATGTGACCGTCCTATCGCCAGCAACCTTCAGCATTACTGTCTTGAGTGTCCCTCAGTCAGGGACCTACTGCCTCAGGGTCAGTCCCTGACTGATATATATAATTACCTACTCACAGACAACCATTTAGATATCATTCTCGTGTGATATCCACACTTTGGTGGATGCTAACTCATGTATTATACACTACAATCTATATATGTAACAAAACAGCATTCCCTGCGAGACATGAGTTCCTTTGTACATAATATTTTGGTGGATGCAAACTCCTTTATTGTAAATTCTATTATATCTATGTAACAAAACAGCGTGCCCTGTGAGACACGAGTTTCTCTGTTTATAATACTTGGCCTCATGGTCCTGTTACTAGGTATGTCGCCCCTTGGGTATAATAAATTGATAAAAACAAGATATCTCTACTGTATTTACGAAAACGGCTGGCTTAGGAAAACTAAAAGAAATGTGTCACTGTACTGATGGAGTTTATGATATATTTGCCTGTGCCTTCTACATAGCCGATCCATATATATTAGTATGATAGCCGTTCTTTACCTAAGAGGTGGCGCAAAACCAGCATAATGAACAGTATTTAACGGAACAGTTTATTAAACCAGCATCTATGCATGTGAGCTGTGAAATCTTGAGAACACTGATTAGTTTCGTTTTTAGCACTTTTGACTATTTACACCCGAATCAAATCAAGACATTCATACTTACGGAAAGTACTTTATCTGGTCTTCAGAGATCCATAAAATTAAATATCTCGTTTGTTCCCCAGTCTTTTTCTTTTGAAACTGTATGCAGGTTAAACTGAAAAGCCTTTCGGTACTATAAACATAACCACCGGCAGTGTCATGGGATTCTCTCCATCCTAGGGTTCACACCTTAATTATTCCCAAGATAGTGGAAAATTAAGAAAGTTTCCCACTGGAGGTTCCCTAAACTTTCCAGAAATAAGTGATGAATGAGGGAATGAATCTTATAAAGTGTCCCTTTCTCATCATAATCATATTTAAAACTTCCTTATTAAAGATTTTATGGATCGCAAATTTGGTGGCGCGTTCTACCGCCCTTCTAGACCCAGGATCGGCTCGAGGGTACAGGGTGGTGCTTAAATGGCACTCCACTAGACTCTCACTTGGTAATATCTTGTGTTGTGAAGACGGCTCAATCTACTGGTGTGTCCGTGGGTGTGTCAATGGGAGTAGGAAATGATACAGGACAGACATTTATAATATATACTGGGCCTCCCCGCAGCGCACAGGAAATCTCCTGTTGGAGTTGAAGATTAGCGTTGTATACGATATGGACCACCTTGTATTATATTATATTTGCATTTATGTTGCCACGATACGGATTCTATGTCACATTACCCATTCAGTGCAGCCGCGTCAATTTCATTTTATTCCTGCAATCACCTGACGATTTTGTTGGGTGTTGGCTTGAGTTTTCTAATGGCGTGCATAACCAGTAAAATGCCTTTCTCGGCGAGGTACGAGCGAGACCTTTTAAATCCAAAAGCACTGAAATGTCGCCATACACCCCGAGGATGCCTACAGTAAATTGTTGGCCATCTACCTACCAAGTTTCATGCCTTTACGACAAACTATCTGGCCTGTGGCCCTCTTTTGAAGATTTTCAACATGCTGCTCGTGGCGCGTGTCACGTGCCACGTGTACCACCTGGGTGTAAATCTGTCAAAAACAAATCTTATAGAATTGGGCTATCATGTGGTGCAGACCACGCAGTGATCGGCCCTGTGGTTACTGAGATACAAGTTTCTCAAAAGCGTTACGGTCAGGACAGGTCGGGCCGGGCCGGGTCGGGCTGCTTATATGTGAGAATATGCCACTACCTGACGAGAGACTCGCGAGGGCTTCGCCCCTGCTCATTATCTTAGACTTAACAAACCACCCTATCATGAAACTATATAGCTTTTCCGCTATAATCATTACACTTATCTCTCGCCAGTTTATATGTGCACCTGACTCATTTAAATCGTGGACATTTGCATGGATAGGGCAGGGCAACTGTTCTGGTCTCTGAATGAAAACCTTCCTTCCAAACCAATGCCATTGTTATATATCGTTAAGTAGCGGCAAAAATTAATAAAATAATATATATGTAAATAAATAAAACAAAACTAAAAAGGCTGTCATTGAGAATCATCGAGTTCAGGCATGTTTCACAGTTCCTGATGTTGGGGTACTATCCGAATCAACATTTGCTTTCTTCACATGTCTGGAATTGGTAGTCGGTTTCTGCGCCGCTGTTAACAGGCGTCGGTATCGTACTTTTAAAACTAAGTTGAGGAACTGGCAAACCACCAAAGTCATGACTATGAATCTGAGCGTAGTGATTTGCGTTGGCGATAAGCATGTTGAGGAATATTGTGATTAATCCCTTCCACCTGAGAGCTCTATTTTTGTTCTTTAATATGATTTTATGGAACTTGGAAAAGGCCTCTCTCGTACAGAAGTGATTTACTGAAAGTTACATCCAGCCCCTATAGCCTGCAGGTCCATCCAAACCAAAATAAAATCGAAAGGAGACAGCAGGAAAAAAATGCAAAATACGTCTCCGAACTGAAGGGGTTAAACGACGTCCGAAGTGACTATGAAATCAACCCCATTGTTCTTTCTCACTCGGAACCCCTCCTCCCACCATACACAAGCATCCCTATTGTTCTCCTCTACCCAGTCCCCTTCACCTCGCTCTTAGTCCTCTAATCTTCCTTTAACTGGCCTCGCTCTCAGCTTTCTAATATTTCTTTGTTACTATTTGTCCTTCCTCACTAGAACCCCCTCCCTCTTCCCACCACACACAACTTCCCTTATTGTTCTTCCCTACCCAGTCCCCTTCATCTCGTTCTTAGTTGTCTAATCTTCCTCTGTTTTCCTCGTTCTCATTTTTCCAGTTTTCCTGTGTTTGCTCCGCTCTCAGTTCCCAAATATTCCTCTGTTTACCTCGTCCGTAATTCTTTGTTCTTCCTGTATTTACCTCCGTCTCAGTTCTTTAATCCTTCTGTGTTTACCTGTCTCAGTTCTTAAGTTTTCCTCTGTTTATCTTGTTCTCAGTTCTCTAATCCTCTTGTATTTACCTCGCTTTCAGAGCTCTAGTCCTCCTCTATTTGCCTTCGTCTCAGTTCTCTAATTTTCCTCTTTATCCTGCTTTCATTATCTTCTCTTAGTTACCTCTTCCTCAGTTTTCCCTTCTTCCTCAGTTTAACCAGCTCTCAATTTTCTAACGCTAGTCAGTTTACCTTGCTGTCAGTTCTCTAATCCTCATCTAATTAACTCCCTTTCAGTTCTCTAATCTTCCTCTGTTCAACTCAGTGCCTTGCTCCTTCCAAGTCTGTTTCTTATTTTTCCTTGTGCGTGATGATACGTGTTACCGTATAGATATCGTAATCATCAAGGCGATGTAGACTTTGATGCAACAGTACAAAATGTTTAGTGTTAACCTCAGACCAACAATAATAATTTCTTAGGCTGCTATAATTCATTTTTGAACAGAATCGCTTAGCTCTAGCTGCAATAGAATATTATAGCTGCCCCACCCATGAATGAATTAAAGTCTGTTCTTAACTCTTTTCCTTATTCTTGCATCTCCTCCTTCCTGCCCTTGTAATCCTATATATCCGACCCCTTTTTTTAAAACTAGTCTCAGATTTCTTGTACCATCTCTACTCGTATGTACTTTCCCCCTCCACTAGGCCAGTTTCTTCAGAAATGTTTACAGTGATTAAAAGCATCCATGATTAAAGATATTCAAGGTCAATGGACTCGTCATCCGCCAGCAAAGATAATTCCCAAGCTGGTTACCTTCTGTCAACAGTCGCTGTTTCCTCCTCATCTCCAGTCTAGCTTGAACTTAGGTTGCTTTTCCACTTTAATCACTATACCTATCTCCCTCCAGGTAATATGTGTACTTGAGACTTATTTAAATTGCAGACATGTGCATCGGTAAGGTAGGGCAACTGGTCTGGTCTTGGAATATAAATGTTCCTCCTAAAAGCATTTTTTTTTTCAGTGTTGTTGGATCAGTTGCACTACCTGAAACTTGGGTAGGTTCGAGATAATAAGCCAAATATATAATATCATTCTCTGCATTCTACTACTTTATTCTCTCCTGCAAGGAGAATATGTTTTCATCCCTGTTTGTCTGTTTGTTTGTTTTTGTTTTTCTGTTAGTAGGATTACTTAAACACTAAAAGAGAGATTTGGACCAAATTTTGTGGGTAGATAGCCCATGTTCCAGGAAACAATCATTTAACTTTTGAGACCGATCTGGATCGTATTACATTTTCTGGATCCGGAAAACATATTTTCCGAAATCTTAATCAGTGATGAGAACACCTAACCCATTATGAAGAGTGGTTTGAAAATTACGTTGCCCTTGTCGGAGGGATGCGCTCCAGTGAGTGCCTCTCCAGTTCTGTCAGTTCTTTTCTTTCCATCCATGTTCAGACTGTGCCACTTTAGTACTTAACTCTTCATATTACCTTTAGCTTTATCAATAGTCTCCCCAACCACCAGCTTTTGTTCGTGTATACAACCCCTTCCTCCATTCACTCTATATTTACCCTCGAGTTCAGGAAGTGCATTAATTGAAGCGCATGGAAATTATCCCAAAGCTGGCTGCCGGTCTGATATATCTCCCGCTCTTTCTCTTTCGTTCTTCTCTTCTTTTTTTTTTTTTTTTTTACATTGATACATTCACATCAAAGGCTTTGAGCCAAAAATTCTTTATTTTCTTTGCCTTCTTAAAAAGATCTCTACATGATAGGGACAGTTTTTTATCCTCACGTGTTGCGAATGGTAAGAAATTTGCGTATTTGGTTTAATTCCTGCGTAGTGTCTGAAATCTGTGACCAAACCTTACGAATCCTTCTAAATTAACTCACGAATTAGCAAGCTGATTGGGAATCTTTCATTACTATTGCCGAAACCGGAACGCATAAAGGAATTTTAGGGAGTGGTTGCGCTGGTTTTGCAAAAGTAACTTTGGAAATTATATACGTGATGCATTGGAGATTAATGTCCCAGTTTTCGGTGACCCTATATTTCTACTTACAAGTGCAAATACATGCATACATTTATAGAGTGTACATGTGTCTCTTTTTTTTTTTTCTCTGAGCTTGTGTCTCCCCTTGCAAAAACGACGATTATACAGTTATAGAATAAACCTAAAAGTCTCCCTCTTCTGTCTCACCTAAATCTCCTCTCAAACCACTTCGCCAGCCACCATCTGCAGAGGAGCCTCGCTAAACGCCTGCTGAAATCTGGTCCGACAATTACGAGAATGGAGGAGAGGTGGGGCTGGGGTGAGTTAGGGGTGAGGTGGGTGGTGGGTGGAGATAGTGGGGAGAGAGAGAGTGGGCTGGGGTGAGTGGAGAGGCGTTGGGGTAAAGTTAGTGGAGTGGTAGTGTTTGAGTGGAGCTAGTTGAGAGGTAGTGTTTGGGTGGAGTTAGAGAAAAAGTGATTGGGTGGAGTTAGTGTAGAGATGGGAGTTGGGATGGAGGTAGTGGAGAGGGTGATTGTTTGTTAGGAGTTAATGGCAAGGTGGGTGATGGGGTATAGTTAGTGGAGAGGTGAATGTTGGGCAGTAGTTAATAGAGAAGTGAGAATTGGGATGGAGGTAGTGGAGACTTTGGTGTTTGTGTGAAGTTAGTGGAAAGGTACTGGAGTGGAGCTAGTGGATCTCTCTCTCTCTCTCTCTCTCTCTCTCTCTCTCTCTCTGTTTCTTTCTTTCTACGCAGTTTTTCTCTCCTCCTTTAATGAATACCAAGATCCTGGCCTTATTCCAGAGCCAGACCGCAAAATTTTCCAGCCTGGTTGCACAAGGGGAAATCAGCTTAACCCCTTAAGTCCCTGGACACTTTTTTTAAATATTTCAAACTCAGGACGGTTTTATTAAGAATAGAAGAGACCCTGACAAATAGATGAGTTAGATACCTTCTTCATTACCACCTTTACTATTATAGTGGGGGCCTTTCCAAAACTGAATAAAATCGTTAGATTATAGTAAAAACAAACAAACTGCAATATATCACCATACCGAAGAACTTAACCCCTTTAGCTCAAGGATATTATATATATATATATATATATATATATATATATATATATATATATATATATATATATATATATATATATATATGCAAACTAACCACGGGAGAAATGATAGGAGTGACAGTGAGTACTTTCGTAATATACGAAAGTACTCACTGTCGCTCCTTTCATTTCTCCCGTGGTTAGTTTGCATACATATATTCACGGTGAAGTCTCTGCATATATATATATATATATATATATATATATATATATATATATATATATAGATTCGTTCACTTGCGTGTATTTAGTTTATGGGGAATACCCTGGGAGTAAAGGGGTTTATGAAATCTGTATTAAACCTCTTCAGTTCGAAAAATCTTACATTATAGGACTAACATTGTCAAGGTTTAAAAGTGAAAGGGTCGAGGGAAGAAGTTATGGAGCTTTATCGTCATAGCGTCTCTATAACAAAGGCCTTTAACCCAGAGGCGGATTATTCACTCAGTTTCCTTGGGTACAAGGTCACTGTATCGTCCAGGTTAACAAAGTTACGTCCGCCAGGTGTTGAAAGTACTGCTCAGAAAATAATATAATAATCTCTCTCTAGAAAAGATTATGGAAATATTTCTAACCTCCTTGCTACGAGAAGTTTGTTTAAGGGCAATTAGTTAATAGAAAGTAATCCTCGTACTGAAGTGGTTCAGGGACCGAAATATGTTCCGTGCTCTTGATCCTAAGTGAGGAATTTACTCAAACAGAACGATGACGATTTTTCTGTTTCATTTTCGCAAGCGTTAAACAGGCATTAGCTGAAGAAGGTCACCTTGTGCTCGTGGAAATAAAAAATGTTCCCCGTTGTGTAACGATTTCACAGTGCCGTGAATTTTCAAGTAGAAGAATTATACCCTTATGTTAAATTTAACAGTAAACACAGTTGCTGCATGTGGTCATCATTTTTTCATTTACCTTCAGTTAAACTTTCAGAGCGATGACGACCGTTTTATTACTTTCAGCTGAACCATGCGATTTTTTTTTTCATTAGGAAACCCTTGTACTAAAAGGACTAATAATATCCACAGGATTATATTTCCTCACACCATCCTCTCATCATTCCCAACCCCCTCCACATTCCCTGCATCTGCTGGAAAAGTATTATTTTTCTTATCCTCTTTCACCTGAGAATTCCATTGAAAGTACCGTTAATCCGTACCCCAACACTCTCAGTGACTGAAGAATCTCTTGATGGAAGTGTAACGGTGCAAGTGGCGTGCTGTTTATCTTACAGTACATTAGCTGTGGCTTCCGTGAAAAAATAAACGAGGATCTGTAACATTTGCCTTGTCTGACATAATGCAGCTCCCAACAGTGTAAAGGTACAATTTGCGAGTTATTTATAAGATTCTGTTATACCTGTGCCTTACGTAAGAGAATAAATGGAATTCTTTAAGGCTTTCGGACTTTAAAGCCACACGCGTAAGGAATGTGAGTGTGCAGCTGCTGTGTTGTTTATCGTATTTTTACTTTATCTCTGGCTCACATTAAAAATAAATAAATGAATAAATAAATGAGTCTATGACACTTCAGCGACATAAGAGGCAGTTCCTAGCATTGTAACACTTTCAGTTCTTTTCCGCATTATGTCGGGCTTACATAAAAGAATAAATGAGGTTATTTATTCCTCCGGTGACATAGCAGCCATTTACTAGGAATGTAGAGGTGCAATTTGCGTGCTGGATTTCACTTTATTGCCCAGATTATAAGTGCAATCTCCATTTCATTATTCTCCTGGGAATTGTTCGTGCTTGGGCCACCTGTAGGATAACAGTATTTTCTCCAAACATATGCATGGAATATTCTTTGTCGTGCTCTCAAGATATTTGCGTGTCTCAAATACTAATGGTGTAGAGATGCGAACAATAATACCTTTCCACTTTTTAGTACAACCATTTTGAAACTCTTGCTTAATATTCACGAAAGTTCATTGTGCTCATAAGATCGCATCACTTGGTTTCAAAGGTCATTGCTCACGGACTCATTGTTTATCGTCATGAAGTGAAGCACTATTTATATATGTAGCTGTACGTGTAATTTTTCAACCAATGTAGCCATGTTGCTCGGTCGCTTAACCCTTGTACTACGATGACATCCCTTAAATATTTGTTTTGTGTTTATGGGATATACTTTGTCTTGTTCCCAAGGAATTTCCATGGCACAAATTCTAATGGCGTACGTGCACGGTGTTATATTTCAACTGGAGTAGCCACATTGTTTGACCTGAACCCTATTGCTACCATGACGCCGGTTTCATTAAACTTTTACTGCTAACAGACGATTTTATTCAGCTTTGAAAAGACCTATGGTAGTAAAAACAAGAAACAACTTTCAGAGATGGCATAACACCACCAACGCCTATACCAGACAACTCAGATCACAAACGAAAGTAAATAAACTTTTCTTTGACCCATGACCCACACATCCACACAATTCAGTTGAAATCTATCAATAAATTTGTGACATCTTGTGGAAAGGCAGACAAAAAAAAAAATAGCCCTGAATCGGGACTCGAAATCAGACCCCCACCAAAATTTAATAAATTCTTCCCTGGCCCATGACCAATAAATACCCAAAATTCCTTTGAAATCCGTCATTAACTTTTTTAGATGTCATGTGGACAGACAGACCAACAGGGTAAATACATAGCCTCCTTCAACTCCGTTGGGGGAGATAATGATGCAGCCCTTATATAAAAAGAAACCCACTTTGAAAATCTAGTTTCGAGATGGCGAAATTATAATAGAGAAACCGTCGCCGTACGCAGTGGGTTAAAAAAAAAAAAAAAAAATCTGTCGGTAGGAATAACAATTGTAATGGCACGAACTTAATATTGAGCAGAGTTCAACTAAAGGAGCCATAAATGCACTCTGTTTAATCCTTAAAAATCCTCACCAAACACGTTCTGTGGGAATTAAATGCTGTTGTTTGTGCTTGCCTGTGTGTGAGAGTGGCTGGCGGTGACCGTTATCATTTTTGCGTGTGCGTGTGGAGAATGTGTACGTGCAGGCTGGCTGAGAATCTGGCACGTGAGGGTATAAGTTTCTCTGGCCCTGTCTCTTCCTTATTTCCGGGACTGTACCGTGGGACTGACAAAAAAAGGAGTGAAGATTCCTATAATTTTCATCTTGATAATAAACATCACCAACTCTTAAAGCTACCTTTGGTCTGAACTTAAAAAAAAAGCTGAACAGAATCCTCTGATGGCAACAAGAAATATGAAATTATGTAAAATCTCTTACTTCCTGAGAGAATTCTGTGAGACATTTAAACTTTCTACGATAAAAGGCCGCTCTCAAGCCAAATAAAATCGTCTGGTGCAGCGGAAATGAAATAGCTGAGATCTTATACGTCCTGATAGTATTAACTCTCACCTCAGAAGGTTAACCCGGTGAGTGTGAAGGACTGACCTTAAGCTGATTTTAATTGTTGTACAGTCAAAGAAATAATTATCTTCTCTGTTCCGCCTAAAGATAATTTACGACTGACGAAGCACAATGAAAATCCTATCTGTACTTGTGCATGTTTCAGATGGTTCGATTTTTATCCACTATGTATTCGCTAAGCTTGTGTGTGTGTGTGTGTGTGTGTACATCAGCCAGACTGAAAATGTCGTCATCGCACTGAAGGGATGAACTGTGTGATCTACTGCTTGAAAGTCACTCATGTCACTGGGATAAAAGCAAATTGTCCTAATCGCCCGAAAGTCTGAGTGGTTACTTCCGTGCAAAATAAAATAATCGAACTTTAGCAAGACGAAAATTCAAATGTCGCCACCGTAGTCTTCTAAATGGATGACAAGTGTGACTAAGTACTTGAAGTATACCCCTGATGGAGTTAATTTGCACATATGTATCTTTTGTGATAAGAATTTGCTAACTGTATATACATAAATCAATATGCAACCTATCTCGAAACCAACGGATCTAAATTTATGCTACAGGTATCTTTTGTTCAGTTACCTCTGGAAAGGAGAGCTTTATGTACTGTAGGTTTTCTTTTTTTTTCTTATTTTTTTCTTTGTCTCGTCTCCTCGTATATAATCATGAGCCAGACCTGTGCATATGCCTCTGTGCGCGGGTATATATGTGCCAGCGCGCTAAAGCATCCGTGTCATACCTGCTATTACTGTAGTTTCCCTAGTAGAGTTATCAGTTTCAGGTTTTCACTTATTGCCACACATGCATGTTTAATTAGGGAGGTGGCAAAAGAGGGAAACTATCAGGGGCAGGAAAAAGAACAGAGAGAGAGAGAGAAAGTGGAGGAAATTAGCGGAATAGGAAAAATAGGAAGAGGAGGGAGAAGAAACAGGAGAGAGAAGCAAGAGAAAATGAATAGGGGAAATTAACCGAACAGCAGAGGATAAGATAAATAATATCGGTACGCGGTAAGACGGATAAAAGAGCCTAATTACTCTAAAAGGATTAACTGAGTGTTTCTAACCTCTTAACTACAAGACGGCTTTCTAGGTTGAATAAAATCGTCTAGTGGTAGAAAGATTCAAGTAAACAGTGCGTCGTTTTAATGATGTATACGTAAAAGCAGTATTCATCGATGTTAGCGCTAGAAAGGAAAAACGCATGTGAATATTAGGTCAGGTAATTGATCATCAAGCTTTTCATTGGTACTTTTTCAAGCTTCTATCTTCGTCTTTGTTTCGCAGTTCATCGGGTATCTTTGGCAATTTTAAGATATCTTGGTACTCAATGAAATATGTCAGAGCGAACACACACACACACACACACACACACACACACACACACACACACACACACACACACACACACACACACACACACACACACACACCGCTCGCTGATGCAGTGGTAACATTCTCGCTTGCCTACTGGTGGACGGGAGTTCGCGCCTCGCTCAGGTTGCGAAAAGTTTCTCTGATGAAGTGGGTGGTTACTGTCCCCCTGGAGCAAGGGGACGGGTGTGTGCGTGTGTGAAGGTCACAGCCTTGCCCATAGATCGGACTATCTGAGCTCTCAGCTCCCTTCCGGGAGGGTAAAAACTGACGATCACGACCATCAAGTGATCCAGACCGATTCGGTGAATTACACACACACTGATATGTATTAGGCCGAAGCTTGATGCCCTCAACGCAGAAGTCCCCTTCCCCTCTTCCGACTGCACCTCGATGATAATTTCCTTCCCGGCCGAACTGTTAAAAGCTTTGTTTCCGGGAGCAGAGAGCCAGGCGCCACGCTCCCGTTTTCTTTTGTTATTTCAAACAATATTGCCAATAGCCTCCAGCACGTTAATCTCCCACGGTTTGGTCAGTTGGTTGGAAAAATTATCGTTCACAAATATTAAAGGTTTTGCATCTGATATTTTTTTGATATGAACAGGTAGATAGGAAGTTATGGCTTAGATATTCTGCTTCACCACTTTGTAAACTCGAGAGTATTAAGGCCTAGCAAATATAAAGCTACGGTATATTTATCCTGCGTACAGCACTATAAATGTCTGTTTTTAAGCATAGTAATTTTGCTGAAACACTGGGGTTACTTTTGGATCATAATAACAGCTACACTTGCCTCCACTTCATCCAGCCATCTACTGGGAAACGAGCTATATTACTGATAATAAGAAACACTCTGTATACACAGTACTGTAACAAAGGTGTATTTATAAAAGACGAAATCTCTCTCTCTCTCTCTCTCTCTCTCTCTCTCTCAGCATCAAAATGTACTGAAATGTACGTTAATTTTGGAAAAGCAGTAGCTGAAAATACACTGATGGTATAAAAGACTCAAAATGTGTGTGTGTGTGTGTGTGTGTGTGTGTGTGTGTGTGTGTGTGTGTGTGTGTGTGTGTTTATAACTTTGCATTCAGGCAGATATAGTAAGCAAACCAGAGCGAGGACTGGAACAAACACGGGTGAGCGTAAACAAAGGCTGGCTTGACGCGTAAAATCTGACAATGGGATGGAGAGCTGTGTGTGTGTGTGTGTGTGTGTGTGTGTGTGTGTCAGCTCTGTACGCTCCAGCACCTCCACATGCATCCACAGATACACAGGGCTGGGGTGTAGCGTGGGAGGGCACTCACACATCCCTTCCCCTTCTTTCGGTAAAGGTTAAAACGTGGGAAAGATATATATGTTTCTTCTAATTTTAAAGACCGTAGCTCTTCCGTACCTAGAGTTGTGAAAGACTCTGAAGCAAACCCGTTCCATTCATTTGGTGTGTGTGTGTGTGTGTGTGTGTGTGTGTGTGTGTGTGTGTGTGTGTGTGTGTGTGTGTGTGTGTGTGTGCTGGCGTGCGTACGTTCGTGCATGTGTTTGTGTGTGTGTGTGTGTGTTTGTCCTAGTTTTCTAGGTTGAAACTGTGTACCTAGGGTGTGAGAGAAAGAGTTAATACAAGTTCATTTCACTTGGATAAAGTAATGTATTAAAACATTAATTGCAGGACTGATGCTCCTCTGTTTTTAGAGTTTCGTAAAAAAAAAAAAAAAATCCAACTATTTGTATAAAAAAAACTCTACAGGCAGTTACAAATGTTTACTGCGGTAAAATACATCTCCACATCTCACACTGCCACACCTCACACATACCTCACGCTTTCACACCATACATTTTCACATTACCACTCCGCACACTACCACACCACGCACTTCCAAAACACCACATCAAGCACTACCACACCACACACTTCCAAAACACCACATCAAACACTACCACACCACACACTTCCAAAACACATCAAACACTACCACACCACACACTTCCAAAACACCACATCAAACACTACCACACCACACACTTCCAAAACACCACATCAAACACTACCTCACCACACACTTCCAGATCACACACATCAATATCACGCTTTACCACAACTCTTATTTATTTCACATTGACAAAACTACTTCAGTACCACACACTGCCACACCACACACTGCCACATCATACACTGGCACATACACACAGTTACACCACACACAGTCACACCACACATAGTCACACCTTATACTGCCACATCATACAGTTCCACACTATATGTCAACCTACACAGTGCTGCGTCACAAACACTTCTACGCAACAAACTGCCGCACCACACATTACCACAAAACACACTGTCCCATTTCACATATTGCCACGCCTCTCCTCTAGTACAATACTGAGACATACATAACACCCTTTATCAATTAAGTACACTCATACTGGTGATGTAGAAACGTGTTACTCGCAAATGAGGATAGTTAGACTCCTCAAACTTTTACAGTGACTAGTTAGTTAAAAATACATCCACTCGATTTATTTTTATGGGGGAAATGTGTGTCGTCTTAATGGTAAACCTGGTGGACAACAACACACCACATCGTCCAAGTTCCTCACCGCCGAGTATATTCTGGCACACACACACACACACACACACACACACACACACACACACACACACATTTTCCTATGATGAAATTCTTTCCCACAGGCAGAATAGCCTTTGCACTTACCTTAAGGTACACAATTGCTGTTGATTATGTGTGTATATGTGTATGTAGCAAAAATGGGAAATCTGAGAAACGTTTAAAATGAAACTTTTTACAGTCAACCATCAGGAGTCCAACAGCTGATATGCTGAGACTGGTCCGGCTTGATGTGATTAAAGTATTTTGGTTATTTATTTTTTTCCCTGCGACGGTTTCTTTCGTGAAATGTAGTTGGCTCGGTACGTAAAGTTTAAGAGAGACACGCGACCTTCTTTAGATTCATTAGTCTGTGTGCATGGGCATCAGGTGTGTGTGTGTGTGTGTGTGTGTGTGTGAGAGAGAGAGAGAGAGAGAGAGAGAGAGAGAGAGAGAGCACTGATGTCATCTGAGTGGTTGTTTCGTTCATTTTTTGTCTTTGCCACTTTTGATATTTCAGATTTGTTCATAATTACCATTTCAGTTCTAATTACACACCGTAAGTGTATATATATATATATATATATATATATATATATATATATATATATATATATATATATATATATATATATGGAGCCTCTGTGGTACAGTGTGCATCTTGCACGCTGCTGGACGTGGGTTCGTCTCCCGCCAGAGTTGTAAAATCTTTGGGATGCGTTCACCAAGCCACTTACGCTTTGGCGGAAATAAGGGATGCTGTGGTTGAACCAGAGTCGCATACTGGTGCACCCAGTCGGCTTATGGAAGGCCACTTACACTTAGTTCACAGACTACACACTCATCCAAAGCCACTCCAACATTACAGTTACACTCACAAGCACGTCTCATCCTACATTTAGTCTCTACCAGACAGTCTAAGCCACTGGGTAGAGATACATTGGCTGTATCGTCCCTGCTTCGGTAGGGATAGGCCGGTCCTGCAGTGGACCTCAACGGCTGATGATATATATATATATATATATATATATATATATATATATATGGATACGTGTGAACTAAGTGTAAGCGGCGTGCCTTAAGCCGACTGGGTGCACCAGTATGCGACTCTGGTTCAACCACAGCACCCCTTATCTCCGCCAAAGCGTAAGTGGCTTGGTGAACGCATCCTAAAGATTTTACAACTCTGGCGGGAGGCGAACCCGCATCCAGCAGCGTGCAAGATGCACACTGTACCACAGAGGCTCCATATATATATATAGCCTTCTTTGACCCCTTACATTTCAGGGACTCTTAAAAGTTGAATATAATATCTAGAGATGGCGAGAATAAACCAAGCATAGACGTAGCCTGGTGAAAGGACAAATTATCTTTTCGCTTTCGGAGAAACTTTTGTTTTTGTCTTAGAACAGGCCGTATTTAACTTGTACTTTTTTCGAAGTCTCCCCGAAGCCGAATATATTCTTCTGAACATAGAAAGATCTCAGTAAAACATGCACCATCATAGTGAAGGGACTCAGTATGAGCTGCATTAGTGTTCAGTATTATATATATATATATATATATATATATATATATATATATATATATATATTCTTCACAGCGGGAAGGCAGTCCTAAGTAGAATAAATTCTACTAGTGGATTCAAGAAAATAACTAAAGAATTACGTCATCGAACTGAAAGGTCCCAAAGAGAAAGCATAGAGGACACATAGAAGACATACAGGGGAGGCATGAAAAACACACAGAAGGCTCTCGTAAATGGGTAAGCCCAAACGGTAGACTGAGGTGGCATAAAAGGTACACAGCGGAAACACAGAAAGTACAAAAGAAAGTCATGGAATGAACCGTAGCAGGCACAGGAAACGCACAGGGAAGGCACCGACACGACACAAGAGAAACAAAGAGACATTAAGAAGGCACACAGAAGGCACGGAGCTACATATGACATATAGAGACACACAGAACTGGTACTTAAAGAACTACAGTATGAAAGGACATACAGAATAATTTGGAGTGCTACGTATGGGCACACAGGGAGAGTGCACAGGAGACAAAGATATGGCACACAGAGAAAGAAAAGGAGACAAAAAGGGTACACAGAAAGGAACACAGTGAAAAAATAGGAACACAGCTAGGGCAGAAAATGGCACCCAGGGATAGTAGAATACAATATGAAGCAACAGCCAAACACAGCTGAACAAGTGAAATAACAAAGCACACATGAAGGTACAGACAGGGAGGAGAAAGAGACGGAAAATGCACAGAAATAAATACAGGGAAATAACACAATAATTACACAGAAAGCACTTAAGGAAAGAATAGGAGCACAAAACCCTCAGACAGGTACTCACAGGTGAAGACGAAAAATATAAAAAAGAAAGATAAAAGGCACAGAAAATAGCAGAAGACCACTATCTCTCCGTCTGTCTATCTATCTGTCTATTTATCTGTATGTGTATCTGTCCATGTATTTATACCTTTAACTATGTCTATCTGTCCATCTGTCATCTAATCCATTGTTGCCTCATAAGGAGCGTGGGGTACACGGTTAGGCTGCTAAGTGTCGACATTTGAGATGAGGGTACCAGTCTCCTTCCCCGAGTGGCACTACAGTATATGAGCAGTAAACCCTAACTATCTCAAAGATATAAACCTTACGGGCCACGTCCTGCTGGAATGTCTTACCCCAGTAGACTACCAGGGGTCTGTTTCGTATTGTGGTTACCACAGAATGTAGTAAATGGATTCCCGGTCTACAAGAAATCACATGGTTTGTTACTCAGTGAGGCTAGCCCTACACCAAGTGACTGGATAACGGTCTTCCCCGCGTATATCAGAGAAACACACACACACACACACACACACACACACACACACACACACACACACACACACACACACACACACACACACACAAATAAAAATATACAGCAAAACGGAGTGCATACAAAAACACTGGGATTGGAGAAAGAGACGGCAAAAATCGCACGTAAATTCACTTGTGAGGAGCAGCGTAAAACACAAAACACACAGATAAGATCGCAAGGATGAAAAGGAACACAATTAACACAGAGATGGGCTCATATGGGAAAGAAAGTAGTGGCAGAAATGTACACAGGGAAAACAGAGAGAACACAAAACACACAGACGCCAGGGACTGAAAGGATAGGAGGTTCAAAGGCAGTGAAAGAGGAACATAAGCAAACAAAAAGAGCAAGCAAAGGCACGAAGGAAAAAGCAGTGACACATTAGAAACGCGCAGAAGGGCACTGATTGCATGAAGAGGGGTTAAAAATCACAAAGAAGGTCACAAAATGGAGAAAAAAAGAATTAAATAGACAGAGAAAAGAGAAAAAGAAGGTACAAAGGGGAAGAGAGAAACACAAACAGCACACAGAAACGCACACTGGAATATAGCACAAAGACCAAAGAAAACAGCATACGATGGAAGTATGAAAAGGCATAAAAGGCTCACGGAAAGGAATACACTGAAAGAAGAATGCAAGTGGCTAATAAAACTGCAGACAAAAAAATAACCAAAGAACACAGAAAATTGCACACAGGGAAAGTAAAAAGAGGCACAAAAGTCACGCAGAAAGTCATATATATAGGCACAGTGAACACCGGAGAAGTCGAGTGAGAGAAGGCTAGCAACACCTGGAGCTGGTCGTGGGGCCTGGCAAGTGGAGATAAGGTTGCTATGCAGGCGGGAGTCGTGCCCATGACGTCACGCCCACCCTTGCACAAACGGCACCACCGCACAAACACAAATAGGCTGCAGGCACTCGTAAACAAACACAATTGCTGACTCGGGCCACCTCCACACGTACTCGCACACGCAGTCTCGTCAGCCTTACCTGAACGATCCTTTATATACTGCAGAACAATCGCGACCTTTGTGTACACTACGTTTTACAGAGTTTTTATCCGTTCCGCTTTAGTTCAGAATCAGTGGGTCACTTGACTCTTCTCTTGAGGCTTATGTAACTTGTTGCTAAAATGAGCAGGAAGGAAACTAGAGGTAAGAACTCAACCTCTTCAGCACGATACACAGCGTGATGTAGCCTTTCATATCAACTACTCTTTAATTCAAGTTGTGTAGGTCGCACTATTTTCTTTGAGATTTTCTTTGAAATGGGAGGATGAGAGAAAGAGTATCACAGGATAATGGCAAATTCCTTCGATATGATGATATATTTTTTAAGATTATTTTTGCTGGTTTTAGACGATGCATGTTGTTTTGCTCACTTTCCTACCTCTCTTTCTTTAATTCAGGCTGTGATGGTCGTTTTCTTTTTCCTGGAGTTTATCTTTCTAATGGATAAAATGGATGGGAGGTTTAACACAAGAATGAGCTTAATCATCTCCACTGTGATTAAATCCTTTCATATTCTCTTTGCAGTCTCACTGCAACTTTATTCGGCTTTGGAAGAATTTCTCGATTGGGAGGTAGCAGATTTAGTCTACTATCAGATTCTCCTAAATTGATTCAAATAGTCAGGTTACAGGAATATTGTATAAAAAGACGTCGCCATACTGAAATTGTTAAATCCCTGCTTTTCCACTCCCGGTTAGTTTCATCCGAAAGTCACTGTGAATCAGGTTTATCTCTATATCGCCTGACGTAGCATCCAATGAATGGTGGTCTCATAAGAAACACTTCCTGTGACATCCGTCCCTAGCCAGTAAGCACCACTTCTGACTCACCAATCAGCTTAAAATTCTCCCAGTGGAAGGACTGTGGGGCTCCATCATCTGTCTGTCTCTGCCTATTGTCTGACATCACATTCAGTGAGGAGTGGCTTCTACAAAAGAACCTCCTAGACGCTTCTGTCCCTATTCAGTAACGATTCCTCTTCCCTTAGCATACCACCCTACCTTGCATATTTTAATACCTCATTAGGTCGTCTCGTTCTCATTTTCCATCTAAACTGCAAAAATAAATGGCATACTTCCTTCCCGGGCCAGAAATAACCTTTTCAACTCGGGGAAATCTTCTGTATTATATTTTTGCCATCTACAAGCGCTACAGTTCAGTGAAAGAAAGGTTTTTATAAACTAAAAGTAAAATATAGCTTTCAGTAACCCCTTCTCGACTCGGATGTTCTTCTAAGCTCAGTAAACTAGTATCGTTGTGACAGTTACCAAAGAAAACCAAGTTCTCTGGCTGAAGGGTTTCAAGGGTCATTCAGTCCATCCACTCGATGGTACTCACTCTATCAAAAGAAAAACAATCAAGTACAAAGCCTTTACTTATTTAATTCCGTTTCAACGAAGAGAAGTTGATGGAGAGACTGAGAAGAGCTAGAGGGAGAAGCCGGTGGACAGATATATGGGGGAAGATTATTTAAAGTGGCGGAAGGGCGTGGCCACGCGAGAAGATCGTTATATCTATCTGTCTGTCTATCTGTCTATCTATCTATCTATATCATATATATATATATATATATATATATATATATATATATATATATATATATATATATATATATATATATATATATATATATATATATATATATATATATATATATATATATATATAATATATATATATATATATATATATATAATATATATATATATATATATATATATATATATATGTATATATATATATATATATATATATATATATATATATATATATATATGTATAATATATATATATATATATATATATGTATATATATATATATATATATATATGTATATATATATATATATATATATATATATATATATATATATATATATATATATATATATATATATATATATATATATATATATGTATATATATATATATATGTATAATATATATATATATATATATATATATATATATATATATATATATATATATATATATATATATATATATATATATATATATATATATATATATATATATATATATATATATATATATATATATATATATATATATATGTATATATATATATATATATATATATATATATATATATATATATATATATATATATATATATATATATATATATATATATTTATATATATATATATATATATATATATATATATATATATATATATATATATATATATATATATATATATATATATATATGTATATGTATATATATATATATATATATATATATATATATATATATTTTACAGTATATATAAATATATATAATATACTATAGCACTAGCCGTGTGTGTGTGTGTGTGTGTGTGTGTGTGTGTTTTGGGCAGCTGAAACTACACATTCAAATCGCACCAAAACTGGCACGATAATCGCAAAAAAGTCGCTGATGTGACAAAACTTGGTCCCACCACGATTGAAAAACTTTTACTATATTTAATGAGTGATCACATTTTGATCAAAAAACACCGCTCCAGGCTCCCGGCATAGGATCTCCGTAGAATTTTTTGCCAATAGGTCTATCTATCTATATACCAAGGCTGCTTCCCCCAAGGAAAGGGAGGTAGCCGAGACAGGACGACACACTCCCCATTTACTCATCCATTCAAATACATTCATTCGCATCTTAGCCCCAAAGGGTAGAAGGGACAGATCCTCACCGCACCATACCGCACAAGGGTCAACTGCGCAGTGCAATCAGTGACATCCGCAGCAGGGCCCGACAGCAGAGCTGGTTTACCCCAGCCACATCATAATAGACCCATCCCCTTACCCGCACCTGACCTGACTAGCTGATCAGACCAAATGCGGGAGAATATCCCCTCAGGGGATATTTTCCCGTATTTGGTTTATCTATCTATCTATATACCTAGGTTACTTCCCCCAAGGAAAGGGAGGTAGCCGAGACAGGACGGCACACTCCCCATTACTCATCCATTCAAACACATTCATTCGCATCTTAGCCTCAGAGGTGAGAAGGAACAGATCCTCACCGCATCACACTGCACAAGGGTCAACTGCGAAGTGCAATCAGTGACATCCGCAGCAGGGCCCGACAGCAGAGCTGGTTTACCCCTGCCACATCATAATAGACCCATCCCCTTACCTGCACCTGGCCTGATGAGCTGATCAGACCAAATGCGGGAGAATATCCCCTCAGGGCTGCGTCATCATTTATTCATTCACAATTTCTCTCCATTTATTTCTGTCACGCACATTCACTCTTCCTTGCTCAACAGACATCCCTCTCGCATCCAGCGCTCTCTTCACACTGTCCATCCATCCTACTCGTAGTCTCCCTCGCAGCCTTACACCTCTCACATCAGATCTAGTTACCTTTTTCACCAATCGCTCATTATCCATTCTCTCCATATGCCCAAACCATCGCAACACCCTCTGCTCAACTCTACAAGCCATCTCCCGAACAACTCCAGTTCTCTTTCGCACTTCATCATTTCGCACTGGATCCATACGCGTCACTCCACACATACTCCTCTGACACCTCATCTCCATTACATTCAAACTTTTCCTCCCTGCTACACCCATATTCCATGTTTCAGCCCCATATAACGCAGTCGGTACCACAACACCCTCATACAGCCTTCTCTTTACATCCATTCTAAGCGAACGACATCTAAACACTTTCTTCATTCCTTCCAGCACCTTACCTACTTCATTCATTCTAAACTTCACTTCTGCATCTATTCTTCCATCCACAGCAACATGTGACCCTAAATATTTAAAACACTCTACCTCCTCAAGCAACTCACCATTCAAAACTATATTCATCATTTGGTACAACTAAATATACTATAGCAGCGCGAGATTCCTCCGCAGGAGCAAGTGCAAAGGGCTCGAAGGGCCCACGAGCACTTGTATCTCTCTCTCTCTCTCTCTCTCTCTCTCTCTCTCTCTCTCTCGAAAGAGAGACAGTGAGAGAGAGAGAGAGAAATGGATAGATGGACTGGGATAAATTCATGGAGGGATATATATATATATATATATATATATATATATATATATATATATATATATATATATATATATATGGAGCCTTTGTGGTACAGTGACAGTGTGCGTGTCTCGCACGCTGGTGGACGAGGGTTCGCCTCCCGCCAGAGTTGTAAAAACTTTGGGAAGCGTTCACCGAGCCGCTGACCGCTTTGGCGGACATAAGGGGTACTGTAGTTGAACCAGTGTCGCATAATAGTATGCTTGCACACAGTCGGTTTAATGCGGGCCCATTACACTTGATTCACAGACTACACACACATCCAAAGCCACTCCAACGTTACAATTACACTCACAAGCGTTTTTCACCCTACATACAGTCTCTACCAGACAGCCTAAGCCACTGGGTAGAGATACATTGGCTGTATCGTCATCGTCCCTGCATCGGTAGGGATAGGCCTATTAAAAAGTGTACTGTATATACAGAGAGAGAGAGAGAGAGTTATAAAAAGATTACTAATTCCTCTTCTACATCGTTTTCTTCATTTTCTCATTCTAGTATGCCTACTTGACCCAACACGTATGATAAAAATAGAGAGAGAGGGGTAGAAAAAAAAGACAGACTAAAATTTATGCTGGTATACATAACAGGCAATATTCCCTTTTGTCTCCACGCTTTGTGCTAGAGAGAGAGAGAGAGAGAGAGAGAGTAGACGAAAAAAAATACCTGACGGAGCGAGAGGGGAGGGAGGGAGAAACATGAAAACAAAGACTTAAAGAGACGGGACAAATAGGCAGTGATACACACCGACGGATTGGTATCAGCAGCCCGAGAAATACACCTACGGAAAATTTCACCTTTCCTCCACTTCCTTACCCCCAGTACCTGACTCAGCACCTGTTTGGCCACCAACGTTCCGGCAGTATTTATCGCTTCGTTTTTCCCAACCTGCCACGCGCATGTGGTTACCCCTTTTATCTGCTAGACTTTCACCTGTGTGTGTGTGTGTGTGTGTGTGTGTGTGTGTGTGTGTGTGTGTGTGTGTGTGTGTGTGTGTGTGTGTGTGTGTGTGTGTGTGTGTGTGTGTGTGTGTGTGTGTGTGTGTGTGTGTGTGTGTGTGTGTGTGTGTGTGTGTGTGTGTGTGTGTGTGTGTGTGTGTGTGTGTGTGTGTGTGTGTGTGTGTGTGTGTGTGTGTGTGTGTGTGTGTGTGTGTGTGTGTGTGTGTGTGTGTGTGTGTGTGTGTGTGTGTGTGTGTGTGTGTGTGTGTGTGTGTGTGTGTGTGTGTGTGTGTGTGTGTGTGTGTGTGTGTGTGTGTGTGTGTGTGTGTGTGTGTGTGTGTGTGTGTGTGTGTGTGTGTGTGTGTGTGTGTGTGTGTGTGTGTGTGTGTGTGTGTGTGTGTGTGTGTGTGTGTGTGTGTGTGTGTGTGTGTGTGTGTGTGTGTGTGTGTGTGTGTGTGTGTGTGTGTGTGTGTGTGTGTGTGTGTGTGTGTGTGTGTGTGTGTGTGTGTGTGTGTGTGTGTGTGTGTGTGTGTGTGTGTGTGTGTGTGTGTGTGTGTGTGTGTGCGGAAGTTTTACTTTTTCTCCTAATCTCTCTCTCCGTCATTTCTCAAGTCGCCTTCAGCATTCACCAACCGCTTTATCTACTGCATCGTTTATGCCAATATTTCCACGTCGCAGTATATCAGACCCAGGATAGGCAAGGCGGGTAAGCAATAAGGATTGATGATAATGAGAGAATATCAACTGTTTTTCCGGTAATTATACAGTACGTCACAGACAGACTTACCTTAAAACCACTCTTACCGTTTGCTCTACAGTGAACTCAAGACGCCTACACTCGTTCGGTTCAGCTAATCCAACTCTCTTTTAATACTGAATACCTAGAAGGGCTTTCATTAGGATGGATAATACTGTTATTGGGCGCTGGGATGTATTTAATTGACTTCAAAGAGGATCACTTAGTTGACCCATTTTCTGTTATATTCTTGCTGCCTTTACACATCCTTCTTCAAATTAAAACACTCTTGCAGTGACGAGGTTGCTGAGGGCTGCATGTGATCTCTCTAGTACGAAAAGTCTCTAAAACTATCTGCAGCAAGAATAAAATTAAAAGCGAGGCATCAGATTGAAAGGGTTAAGACAGTTAACGCTGGCCGGAGATTATTCGTAGTGTCTCTTGGCGGTTCATAGTGTACTTTTCACCTTAAATTGTCTGATATATTATTTGTACTTGCATCAGGAGGATATATAAGTATTTTTGATATAATATGCTCGATAAATCTCTGAGGAATCGATGTTACGAAATTTCCCAAGTCAGCGAGCATACGGTCCTTACACACCAGAGCCCGATGCCAACAGGAATATCCCCACAACTGTTCACCAGAATTCTCCCCAATTTTTCCGTTCTCTGGTGGACACGTAGACAAACAAACAGGCGGGGATAAAAACATAACCTCCCCATCTTTAGTGGCAGGGAATTAGAACACCAAAGTGGAGCCTCCATTGCCAATATTTCTTGTCATGGAGAGAGATTTAACAGCGACTTTGTAAGGCTGTAGTACGTTTCATAATAATAATAATAATAATAATAATAACAACACCAACAACAACATTAATAATAATAATAGTAATAATAATAATAATAGTAATAATAATAATAATAATAATAAAATGACTAATTTTTCGTGTTTGGTGGCAATCATGACAAAATGGTACGGCGAATTTGTAAAAGTGCAGTAACCTATATTGCCATTAAAGATTTATAAAACTCCTACCTCTCGTCCGTCCAATTAAGAGGAGGTGTATTCTGCGATGACGTCATGGGATAGAGACATCAGGAAAACAAACACGGGCCAAAGCAAACACTCGGTGCCTGGACGGGTCGAACCAACGTCACTCCCAACGAATGACGGAAGGGGAAAGACTGTTTAGCTCCTTTACCTGAAGTTTTGGTGATTTATTTTTAGTTAAATTTTGCTTCAAATGACGAAATAAGAGTATATAACTGATTGTTCCTCTACGTCATATTTTGGTTATTATTGTAGATTTGCTTATTTTTTCCTTCGAAATCGGAGTAGTTGGTTAGCAGCCCTATATCTTGATTTTATGCATTTTAAGTTAGCTTCCCTTCTTTAAGATTTGGTTATGTAATTTAAATAAGTTTTTGCTTCGACTGACGAAATGGGAGTGACTGATTAGCTCCTCTTCACCAGGTTTTGAATATGTACAGGTATTATGGGTTAGTTTGTGCATATATATATAAGTTTTGCTTTTATTTATTTATTTATTTATTTTTTAGGTTGGTTTACGTGAGCTAAACTGAGTTACGTTCGTTATCATCATCTTAACTCGGTTTCTCACATCCATGGGGTGGGGGACCCAGAAATATGAATAGGAAAAGCAAAAAGTAAGAGAGTTATATAGAGAGGGTCAAATAAAAATTGGTCACACTTCCATCCACTCATTATTCAAGGATTAAAATTTTTAGTTCTGTCTTGCAGGCCAAATTAATGATCCACACAAAACTGGGCTTCGCCATGTCTGTAATTTCCGGTTATACAAATTTTCCTCCAAATATCCAGTCCCTTCCATTAGTGCTGATTATTCATTCACGCTTCAGACTCAGTCCATTTTCAGCCGATGTTCGCCTTTGAATGCATCTTTAATAGCTCTAGTTAAAGGAGATTATTAGTCTTTTAATTATTATTACACCAAAGAGAGAATGCTTCAAAGTCTTGTATAATTCCATAGGCACAGCTAAGCAGTGTAATGAAAAAACAACATCCTTTGTATATGTTGCTTTTATTACAGGAAAATAACCTTTCGTGTGAACACTACGCCAAAGATATATACAGTATAATCTCTCTCTCTCCCTCTCTCTCTCTCTCTCATGCATGGGGAGCGCGGTAGCACAGTGGTAGCGCGCTGGACTCGTGATCGGGGGATTGCGAGTTCGAGCCTCGCCCGGGCTGCCGTGCTGGGAGTGGTAGCTCGCTCCTGTAACCCTAGCGGGACTATATAGTCTAATACAGGGCTTAGCTCGGGGGAACTCCATTTCTCCCATTTTTTTTTCTCTCTCATGCAATAACATTTTTCTAGTGTGCATTTGTGAACCTGAGCTGCCTCCCATGGCGATCAATTAACATGGCCCGCCACCAACCACCTGCACAACACGCTCAACAACACTTAATGGACGGTTGGCAAGTCAGTATTCTACAGCGCTTTATTATTTTTTCAAGTTAACAAAGACCACTAGGCCTTTCCTGGTCAGATGATGGCCAAGTGTATATCAGACTGTAGGGTTGCTTTGAGTAATCACCCAAGACAGTCATTCCTGCCTGATTATTGTATGACTCATCGAATTTCATGCAGCCACGAATTATTATTCAAGTTGTGGGATGGCTCATTTCCATCGGATAAAAGCAAATCTCACTTGATAATTGTTGACCAGTTCAGTAATATCTCGTTTGTTGTTAATACTGTGTGTTATGTAAAAGATTTTGTTTACTCCTACTGATCATTCTTATAACCAAAGTTATTATTGTCATTGAGTTATATATCTCGGTCTGTCTGGCCTAGCAGACCCATCAACAGCATCCCAGCAACCGCCCCTGCAGGGCCGTCCCGTGCAGTGAACAGATGATCCTAGGCGGTAGGCAACGCCTCGTCACAGCGAAGCACGGGGAAGAGTGTGGAAGTTTGGTTCCTAGATGGAGACTGCATTTGCGTCTCTTCATCCAGTTAACAGGGGCACCATAGTAGGCTCCACATCACCTCGTTATCTGATCGTATGGTTACCACCAAGCTTTGTAAATGATTTCCTTGGTTACAGGAAATATGCTTGTGACTGTGCAGAGCCTCCGAAAGTGCAAAGAAGAGTAGTAGTAAGTGACAGGAAGGGTGGGGGAAATAGGAAGAGCGAAGGACACACACACACACACACACACACACACACACACACACACACACACACACACACGATAAAGGTTATAGAAGAAGGCAGGACATCAAGTGAGTGCATCATGATAACAATCACACAACCGCCAAAGGGTGTAAAAACTGTTTTCACCTGTGACATCATCAATGCCTGTTCATTCAAAACTGTAAATTGATCATTGCAACAAAAAGCATGTCTAATTATTGAATACTGTCACTATTAAAGAGTTTAATAAGAGTTGGTGTTTTTCCACTACCCTGAATGACATAAATGTCCATTCTGCATACTTATGCATCTGAAAAGCTAGTCACCCATTCGCAAAGCAGTGAAACAGTTAACAGTTTACATCCCTCCTGCTGTTCTCTGGGACGTAAATTATGCCTGCTCCTTTTAGTGTCACTACTTAAAGTGCGTAGTGACGGTCATCATCTGCCCACTGCCTCCTGCGACGTTGTATGTCTATTCTTTTATTATGCATCAGACTAGTTACTCATTCACTTCCAAAGCATGTCTCCTAATGCCTTTTGCGATGAAAATTATGCCTGTTTCTACGTATAATAGGCCTACTGTCTTGTAAATTATGCCTACTGCTACGAAAAATAGGCATGCTTCTACGTAACATATTTTATGCCTACTCTGTCGTAATTGATGTCTGCCCATTATTACACTTCCGAAGTTATTCATCCACCATGAAAAGCACTTCCCCGTCTGTGGAAATGGGTTGGGGAAAGAAGCTAATACCTTCCCATTAGCGGATTCTCCTCCAATAACAGAAGCCATTCCGCGAATTAGTCCACCATCCAAACATATGACTGTGCATAAAGTTTGGCGGGCAGAAAATGAAAGCCATAGCTGAGATTTGTGCGGTTCGGGAAAAAAATAAAAAATAGTCCTAGCGTTTAACAGAATTGCAGTTCGATTTACAGTACTGTAACATTAAAACGGGATACAAATGAATCAAAATATATTCATTCTAATTGACAGACCATTTGAATGCATCATAATCGAATGAAATGTGTGTTGTTCTCCGTATAAGGGCTTATCATTTTGTTTATTCGATTAGCCATTGCTGTATGTACGATGACGTTCTGCTAGCTTAACCTGCATGAGAAAATGTCCAGCAATGTTTATGTAGATTTAGGAGAGAAGGCCTATTTCAGACCTTTTTGTCTGGTTTGAATGGAAATTATAGTCATTCCACTGGCCATCAGCCTTGAACTTTGCACTTCATTCCAGTTGACGTCAACTAATTTTATTTTTAAGCCTTCGGCCGCGATTCGATTACTGCAGTCACAAGGTTCACTTGAATCATGAAAATAAATACGGGTACTTTATCATGTACCATATATATATATATATATATATATATATATATATATATATCTATATATATATATATATATATATATATATATATATACACAGTATATATATATATATATATATATATATATATATATATATATATATATATATATATATATATATATATATATATTGTTACGGAACAGAGAAAGATAATGTACACTTTAAGTGAGAATACTAATAATCACTATTGTCCCATAAAGTTCCAGGTTCAAAACAAAAGAGTTAGGTAAAATTACAAGTTAAAGTTTAATGCTCAAACTAGCAACAAAACATTCAGAACTCATAAGGATAATGTAATGGCAAAAACAGGTTAAATATATGGTTAACTGCAATAGCCTCTATTAACACGAAATTAACATGAGTAAATTTATCTAAGTCAGCCCTGTTAAAATGAGATACCAGCTAATACTCAGTGAATGCCAGATATATTATTACAGATACAAAATATTATTAATGATGGCTGACAATAAGAACCTTTACATAAATTACAAAAACCTTACTAGGCCTAAGAATTAACCTTATGCTACACAGTACAAGAAAAAAATGCAACAACAGTTATACTCAAATTACACACAGCTGCTAGATGGCTGGAGACTTCCTGAGCACTCACAATAATAACAACTGTACAGGGGAGGACAGAGATGTGAGCAAAATGAGGAGTAGATCTAAGTGGCAATAATGCAGAGACTGAGCTCATTATATAGGGGCCGGCAGAGCTTGATACAACTTGTAAGAAGGACGCGCAAATGAAGCCATGGGGACAAAGAGTTGACAATCCTGCTCTGAACAACAGAAAGAACGACTTACTCTACTATAACGGTAGAAGGGGGGACTGAGGCAGAACACGCTCGTGATCAAACATGCAGCATACTGTGCGTTAAAATTACACAAAGCTTGGTGAAATCATAGGCTATGTAACACCTCCCCACAAAGAAAAAGAAATTTACAAAGGAAATTTCTTATTACTCTAAAACAATCTGTCTAAAGTCTAGTTAAGCAATCTGCAATAACTTTTTCTTTCCCCTTGACATGTTGTATGTCTAATGAATACTCCTGAAGAAGTAGACTCCATCTTGTCAATCTCTGATTTTTATCTTTAAACTTACTAAGGAATTTCAGTGGGTTATGATCGGTATAAATGACTATGGGGTCAAAACCAGAACACAAATAAAATGAAAAATGCTGTAAACCCAAAATCAAGGCCAAAAGCTCTTTCTCAATAGTTGAGTAGTTCTTTTGAGGTGGAGTGAACTTCTTACTGTAGTAAGATACAGGGTGTTCAATACCCTGATCATCCTCTTGCAGCAAAACAGCCCCAGCTCCTGTATCACTTGCATCAACAGCCATCTTAAAAGGCTTAGCAAAATTTGGAGTAGCAATCACTGGCTGACTTAATAGGATAGCTTTAAGTTTGTTGAAAGAGGATTCACAGTTATCGGTCCATACAAATTTAACTCCCTTTTTCAGTAGGTCTGTAAGTGGTGATACAAGAATTGAAAAGTTAAGAACAAATCTCCTGTAATAACCTACCATTCCCAAAAATCTTTGTAGCTCTTTCCTACTTTTAGGTCTGGGAAGATCACTTATAACCTGAACCTTAGCTGCTGGTGGTGCAACATGTCCATCACCAATTACATACCCAAGGTACTGAACTTTAGCTTGACCAAACTCACACTTTGATAAATTAGCTACAAGATTAGCCTGAACCAAACGCTCAAGAAATTTACTGACATGGCATAGGTGATCTTTCCAGTTGTCACTGAAGATTAATACATCATCAATATAAACAACACACCCTGCCAAACCCTCTGTTACAACATTCATGAGCTTCTGAAATGTGGCTGGTGCATTCTTCATACCATATGGCATTACAGAACATGCAAAAGTCTTTCCTAGTGTTACAAAACATGAGATCTCCCTAGCACGTTCAGTCATAGGTACTTGCCAGTATCCCTTTAACAAATCAAACTTACTTATGTACCTAGCCTTTCCGATCTTGTCTATGCAATCTTCCACGCGAGGGAGAGGGTAAGTGTCTGTTTTGGTTATCTGATTAACACGTCTGTAGTCGATGCAAAGCCGCTGTGACCCACCTGGCTTAGGGACTAGAGTGACAGGAGAACTCCACTCGCTCTGACAGGGCTCAATCATCTTGTGGTCCAACAGGTAGCCAAGCTCCTTCTGGATGAGAGGAACTTTCACTGGGTTCACACGGTAAGGAGGCAGTTTAATTGGCTTTGCATCTCCAACATCGACATCATGCATCAACACAGTGGTTCTTCCTGGAGTAGCACGGAACACTTGCGGGTACTCCTGCAGTAATGCCGAAAACTCCTGCCTTTCCTCGGGAGGTAGATGAGAAAGCTTAGTCTGGAGATCATTCATGATATCAGGATTCTTCCCCAAACTATCACTCAGGCTCATGCTGCATGGGAGAACTTCACTTGCAGACCCGGGTGGAACAGCTACAGTGCAGACTGGATTATTTTCGTCCCGCCTGTGATATAACTTTAGCATGTTGATGTGACATAGTTGCTTGTTCTTTCTACGATCTAGTGTGGCGATGACATAGGTGACATCACTGAGTTTCTTCTCCACGAAATAAGGACCACTAAACTTGGCTTGAAGAGGTTGCCCATGCACCGGTAGCAAAATCAAAACCTGATCTCCTGGCTGAAAGTGGCGTAACCTGGACTTCTTATCATACCAAGTCTTCATCTTCTCCTGAGCAGCTCCTAAATTCTCTCTCGCCAGCTGTAAAGCAGTGGACAGCCGTTCTTTGAACTTCATCACATACTCCAGCAGGTTGACGTCATCTTCCTCCGACAGCCAGCATTCCTTGAGTAGCTTAAGGGGTCCTCTTACTTCATGGCCAAACAGTAGTTCAAAAGGTGAGAAGCCCAGTGATTCATTTGGAGATTCTCTTGCAGCAAACACAACGAATGGAAGACCTTTATCCCAGTCTTTCTGATGTTCCAAAAAGTATTTCTTGAGCATCGATTTGAGTGTTTGATGATATCTCTCCAACGCTCCTTGGGTCTGGGGATGGTAAGCTGAAGACGTGATCTGGGTGATGCCCAACTCTTTCAGAGACTGCTTGAAAACATTTGACATGAAATTACTTCCCCGGTCTAACTGTACCTCCTTGGGCAGACCAAACTTTGTGAAGAACCCTAGCATTTCCTTAACCACGTTCTTTGCTGAGATATTTCTAAGTGGAATGGCTTCAGGATAACGAGTAGCCATATCAATCAGGGTCAACACATAAGAAAATCCTGAAGAAGTCTTAGGAAGAGGGCCCACAATATCCACCAACACACGGGTGAATGGCGCCTCAAAAGGAGGAATGGGAACTAGAGGTGCAATTTTTTCGGTCTGATTACACTTCCCCACAACTTGACAGGTGTGACAAGACTTACAATACCAGGAAACATCCCTGAAGATACCTGGCCAGTAGAAGTGTTTCAAAATGCATGCCACAGTCTTCCTCACTCCAAGGTGTCCTGCCAAACTGGAATCATGAGCCACTCTAATGATATCCTGCCTACAAACACGAGGGATGACAACTTGACGTACAACCTCCCATTCACAGTCGGCTGATACTGTTGGGGGTCTCCACTTCCTCATAAGTACTCCTGACTTTACATAATAACAAGTAGAAGCACCGGCTGACTCTTCTTCACTGTAAGCAGTGTTAGCAAGACCTTTCAACTCAGGGTCAGCAACCTGCAACTCAACCAACTCTTGACGAGACAAATTATCAACACTACAGGGTACTGCCTCATCTGGTGTGTGGTCCAAATTAACAAGAAAAGTGTCAGCTAGGATAACATCATCATCATCATTATCCTCTAAATCACCAGTAACTTTAGACTTAGCCCTAGTGACAGCACATGCAGGGAACACATCAGGGACATCACAATCCTGGGCCGCAGCCACTGGCTCACTAGACAACTGAGGAGCTGGACACACTTGACTTCCACCAATATCATTTCCAAGTAAGAAAGTTACACCTGACATTGGGAGTGTCTCAACCAACCCAACCATAACGGAACCATTAACAAAACCAGACTCTAAATTCACTCTGCACAGAGGGACAGAGAAGTAATTATTCCCTACGCCTTGTAAGATTACAGTTTCATCAGAGGAATTAACATTAGAGCCTAGAACACTGGTCAGCATAAGGGATTTGCAAGCACCTGTATCACGATATATTTGAACTGATTTCCTGTCATTACTGTCCAGAGGACTGACAAAACCATCAGACAGGAAATTAGCACATGAACTCTTGAGAGTGTCACCCACGTTACTGCTCAAAAGAGGAGCTCCAACATGAGAATTTAAGTTACCCCTCAAAGCAGGTTCAGTTAACTCGGTTAAAGAATTCTGGGTACTCTCAAGGGTGGATACTAGACAAATTGACTGAATATTTAGAGACTCCTTTTTGTTCACATCACGCTGTCTCCTGAAACATTTCTCCGTAGTATGACCAAGCTTACTACAATAAGTACATTTACTTTTCTGAAATCTAGAGGTGAAGCTGGTATTTACTTCCTGAGAAACATCATCTTTATTCTCTTTCCTGTTACCTGTACTCTGAGTAGAGGCAACGTACTTACTCTCAGCTTTCCCTTTTTCTCTAGAATATCTCTTGTGAGTGAGAACATATTCATCAGCTAAAACTGCAGCATCAGACACATTATCTATTCTTTTCTCATCAAGATATAGGCATACATCTTTATAAATACACCTCTTGAAGTCCTCCAGCAAAATCATCTGCTTAAATTTACCAAAATCAGAATCCACATTCTTAGAATTTAACCACTGCTCTAACAGATCTTCTTTGATTTTTGCATACTCAACATGGGATTGCTTATCTTGCTTATAAGTTGTCCTAAATTTTACTATATAGGCTTCAGGAACAAGTTCATAGGCCTTAAGAATCAAGCTCTTAACTGCATCATAATTATCAGATTGATCCTGAGGCAAAGATGCATAAGTTACTTGAGCTTTACCGGTGAGAACAGTTTGAAGGAGTACTGGCCAATACTTTTTGGGCCAATTAAAACCTGTAGCTACCCTCTCAAACAACTGAAAATACTTTGTTAAATCAGATTCATTAAAAGGAGGGACAAGTTTAACATTTTTAGCCACATCAAAATCATCAGAGCTAGATGATCCAGTTCCACCTTGTTTCATGCGATACTCATGGTCTGCCTGAATCCTAGCTAGTTCAATTTGTGCCTGAGCCTGTATCTGTGCCTCCTGAATCCGAGCCTGAGATTCAGCCTCCTTAGCATTTGCTTGAAATTCAGCCTCCTTAACACGAGCCTCCTGCAGGGCTAGCTGTAACTTAGCTATTTCAATCTGCGTTTGCTCATTTGGAGGAGTTACATTAAACAAGCTCTTATTAATCATGCCAACAATTTGATCTTTAGAATGATGAGAGTGAACTGCAATTCCCAATTGTTGAGCAACAAGCTTAAGTTCATTCTTTGTTCTGTTTTCTACATCACACACTGTTTGCACATTTGACAAAAAATCTTTGGCTTCATCAAGCGTAGTAATAGTAGACATCATGAATAAATCACAGTCACAAAATATCAACCAATATCCTTATGATAATATCCTGAATATCCTTATAAGAGGTCGCCAAATTTATGTTACGGAACAGAGAAAGATAATGTACACTTTAAGTGAGAATACTAATAATCACTATTGTCCCGTAAAGTTCCAGGTTCAAAACAAAAGAGTTAGGTAAAATTACAAGTTAAAGTTTAATGCTCAAACTAACAACAAAACATTCAGAACTCATAAGGATAATGTAATGGCAAAAACAGGTTAAATATATGGTTAACTGCAATAGCCTCTATTAACACGAAATTAGCATGAGTAAATTTATCTAAGTCAGCCCTGTTAAAATGAGATACCAGATAATACTCAGTGAATGCCAGATATATTATTACAGATACAAAATATTATTAATGATGGCTGACAATAAGAACCTTTACATAAATTACAAAAACCTTACTAGGCCTAAGAATTAACCTTATGCTACACAGTACAAGAACAAATGCAACAACAGTTATACTCAAATTACACACAGCTGCTAGATGGCTGGAGACTTCCTGAGCACTCACAATAATAACAACTGTACCGGGGAGGACAGAGATGTGAGTAAAATGAGGAGTAGATCTAAGTGGCAATAATGCAGAGACTGAGCTCATTATATAGGGGCCGGCAGAGCTTGATACAACTTGTAAGAAGGACGCGCAAATGAAGCCATGGGGACAAAGAGTTGACAATCCTGCTCTGAACAACAGAAAGAACGACTTACTCTACTATAACGGTAGAAGGGGGGACTGAGGCAGAACACGCTCGTGATCAAACATGCAGCATACTGTGCGTTAAAATTACACAAAGGATGATGAAATCATAGGCTATGTAACAATATATATATATATATATATATATATATATATATATATATATATATATATATATATTTGCAAAACGCGGTGACTGAACTCCGTAGATTTTTTTTTCTAAATTTCTTAAACTTGGTTTTTACTTAGTCTACTAATACCAAATTGGATCACGTCCTTCTAAAACGGCTCCAACCTCGCGCAGGGGGCGGAGCATCGGAGTGACGTCGACTGGCTCTGGCGCGAAACCCCAACTGGGTTCCCCAGTTACTCCTGACCATGATGGTGAGTGGATGGTTACTCCACTCATCAGATCATGACACATTTTCAGTCCGAAGAAGTGAGGGAAGGGACTGAAATGTGTGAGGGAAGGTATAGGGGTGTGAGGGAACCTACTGCTCTATTATAGGGATAAACGAGTCTGCACTTCTTCCCGTTCTTCGTCTTCCCATATTATAAACGTTTAATTTGAGTCTGCTCCTTTATACATTTTCTGTTACTTGAGCCAACTGACGTAACACACAAGCCACGCCTCCCTGCGCCCTGATGGAAAGTGAACCGACTTGGTATTAGTAGACTTAAGGTTTTTAGTTAATTTACCATATCCAACGACATATTGGCGGTCGATTAGCATTTAGCTTCCGAATGCTTTTGTTTCATCCAAACAAGCTATACCTTCCCAAAACAACTGCAACATCCAAAACTCATATCCATTACCGCAACACCTCATAATTCATCACGTACCGGTACTTGCATGCCTGTGTTTGAGATGACACTGATTTGGATGTAACATGCCACCATCAGTTTTTTGTGGGGGAAAATGGGTTTGATACTCCACACTACCATCATTTTCTGTGGAAATTTCTTTAAATGGTCTGGATGTTACTTGGTATTATCATTTTTTGATGGAATTTCCAACATTTTTGAAGTGTTACTTGCCACCAACATTTTTGTGGAAATTTTTGATTTCTACCACTTTGTTGCCATCCATCATCATTTTTGTTAATTAAGTTAAGGCGTCCACGTGGTGGAACACTGTTTCGCGCCTGAAGGCCGAAGGAAAAACACTATAATAGGATTAAAGACCTGCAGTTTTCCCTTTGGCCCTCGGGCTCGATTCAGCGTTCCACCCCGTGGATGCCTTCATTTGATTTTAATAATAATAATAATAATAATAATAGGTGGCAGGTGGGGGCGCTTACCATACACTCACTCGATGTAGTGCTGCTTTCAGGTGACTGCCCTTTCCTCTCTTCCTTCCTTCTTTCCTTCCGTCCTCTTCCGTCATTCTTTCCTTCATTCTTTCATCTTCCTTATGCCCATGGGTGACTCTACACTGAGTGACAAGCCAAATGGTTTCCTGCGCACCAAGAAACCATTTACAACGCTGGGTGGTAACTGTATAACCAAATTATGGCGCCTGGTGGTTCAGTGGGTAATTAATTCTCTGCAGCGGATTGTGCCTGCGCAGGTGTATACCCAAGGGATGGTTGGGGTTTAATGCTCACCTAATGCCACTCAAAAATGAGTGAAGCTGGTCACTCTCATCTTAAATGTCAGGCCCAATTTGCCTAGGTCAGGGCTCATACTCACCTCATGGGACAACGCAGAATTAGATGAGGAAGGGGAGGATAAAAATATATTTAAAAAAATAATAATAAAAACTATCTTGACGTAAGTGTTGGCAGATAATTGTGAACTTACTACGCGGTAAAGTTGTCCGCCCTAAAGGTCGTAACATGGGATTTGGCACTTCTCGTAAAGTACTTCAGGTATGAAAGTCTTCGGGAAGCTCATGCCACATTTTACTCAACACCTTTGCTTGGAACAATTACCAGGTATTTGATACTGCGCGACTTGCTCGAACTGGCCCAACACGGCCCGAATCGAAGTCTTTGCCTCTATACCTACATGCAAAATTTAAGAATGTTCGGTCAACCTGAAATATATTTTTGGACAAAATTGATGCAAAAAATTTTCCTTTACCCTTTTTGAAAACTTTGGCTAGGTTTTGGTCAGATTGAGCACCGATTATCCAGCAAACGCAGGACAATATTACCGAGCTCAGAGAAACCCACCTGGGTCAAAGGGTTAAGGCTTAGCATGGACCCCTCCAATGTAACCCATGTCATAGAAACTCAAACACGCTGTTCACTCACACTGTTCAGTTCCACATTGTTTACTCTCACATTGTTCACTAATTTAATCATACCATCGCCTCGCTCTCTCAGTAACATGATGCCACACCAAAGAAGATGAGACAGGTCGAGCACAGGGAATAGTAAATAAATACCACTGAAATCATGTAACTTACCGGCCATTTATATATATATATATATATATATATATATATATATATATATATATTAGATAGATAGATAGATAGATGGATATAGATAGATAAATAGCTAGAGATTTAAAGGTATTCCTGTATGCATGGGGATTCAACATAATAGAATTTTTATTAGTATATTTTGCGATGATTTGACGTTCTGTGCATGGAGCCGCTACGAGGCGATATAGCTAAATATACAGTTACAGATTGTTGATATATTAATGCGCACGGCTAAATGACTCAGCTGAATAAAATCGTTTAGCATCAGCTGGAATGGAATAGCTGAATTGTCCCGACCATGAGAGAGTTTATGATCTCACTATTAACCGTCTCGGATTTTGTAACTCACTCAACTGAATAAGATATCTGGCATCAGCAGGAATGAAATACTAGAGAAGATGTGACCATGGGAGAGTTAATCATCAGTCATCCTTTCCCTAACACCGTGGCGGTACAAAGGCACTTGAATTACTTAGAGAAAATAACGGTGTCACACAAGTGGAAAAGAAAGTTAGGCTGGCCCTTCTCTGAAGACATATTATTATAAGGTTCACAGCGGGAAGTCATCAGGGGACACACACTATTGCTTCTCCAATAGTCCATTACGTTTTTGTCCCCACCAGCGCAGACACATTCACCATTCAAGTGCAGGTTCGGCAAGGTTCTTGAGAAAGAGCTTTTAATAGCTTCGTTTATGATCCTTGTGATGGTTGGCTCAGCGGGGCGGGTATCGCAACTTTGCCGACTTAAATGACCCCTGCTGGCCCTCTTACAATCGGAAGCACATTCTGCCAGCAGCAGAGTTGGTCCTGGGTTCGATTCCCGGGGCGAGTGCGAGACCTTTGGACAGTCTCTTAATCGAAGTCGGTTCGTACGTGGAACTAACGAACTAGGGGTGTAATTATACTAGAAAACAAAAGTTTTCTTCTGAATTGATTGTTAAGAAGTAGGAATGGCAAAAGTGCACAAATAAGAGATGAAAAAAGCACAGAAACAAAAGAACATTCAGGATGGGAGGAAATTTGGAGACCTATATCCATTACTACATTCCACACTTTAGCCACAAACTTGTAGCTGGTGGAATGTAGTAATGGGTATAGGTCTTCGAATCTCCTCCCATTCCGAATCCTCTCTTGTTTCTGTGCTCTTTTTATCTTTTATCTGGGCCATTTGGACTTTGTAACAATCATTTTAGAAGAGATTTTTTGTTTTTTAGTTTATCGGTTTGATCTTTTTGTGAAAGTATATTTATGCATAATGCAAGTGTTATACTTGGATTGTTACATGCATAGCATACTGAAAGACTAAAATGAGGGTACCTTCCCGTGAAAAGAAGTGTTTTGATGCGATCTGCAACTGTAGGCGAGCTGTAGCTAACCAATATTTCGCAAAATGGCGTACCCACAGGTGACCGCGATGCGGTTTTCAGGCCGTAACTCGTGAACTGTAGCCTGAATGCTTGCTAAACGTGAAAAGAAACATCTGCACTTGACAAGCATCGTTTTCGTGTATAGTACGCATGCGTACGCCTTTTTGTTATTGAGGTATTACTAATGAATAAAGAAAGAACAAAATCGAAATTTTTGCGGTTGGATTTTGCGACTCCTACCAAGGTTAACAAGACTGCGAATAGTTTTGCACTTGAATAGCAAAGGTCTTTTAGTTCATAAACTTACTATAAGGTGCGACCGTTTTCGAGCGAATGCTCCTATACCCTATAGTACGGGACGCCAGTTTGAACCTGCACCATTCCTACGTACGGAGTGCTACAGCACTCCGTGATAGGATCCTAACCAGTTTTTACGATAATCAAGTCTTCATAACAACTATAATTTCCTCCGCTAAGGAGGGTATGTTTTTGCCGGCATTTGTTTGTTTATTAGCTACTTAACTCAAAACGTTATGGACAGATTTTGATGAAACATTGTAGAAGGGTGGGCCATGGGCCAAGGAAAAAAATAAATACATTTTGGGTCGGATCCGGATCCTGAGTATCCAGCCCAATATCTCCAAAGGTTCTCAATGAATTGCAAAGAAATTTTGTGGAAATTTGGGCCATGGACCAGGAAAGAATTGATTAAGTTCTGGGGCGGATCCGGATCCAGATCCGAATCCTATGTCCACTGATCCGGATCCGGGTCCTTCTTAATGACAATGGCATTGGCGGAGGTATGCGCTCTTTGAGTGCTGTCTAGTTACATATCGATTTTTATTCATATTTGGTACAGTAATATTTACTCTAATTTCATTGTGAAGTGACTGGTGATTGTATGAAGGGATATAAAAGCAATTCACAAGGAAACTAACGTTTATCAATAAGGGCCCCGGCTTTGCTTTCCTTATCAGTTAAGCTTCATCTCCCTTTACTAGCGCCTGTCCATTCCACTGTTCCTTGGGAAAGCCGGTGATGCATTTGTTAGCTTTCACATCCAAACAAAAACGAAGAAAACCCCTGTTCGATTCTAGGGCCGATCGTACTGTCAGACTCAGTTTGTTTTCATTTCATTCTGCAGTAGGCAGGGACTTGGTATAAGCCGACTCAGAAGGGTCGTCTTTGAGGGAAGACTGGGACCTGACAAATACAACTTCCCGACCTTACATCCTCAGCCCGAGGACGTCTTATAACTCTACTTTTGCCAACTCAGACTACTTTCTTCAGCATTGAAACGATTTTATTGAATTCATGGGAGTCAGATCACACTGTTATTAGCATATTTACTGTAAGTGATCGCCCTCAGACTGGGTAAAAACGTTTGGTGATAGCAAGAATAGACTACAGCTTACATCCTGTGGCTGAAGGGAATAATGACCCTCGTTCAGTCGATGGGCCTACTTAGGGGAAGACTTGAACTTGGTAAATATAGGGTGCAGTCCATAACCCCTTCTGTTCATGTGACGTCATTTTTAGTTTATTACCTCCGCCATGGAGGTTATGTTTTTACCAGCATTGGTTTGGTTGTTTGTTTGTCTGTTAGCAGGATTATTCAAAAATTTATGAAGGGATTTTGCAGAAGTTTTTTTGGAGGGTTTAGAGTATGGCCCAAGGTACAATCCATTGGATGTTGGTGGTGATCCGGATCATCATCCGGATCCAGGAATTTTTTGAAGGATTATTTACCACTACTGGATAGTGGCAGTTTCAAAATTTTTGCATCTGACTCGATAAATAATGCCTGCAGTGCATGCACAAAAATTATAAAATGTGATGGCATGTGTTTTACATGATTCCTGCTACAGAAAAGAGAACAAAAAATAGGGAGAATCTTTTGCAAGTTTGTTGACAAATGGGGGGTTGTTCAACCTTGGTGGAAGTTTGCACTCTCGGATTGCTCTTCTTCTTGTTGATGTCTGATGATTTTATTCTGAAGGGTATACCTAACCCCTTCAGTTCGAAACTCTATCCTAAGGTTAATAAAATTATCAGGAGATGGCTAGAATAAAATGAAAATAGCGCCCCCGAGCTCGGTGGGTTAATAACCGTCATGCACTCGACGGGCATAAAATTCAAGTCCTCTTTTGCGTTTTTTTTTTTTTTCCTCCAACTTCCGTCTTCGAGAATGAGACACCTGTACACAACGACTCTTCCGCCACCTTCGTGTTCCCGACGGTCTAACTGTTCCCGCCGGCGTAACTGCTGCCATTAGCCAGGTTCCTGAGGCTGCGACAAGGGCATCTTCGGCAATAACGCTGGCTATTTCGGCACCTCACGAGGATCTAGGGAACGGCCCGAGCTTCATCAAACACCGTTGTAGTGGGTGTTGAGTGCGTCACGTGAGATTTTAGAGTGCAAGACATTACAGATGCGGAGAAATAGTGACGGCTTTAAAATACAACATATAAACAAAGGAATGCATGATATTACAGGTTTGGTGAAATATCTTTTTTTAAGAGTAAACAAGAGAGCGATATTAGAGTGCAAGGTGTGACATAATGGAGTATATTTTGACAGAGTAAAAAATACAACGATATTAGAAAGCAAGATGTGGTAGAGAAATATTTATAACATTAGAGTGATAAATCTAAAGGCATTACAGTGCAAGGTGTGACAGATGTGGAATATATTTTGACTTTAGACTAAAAAATACAGCGATATTAGATAGCAAGGTGTGACTGAGAAATATGTAAAACATTAGAGTGAAAAATCCAAAGATATTACAGTGCAAGGTGTGACAGATGTGGAGACTTACGACACTAGATTACAAAAGTGCTGCAGATTTGGAGAAACATTCAAAACTTTAGAGTACAAGAGATTACAAATGTAAAGAAATAATTACTACATTACAGTTGAGAGAAATTATGGATATTACATTGTTAGGAAATACAGTATTAAATAAATGTTTACGAAAGTAGTGAATGTCGAAACCTTACCAAGCCGTTCAGATGCTGCCTGTTGAATGCGTCAGGTGACACACAGTGCAAGGTACTTCGGATGAGGAGGAATAGATACGAAATGGTAAACATTGAGACCTCCCAAACCCAATCTTAAAAGGATGTTGAATGCTTGAGGTGACGTATTGGTTTGAAACTAGTTATTACTGATGTAGAGATCATGCAAAAATGATACTCTCAGATCTGGCTGACAGGTGTAATTGAATGACGTGTTGATGAGGAAAGGTGAGTTGGAATGGTGATAGGTTGTTAAGGTATAGTTTGGCTGAATTAAGATTCTTTTTCATACTTCGTGTGTTTTCAGCTCGTCGAAAAGAATCCCCAGCGTGGTAAGCATCAATCCGAAGGTATGAAACTCACTTAGGATTCCATGGTATCCGTTCTTGCAGTGCTCACATTAGGCCCGTCAGCATGAGGAGGTCTTTTCTATTATGTTTTTGCTGCTTCCAGATAGTATATTCAGCCTAAGGAAGGCGTTTTGAATGGGAAGTGTTTGATAAAACCGTCATTAACCTCTCGCATAAACAAGGGGCCCTTTTCAACGAATAAAATTGTCTTATGGTACCCTGAGTAAAACAAGAAAAAATACAATCATCAGCCTTGTGAAGACGTCTGGTGGTGATATTGGCAGAGTTTTCAGGTCGGGGCGTATTGTAGCCTGTGTGCCACGGCAGGAGTCCAAGAGTGGCCAGAGATAACATTTTGACGCAACTACAGTAAGGGTGTAGGTCGGTCTCCTATCCTTATGTGTTCTGGACTAACGTAGCCAAGCCTTGATCCCTTACTGTCAGATACGGATAAATTGATTGTGGCTTTTTTGATCCTCGTGAAGGGCTGAATGATTCATGTACCTGCAGTCATCATCACCAGAGCTGGATGAAGATGCGGAAACAAAGGATTAAAGGTTTTGCAGGGTACAAGGTGTATCTTAACAAAAAGCAGAGACTGTGAAAGCGGCCTGAAGTCACCTTGAATTTTCTGCATTCAGTTTGGTCACCTGCAGTTACCTTTCACTGTCTCAGGTAGGTCTTAGTACGGATATGCATTAATTTGTGGTGTAGTCATTGATCATCCAGTAGTCAACACAATAGGTTGTTTCAGTTCCATTTTCAGTTTAGGCTTCATCATCGTTATTTCTATTCCAACTTTTTCGTCCTACTCAAAGAAGGGTTGAGTTTGTAAATACCAGAACTTTTCCTCTTCATTCAAGATGAGCACAGATCACAGCAATAATCAAGCACGGCAGCATTTCGTGAAGAAATAATGTAAGTGTTTTGGTGAATGCATGTGCGCTGTTATTTACCACTTCAGTCCGGTGACACTTTTGTGGCTTATTCTTCCATCTACCAGACGATTTCATTCAGCATAGAAGCCTGCTAGTGAAGGGATGAATGAAAGTTCTCTGTGACCTCTCCATTTCGTAATGTCTTCCCTAAGCTAAACAAAATCGTCTGGAACTTCCTAGGATTAAACAAAAATATATATCATAAGGCTGAAGGGTTTAAATAAGGAGACGTATAGAGAAGTAAATATACACAATGCAAAGAGGAGCACAAGTCAGCCAGTGAGGCAGGCGACAGAAGATTATTGATTGAGAATGCGAACGAAGATAAAGGGAAGCCAGGGAAGGGAGGAGAAATGAAGATGAGTGATGGTAGAGGGAAAGAAAGGCAAAGGAGGAGGAAAGGGGAGACAAAGTGAAGGGAGAAAGGAAAAAGGAGGAGGAAAATAAGAGAATGCGAGGAAAAGGGGAAAGAGAGAAGGGAAATGGGAGAGAGAGTGGAGGAAGAAAACAAGTAGGGAAGCAAGGAAAATGAATGATGAAATAAACAGAAAATCAGAAACAAAAAAAGGAGAGAGAGAGAAAGGTGAAAATGAGTAAAGGAAGGGAAACTGAGGAAAAGACGGAGAAGGAGGCAAAGCGAAGAAAGACAAAGGAAAGGACTGACTGTGAAGGAATGGAGTGACGAAGAGATTATAAGGGAAAGATGAAGGGAAAAGGAGGGAGGGCAGGACGAGAAACAGTGGCACTGGAAGGACAGGGACAGAAGAAAATGAAAAAGGAGGAAGGAAGGGAAAAAGAGGAAGGAATGGTGGGAATGGGGGAAATGAAAGGGAAGGGGAGATATGCAGGGAAGGTAAGAGGAAAGAGAGGGAAGGAAAGCTCGTCTCCCCTCCGCGACCCTGGACAAAAAGGGGGTGAGGAAGTGAGATGTTTTGCAGATCCCTCCATATTGCGTTCCAGATATTGCTCTACACCCTCCCTTCTCCCTTACACATCAGTCCATATATATATATATATATATATATATATATATATATATATATATATATATATATATATATAATGCGTACACACGAGTTTTCAAACATAAACTTCGACATGTTTATACATGCATACATAAGCTACACGTAAACATGCAATCAACGTATACATTCAGGTACAAGCATATAAAACACACACACACACACACACACACACACACACACACATGAACACCGTAGGATTGGTGCATTCGTAGCAAATTATATCTCACTCGGCCATCGCATTGACCCCGTAATTTGTATTTCATTCAGCCTTTGCCCGGGACGTCATGCTTCATCGCGCCTGAAAATACACTATTACACTGGCTGAACCCCAACAACCTTTAAAAAGACGCTTATGCTTGTTAACTCCTTTGCTCCGGGTTTTTATGTTTTATTTTATAATTTTATCTAATTTATTATTATTATTATTATTATTATTATTATTATTATTATTATTATTATTATTATTACCATTATTATTATTATTATTATTATTATCATTATTATTATTATTATTATTACCATTATTATTATTATTATTATTATTATTATTGTCATCATTATTATTATTATTTCATTATTACAACAACAACAACAACAACAACTACTACTACTACTACTACTGCTACTACTACTACTACTACTATTACTGATACTACTACTACTACTATTACTGATACTACTACTACTACTACTACTATTACTACTGCTACTACTACTATTACTACTGCTTCTACTACTATTACTACTACTACTGCTGCTGCTGCTACTTCTATTACTACTACTACTACCACTAGTACTACTACTACTACTATTATTACTACTGCTACTACTACTGTTATTACTGATTCTACTACTACTACTGCTACACCAGCTACTACTACCATACTACTACTACAACTACTACTACTGCTGCTGCTGCTACTTCTTTTACTACTACTACTACTATTACTACTACTACTACTACTATTATTACTACTGCTGCTACTACTGTTATTACTGATTCTACTACTACTACTACTACTACACCAGCTACTACTACTACTACTACTACTACTACTACTGCTGCTGCTGCTGCTGCTGCTGCTACAACAACAACAACAACTGACTACTTCTACTATACTACTACTACTACTACTACTACTATACTACTACTACTACTACTACTACTATACTACTACTACTACTGCTACTACAACAACAGCTACAACTACAACAATAACAACAACTACTACTACTACTACTACTACTGCTACTACTGCTGCTACTACTACTACTACTACTACTACTACTACTTTTAGTATTACTGTTATTATTATTACTATTATTATAATTATAATAATAATAATTATTATTATTATTATATTAACAACAAAAACAACAACAACAACAACTACTACTACTAGTACTACTACTACTACAACTACTATTACTTCTACTACCACGATCAGGCTCCCATTTGTCGCATCTGCTCAGCTTAGGGAAGGTCCCTAGTAACGAAGAGGAGAGTAAGTCTGTATCTTAGCACACCAGTTCAATAAATCTTTCGTATGCAGAATGAGACCGCCGGTAGTGGATGCGAAGATATTAAAAGTGAATGTGTGAATGTGTTGATGCTTTTACGATTTGCTGTGACTTAGTGTTTCTTAGCTGCCTTATCCACCTCTCAATTTGACCGATAGATGGAAAGAACGTCCTTCTTCTTGCATCATTACCTGTCAGCCTCTTATTTCTGTCACTGCACCTTTTGACACTTTGTTAACTTTTACTTTACCTCGCTGCTGCAAGTTACATAAGATACACAGATTTAAGTAAAGAAAGACGGCATGGTAACTAGCATCTTATTTTGTGTCATCCATTAGGTTTATCTCAGTTGGCTTATCGGCTTCTGGATCACAACGGATGGATTTCCTGCCTGGCTTATGAAGTGAAAAACAAAAAAAAATCATCGCTTTATAATGGAAGCTGCTGAAAGATCCTAAAATTTTCAATAATACATTTGCTCCAGTGTCTTGGACAATAGAAAGAACGCGTTTATTCCTTATGGGGTTCCTTTATATGCCACAACCTACAAATTGAAAATTTCGTATTGATACGAATACCATATAAGGTTCATATTTTGGCCAAATGATTATGCATCCTTCTCTAAGGATATTTTGGTTGCACCTCTCACACTTTAATGTGCGATTTTGTAAGAACGCTTTCAGATGCAAATATTTTTACCACGATTTCTCTTGACACATATACCGGTAGCACATGCTATTTTTGACGCATGGTGTAGCTTCCCGTTAGAGCTGCGAGATATCCCAGTCTGAGAAGAGAATATTTGGACAGCAACACCAAGCATGAGATAGGAACATGAAGTAAAAGAGTATTTTTGAAATAAAAGCATCGAGTGATAGTAGGGAGTATTGATTAGGAAGTGGAGTACATGAGAAAGGAAAGCATGAAATGATGGGAGGGAGTAGTCTAATGACGAGGAGAAAAGTACGTGAAGGAAGGAATAAAACAGGGAAGTGATGAAAAAGAGAAGTACCTGAAGAAAAAAGGAACAGATTGACAGGAGGGAGAGTGACAAAGCAGTGATACGTGAGAAACGGAGGTATAGGGTGATGGGAAGTAGTGATGAATAGCAACAGATCGGCAGGAGACGTTTTTGTCGCGACCACTGTAGATGACTTCCGTGATTAGGCGTGTGGCAGGGGATAGGGAAAGAAATGCTGGAAAGTAGTAGTTAAATAAGCGAGAAAATTGGGGGATGTATTTTCGCGTCTAAGTTAGATGAATTTAAGGGATCATATTCTAGTCATTTTAGGAGGCTTTTGGGCATCTCCTCTCAGGCGACCTACAGGGCATATTACAACTTGATAATGTTGTGTACGAGTATGTTGATCGTTTTGAATACTGACTTAGTCTGCATAAGAAGTTTACAAAAAAAAAAAAAGTATGAAAGTGTCATATACCGAAAAAACAAGCTAGTAAAAAGTGCTACTGAGCTCCATAAGTCCAGGAGAATGTAGGTCGAAGTTAAGATTAGGGGTTACATTCTCGTGGGTCAGGAGGCTCCCCATCAATTCTCTGTCACTTTGATTTAGATGTGGTATATTTATTTTCCGTGTTTTTAATGCGTCTGCTCGAATGTTAATGCTAAAAATACAGAGATAATGGAAAACAGAATGATAAGGTCTAGTGTTCAAAGCAAATCGCTTAAGGAGAGGTAAAAATAAAACTTAAACACTTGGGAATACGGGCTTAAGCACTAGATAACCAGAAAGCCAGGAGTTTGATTGGTGCGATCATGTGATGGAGAAACTTGATGAAATTTTTAATGCGACCACGGTAGATAAATTGTGTGATCAGACGTCCATAGGAGGTCGAATTGGCCCGAACAACTGGGAAAGAGCTTGAGGCGTGTTTATGACAACCGCCAAAAAATCTGGACAAAATCACTGGGATTAGACGTATGAGTGTGCTCGTGTAGATACAGAATAAGAGGTAGGGTGTGGTCAGGTGAGAGACATACGTACACTCGTGTTTTTGGCAACCAACTAGGTCAAGCTCTGAAACCAAGCGTCTGGAAGTTGGAGCACAGATAGAGATGTATTGTGTAAATGGTGAGGTCAAGGGTCTGTTGCCGTGGAGTCTGTTGGGAGGTCTCCGTGTCCACATGATCGGCGGGTAATTGGGTGGGTCCCCGGGGTCGTCGCCTCACTCTGTGTCCACTAACCTGATCTCCAGCACAGTTGACCAGATGAAGGATGAGAAAGTGGAAGGTAAAGGAAAAACTGTCTTCTTTGGAAGGGGGCAGCGTTTCTTTGGTTTTAATTTGATTTTCTATCTATCTATCTATTGCCAGACGCCTCAATCCCGTTTGGGGTGGCCACAAACTAATCGCCTCCAAGTCGCCCTGTCCCCCGCCATTTCACTGCCCTGCTCCCAACTCACACCCCCCTCTCTCATATACCTCTCCACCCCATCCCTCCATCTCATCCTCGGCCTCCCCCTCCCTCTTCCCCCCTCCACCTCACTCACATACACTCTCTTCGTCAGTCTTTCACCCTCCATCCTCTCCACATGGCCAAACCACCTCAGTGTGTTCCTCATAACGCTTCCTATCACATCCACATCCATACCACAACGCTCCTTTATATCCTCATTCGTCAGCCTGTCTCTCCACGTGACTCCACAGGCTCCTCTTAAATAACTCATTTCCACTGCTCTCACTCTTGACTTGTGTCCTTCCAACAATGTCCAAGCTTCACTTCCATACGTTAGAGTTGGTATCTCAATACTGTCATGTAGTAACTTTTTCACTTCCATGCTCACTTCCCTGTTTCTTATCACTGCTTTCACCATTAATTCGGCCATATATATTCCTTACATTTATTATGTCTATTTTCATCACACTTTACCCGGTGAAGGATGACAGAGTGGACAGAAAAGAAAATCCTATCGTATCCGGAACAAGACAGCCATTCCTTACTTTTTCTTTCTTCAGTTTTTTCTTTCAGAGCGGCCAGTTGCCAGGGCTAAAAAGGCGAACACACTAATCCTATTTGTTCTAGTTTAGTCTTTCTTTCTATCCTAGAAAGACCATGTGCCTCTTATGTTTTTGAAGAGGGATTGTAAGAGGTCCAGGAACTTTCTGTTTCAGTTTTCACAAACTAGCGCACAGTTTTTGTGCACACTTGTTTACTATTACCGGTGACCTCAAATGACCTCTGACCGGTGACTTCAACTGACCTCGGAGGTCAACTTCACATGGCCTATGTCCGAACTGGAGGTCACGTGAGTCTCCATGACAACTGGGCTGCTGGGTCCATTCGTTCGAGCGTGCATTACCAGTGACCTCAAATAACCTCCGAGCGGTGACATCAAATGACCTCGGAGGTCAACCTGACATAGGTTATGTACGAACTGGAGGTCATGTAAGTCTCCATGCCAAGAACTGGGCTGCAGGGAAACCCGGAGTTGCCCGGACCAAAAAAATGAAAACTCTACCAGTGACCTCAAATGACCGAGATCTGAATTTTGACCCCCTTACCATCCTCCGGGTCACCCAGATTCAGGATATATATGGGTCTGGAGGTCTCTGGCCCTTGGTTTGGGCGTGATTGAAGGACAAACAAACAAACAGCACTGAGCATATATATATATATATATATATATATATATATATATATATATATATATATATATATATATATATATATATATATATATATATACACAGTATCTCATCTCATCTCATCAGCCGTTTGAGTGTCCACTGCAGGACCGGCCTATCCCGACCGAAGTGGGGACGATACAGCCAATGTATCTCTACCGAGTGGCTTAGGCTGTCTAGTAGAGATTGTATGTAGGGTGAGAAATGCTTCTAAGTGTAACTGTTGTGTTGGAATGGCTTTGGATGTGTGGGTAGTCTGTGAACCAAGTGTAATCGGCCCGCGCAAGCCGACCGGGTGCAAGCATACTTTACAGTATGCGACACTGGTTCATCAACAGCACCCCTTGTGTCCGCCAATGCAGTGCGTGGCCTGAAGAACGCTCCCAAAGTTTATTACCCTGGCGGAGCGCGAACTCTCGTTCTTCAGTGTACGAAAACGCATACTACCACTGTACATATATATATATATATATATATATATAGATAGATAGATAGATTAGATAGATAGACAGATAGATAGATTATTCTTTCTTACGAAGAATTAAATGGCTTGTACTCGCTCAGTTTCAAAGCTACGGCTGTTATACTTGGCCACCTGAGTCCCCCAGCTGGAGGCTTCATAGGACCCAGTATCATCCAGTTCCCAACAATGGTTTTCCAGTTACATCCAAAAACCTATAAAAACAGTCTGCTCGTGGATTCTCAGAAACCACTAAAGGTACAGACTTGAAATTTTTTGTGGGACATAGACAAGGTCGGGGAGCAGGTCTGAAATGATTTTGGGCCCATTTTGGCCAGTAGTTTCTGAGATCGCCCAGGGGTCAAGAGAATGAAGTTTGGGCTCTACCATTTTTTCTCTGCCAGGATTTTATTGCTCTCACCTTCGCCCAACGTATTTGACACTCTTCCAGGGGAGGCCTACTACATCAGTTCTTCCTTTTGAAGTGCTAGCTATATGAAGGACGTTGAAATAGCCAGGTCCAGCAATAGCTTGTCATTTGGTGAGTTACTGAAATGCTAATGGCAATTCACGTTTTCTAGTTATTATTATTATTATTATTGTTATTATTATCATTTATTATTATTATTTTTATTATTTTTATTATTATTATTATTATTATTATTGTTATTAATATTATTAATATTATTATTATTATTATTATTATTATCATTATTACTTTCATTATTATTTGCTAATGATTTTGTCATTTTGCAGATGCCTAAGTAAAGTATGAGAGAGTGGACAGAAAAAGAGATAATCTTTCCTCCTTTGCATTTCTTTCCAACAGCGCTGCAGCGCCATGCCTTTCTGTCGTCCATGCATAGTTTGAATGGGAAATCAACGTGGCATGCCCGGTATTGTTTACAGGAGTGTAGCAGGAACTACAGTAGAACAGCCCTAATGCATCCCAACTGGACCATTTCTAAGACAAATCATAACGAAATGAGATTTCACTGTATACATGCTAGTAATTAGGAGGGAATGGGGAAGGTAGGGGGCACAGAAAAGCAGGGTGCAGCTATCCTTATAGTACCGCCATAAGCACTTTAACAGTCCGCAGCGCACGCTGGGTAGCCTTTCCCCATGATTAAGGCAGTGTTACGGTTTTTTCCATTATTATATATATATATATATATATATATATATATATATTCGTTTTCGTTTTCGTTTTCGTTTTTAAAGGCTCCATCATGCTTGCATGCGTCGGCCTTGGTCACCTAATGGCTGCTCTCCATGCTGCACAATCCATTGCAGCCTCCCTGTTCAGTCCCTTAACCCTGAGGTCACACTTAATGACCTCGTCCCATGTCTTTCTCGGTCTACCCCTCGTAACCCCACCCACAATATTAACACTTCTCACCTGCCTCACCCAATTATCATCCCCCATCTTCACATGTCCAAACCATCTCAATCTACCTCTCCTCATCACAACATCAATACACTCCAGTCCCATCGTACCTCTTCCATCGTGAACCCAGCCCCCCCAGATATATATATATATATATATATATATATATATATATATATATATAGGTATATACATATATAGATATATAGGTATAAATATAGGTATATATAAATATATATATATATATATATAGGTATATATATATATATATATATATATATATTTATATATATATAGAGGTGTATATATATGTATATATACATATATAGATATATATATATATATATATATATATATGTATATATATATATATATATATATATATATATATATATATATATATATATATATATATATTGCCAGACGCCTCAATCCCGTTTGGGGTGGCCACAAACAAATCGCCTCCAAGTCGCCCTGTCCCCCGCCATTTCACTGCCCTGCTCCCAACTCTCACCCCCTTCCCTCATATACCTCTCCACCCCATCCCTCCATCACATCCTCGGCCTCCCCCTCCCTCTTCCCCCCTCCACCTCACTCACATACACTCTCTTCGTCAGTCTTTCACCCTCCATCCTCTCCACATGGCCAAACCACCTCAGTGTGTTCCTCATAACGCTTCCTATCACATCCACATCCACACCACAACGCTCCTTTATATCCTCATTCGTCAGCCTGTCTCTCTATGTGACTCCACAGGCTCCTCTTAAATAACTCATTTCCACTGCTCTCACTCTTGACTTGTGTCCTTCCAACAACGTCCAAGTTTCACTTCCATACGTTATAGTTGGTATCACAATATTGTCATGTAGTAACTTTTTCACGTCCATGCTCACTTCCCTGTTTCTTATCACTGCTTTCAAAGAACCAGCAAGCTTTCTTCCCTGCTGTACCCTTTCAAGCACTTCACCCTCCAAACCTCCATCCTTACTCATCATACTACCCAAGTACTTAAACGTACTCACATTTTCCAGTTCCTCACCATCCAACCTCGCTGTACATTCACTGACTTCACCTCTCTCAAAGACCATCACTTTACTCTTCCCTACATTCACCTTTAGATTCCGTTTCTTACACACTCTCCCAAACTCATCCACCAAGCCTTGGAGCTCCCCTTCGTCTTCACTCAACAACACAGTATCATCTGCAAACAACAATACTGGGAGTTTCCAAACACTATCCTCTCTCACCAGGGCCACTCCAACATCCACTACCCTACCTTGTACCTCTTTTATTACCCCATCCATGTACAGATTGAACAACCATGCAGACATGACACATCCCTGTTTCAACCCAACTTTCAAAGAGAAAAATTCACTTAGTTCACCTTCCACACACACTGCAGCCTTCGCACCATCGTACATACTCTTCACAGCATTCAACAACTTCCCATCTACTCCATATATTCTTAACACTTTCCACAGTCCTTGTCTATCCACCCTGTCATATGCTTTCTCCAAATCCATGAATGCCGCGTACAACTTCTTTCCCTTCTCTAGAAACTTTTCCACTAAAGATCTAAGAATGAATATCTGATCTACACAACCTCTTCCCTTCCTATAGCCTCCCTGTTCTTCTCCAACTAATGTCTAAATATATATATATATATATATATATATATATATATATATATATATATATATATATATATATATATATATATATATATATATATATACACACACACACACACACACACACACACGCACACACACTTACAGACTTTCATACATACATGCATATAGACACATAGATACAGGTATAAACGGGAGATAGCTCAATACAGATAATCAAAGACAAATACGAAGATAGGCAGTGCATCGTGTGGTCTAGATTGTGGTTAAATATGTTAGGTACTGTGAACATCTTTTGTGGGCGCGTATTTGTTTCTAATATGCTGTAAAAAACAGCAACCGAATAAATTATGAAGCAATGATAATAAACGAATAACTTTAGATTTATTTATTTATATCATCATCATCATCAGTCATTACAAGTCCACTGCTGAACAAAGGTCTCCCCGAACCTTCTTCACGAATCCCTTGACTGACCCAATCGCTGCCACGTTTTGCCTGCAAACTTCTCTGTCACATCTGTCCACGTCCTGTCTGGCATTTTTCTGCTACTCTTACAATCTCTTGGAATCCATTCAGTCAGCCTCTTGCTCCATCGGTTATCTTCTAAACTTGCTATATGACCTGCCCACCTCCATTTTTGTTTTTTTATTTTTGAACTCTGTAATGACTGACTTTAATCTTCTCTCTCACCCAAGTTAATTTTTCCCTCTCTCGTAAGGAATTCCCAACATTGACCCTTCCATTGCTCTAATGAGTTTATTTTCCATCGGTTTTGTCAGTTTCCAGGTCTCACAACCTTATGTCTTAGCTGGGATCATGCATTCGTTAATATTATACTTTTCGTTTCATACATACCGGCAAACTACATTTCATGACGTCTCTATATTTACCGAAAACTTTTCATATATATATATATATATATATATATATATATATATATATATATAGAGAGAGAGAGAGAGAGAGAGAGAGAGAGAGAGAGAGAGATAGATATAGATATAGATATAAAATGTATGCATACTTATTTTATTTAAAAAGGAGAAAAATGTACCTTCCATCTGTCAGTGCAGGCAGCTCAATGTTAGTGATTAAGTGGTGACCAGGAGGGGTGAACTATGCAATCCTTTAGTGTGTAGGAAGACTCCTGTGTCGGGGAACCGGCTTCCTAGCTCATATATAGAATCGATGACATACAGAAGACAATAAATGCTGTCATTTATCTTGCCTGCCCTCAGTCTGCGGCGCAGCCCTAGACAATAATACAAAAAGGGAAGCCGTGCAAGCCGACCAGGGAAATCATCAGTTTACAGAGGATTGGGCCATCATTCTTGCACATACCCTCACGTGGTCCCTAAATGGCAGTTACGGGAGAGAATGAAACTTTAGGTTAATGTGTAAATGTGGCCGGCGATGTGGGCGTCTGTGTCTCCCACGAGGCCGTCTGTGGAGATGTATACTCACCGGGGCCACAGGAAGAGGCGGGACGGGGTAGGTGGGATATAGGGCTTTTTGAGGGGAATACCACCACCTTGGGAGGCTTGCTGGATAATTGACCTATTTCGTGAAGCAAAATGTTTAGCCACTTCAGACAGCAATGGCCGTTATGGTACTGTTCTTGTTCTTGTTAGCAACAGACGATTGTATTCCCTATCCCCAGATCTTGTTGGATGACTGAGCCTTTGTCGTGGCCAAATTTGACATACTTCAAACTAAAAGCGCCTTTTAGATTACTTTTGATAATGCCAAACGATCTTTTTCATTTTTTTTTCGGTATATATATATATATATATATATATATATATATATATATATATAATCAGAATTCTCTATCTTCAAAAGATAGTCCAACAAATAGGCAAAACAGCAGTAAGATGCATTCATTTCCACATGCCTGGAAACACAGCATTAGAAAGACGAGTTCGAAGGCAAAGAACAATACGGGCAGAGATTAGACTAAGATTTAGGTTATTTTTTGTTAGTAGCAGGGACAACAGAGAAAACCATGAAGGAAGAATTAGACAATCTTAAACACATTCATGAATAATGTAAAAGTATTAGTCAAGAGTCTGGATGTTTTCATGGCATATCGATGTACTGCACTGAAGGGCACTGAGGGATGTCTTAGCGAAATTCAAATTCTCACATTATATCCCACTATAGGCACGTTCTATCCCAGGACTTTGCGATCTACAGTCCATTCCTCTAACAAGTTGTCACCTACCCTATATATATTCTAATTATTATCACCAGTTTGGTGTCTAACGCTAGCCAGATAAATGTATCTAATTGCAACCAGAGTAGTTGAAAGGTTAACTGTAGGAGATTTAAGCATATTAGATGAGGAGGAATTTAACCATCTGCTGTTAGCCAGGAGTGTACTGGCTCAGTCGAGATTATAAAGCCAGGAGATTCAGTCACTTGCCTGTAAGCAGCATTATGTGAGCAATAGTCCCAAATCCTTTCCAGGACATCTTGAACTCACATGAGCTGCATCAGACTGGAGTAACCTAATCACTAGAACATCAATTGTGCTATTTATTGGTCATACCAGTACCACTCAGCATATTAAATGCTTACCTGGAATGCAGGACAACATTTTCCTCATCATTCATTGTAGAGTCGCATGAAAGAAGCACTACATTGGGTGACTGAATGGTAAATGTCCCCTCCAACAACCATGCACAGAATATACTACGCTTCTATCAGCATTCATAGCTCTCTTCTATACCGCTTGTATTCATGAAAAAAAAAAAAAAAGTTTTGACGGTGTAAGCTTTAAAAGTTAATCCAGGAGATATCATAAGCAATACAGTGTTTGTCTACCAGTCCCCGAACAGTTCACCTCACCTCAGAACAATAAGTTATAGTTACTGGAAGTACAATATTCCAGTAATGATAACCTCTAGCCGGTACTTTGCATGTATCGGGTTAAGATAATTTAAGACAAAGTACCATGTTCAAGTAAACAGTCAGACAGAATTAACGACCTTTTCGTTTTTTCCTGCCTTGTACTACTATGAATAAAAGTAAATTGTCGTCTGTGTACGGTTAGCTTACAAACCCTCTTGAAACATGGAATATCTTAGGATCTTATACTCATTCTTGGCTAAGTGAAATCGTCTGACGTTAGAAGGAACAGAACCCTAGAGTTGTTCAGACATGAGAGGATAGATGGTAACAGTAGCAACACTCAGGCTGCCCTGACTCCCTTGCATTTGAATAAAATCGTCTGGCGTTGGGAGAAAAAGACTTCAGCGATGGAATTGCCCCGACATAGAGAAGGTTAAGTAGTCTCAATCTGTGTCTACGTTGCATGAAATTTCGCCAACTCACGTTACTTACTTTGATCGGATCTCAGACCCAAACACTGCGCATTACCCAAAAGAATTTACTGCTGGGAAGAAATTCAGTATTCTCCGGAAGCAGTTTCCCATATTACGTTTACCTAGTATTCTCTCGAAACCGACTCATCAAAGCAAAATATGTAGGCTAGTATTAAGGCAGGGCCTGCTCACACAGTCTTACCGATTATCACATACTATCACAATAAGTATTTCGCCGATACGTCCCTAATGGCTTAGGCGATAAAAAGTTTTATTCTTACACAATAACAGTATAAACCACAAAACAAAAGAACGCGACAAAGAAGGAAACTCTTTAACGGAAGGCAGAACACAGTACTTTGCTCTGGACAGTAGATTTCTTGTTAATGCTTCCTTTACAGTGTCTCATACAGTTAACTTTTTAGAGATCTCACTAGGGCCTAGGCGAATCAGCAGAAACTAGATGTGTCGGAATCTCGTTTCGTTGTGCAGAGTCCCAGACATGTAAAAGTATTATTGACAGCAAAAATCATCTATTTTTCCTCGACAAAAAAGAAAAAAAGTTGTGACACCATAAAGCGGGCGGTGCAGTGCGAGATTCAATCCAGGACTGAACTTCTAATGTATCTTCTGCCAGTTGCATCAAACTGAGGGCTAATATTGACATGTTGATAAAGGCTTGTTATTTTTTTTTTCAGTCCATTGATAAGGCTCTTTGATATGTTGGATGAACGGGAAAAGTGACGGACAGCCTTAGGAGTGAAGCAGACCCAGTGGAATAGTAAACTAACATTTTAACACTGATATTACATGCGCTCCCAGCCATATCCCACAGACATAAGAAATCCATTTAAGCTTTAAAGCCTTTCCTTCGTCTACGCTTCTCCCCCAAATAAATAAATAAACAAGTAAGTAAATGAATCTTGAGATCATAACATTGGCACTAAAAATATTACACAACCAAGAGAGAGAGAGAGACAAATTGGGGAGGTGCAGGTGGGGTCCCTGGCGGCCACAGACTGTCACGTTCCACCATCCATCTCACAGCACAGTAACGACTGCTGATCCACCACTTTCCTGCACCCCCCCCCCCCACGCACGCACGCACCATTACCACCACCACCGTCGCCGCCGCCGCCGCCGCCGCCGCCGCCACCAGCCACCACCACCACGGGTCAACACACCTAATATTATCATCTGCCGTACAAACATCCAACCACAGCCCAGAAATCGCACAATTGTACTAGTAACTTGCTTATTGCTACAGCGACATATTACCACGAGTTCCTACCTTATTATTCCCCAGTCCACTCATCATAACTCTACTGGATGAAAGTAAATGTCAATGTACCTCATTTCTACCATTCTGTGGCAACCTGTTTATTATCGTATATAAACCACTACACATACACACGTGTAATACGAGTAAATTCCTTCTCTTTACTTCTTCCCTGCATTATGTAAGGTATAGATGCACTGTATAATTATATATACACAATTATATTAATTTTATATACACAATTTTATATATATATATATATATATATATATATATATATATATATATATATATATATATATATATATATATATATATATATATATATATATATATATATATACCAGCTTTACTCCAGCACAGGTCTGTCTAAAGTCCGGTGTAAAATAACGGAAGTTTTTTCTAATAAGCTGGACACGGATCCTGCCCGTACTAGTCCTGCCTCAGAACTAATGCTCGGGCGGTGGAGAAACCGGGCCATTCTTCTTCCTAGACCTAAATCAGCATATATTGCAAGTGACGCCTGCTGAATACTACAAAATCTGTCACGTAGCCCCAGGCTGCACTTATAATTCCACACTTATAACTCCACATACATACCATTAGGTATAAACTAATATATATTGATATCAGTCTAATTTTGTAAGAAGTTATTGTCATGGTACATATTAATTATATGGTATATATCTATCTGTCTATCTATCTATCTATCTATCTATCTATATACATATATATTTGTATACACACATTTATGTGTATGAGAGAGAGAGAGAGAGAGAGAGAGAGAGAGAGAGAGAGAGAGAGAGAGAGAGAGAGAGAGAGAGAGAGAGAGAGAAATAAAGCTAACTTTAACAGTACTTGGACTGTTTAACAGGCCACTGGTTTCCTTTACACAGTGCCTTTTTCCCCACCCTGTGGACAGTGGCCGCATTTTCACGCACCTCTTCTGTGGTTCCATCATTATAAATCACAGATGAATGCCGGGGTACGCAAAGGGACTCAATACCTGGAAAATACAGCACCACTTTCTGTTTTTGCGTCTACGGAACTTGAGTTACTGTAGACGCTGGGCCTTATCTGCTGTGATGGTGATGGTGGTGGTGAGTTCATTGGTGTAGTGGTATTGCCATACATATCGTCCTGTTTGTTTTAGGTATATTCGGTCACTTTTTGTGTACTAATACCGTTATTGTATGTCATGGTATTATTTGTTAGATACTTTTTTTCTTCATTACTGTTAGTAGCATTGGTAATTGATAATTTTAATGATTCATTTTAAATTATATCCATCTATCTATCTATCTATCTATCTGTGTGTGTGTGTGTGTGTGTGTGTGTGTGTGTGTGTGTGTGTGTGTGTGTGTGTGTGTGTGTTAAAGTGATATCTTGAAATCCTTAGGGAATTTGTGAAATGAGTTAAAATTAGGATGGGCTGATTAAGGTTAGGTTAATTTAGGCTGCGGTTGGGTTAGGCTGGGATAATCTTCGTTAAGTTTATGTTAGGTTAGGTTAGGTTAGTTAGGTTTGGTAAGGTTAGGTTAATTTAGATGAACACTTAACATACTTTAGCATTTATCTAAATTCACCTAACCTAGCCTAACATAACCTAAATTTAACCTAGATTATCCCAGCCTAACCTAACCGCAGCCTAACTTACCCTAACCTTAATTAACCCATCCTAATTTAAACTCATTTCGCGAATTCCTTAGAGATTTCATGAAATCACGGGTTATACAAATTCCCTGTAACATATATGCTGTAAATGAGGACCCACTGTGTTCAGAACATTTTAGCAAAAGCCTCAGATCCAAGGTCTCAGGTTTTGTATTTTTTTTTTCCTCACATCACTTTCACCCACACCTTATAGAATTATATCTATACCCGACACTTGAAACGCTCGACGTGTCAGGAAAGTGTGTATATACCCGATGGAATATTTCAAGCAAACCGTATTTTTAAGTTTCACATATACAGTAGCTTGGAATGTTATTAAACACAACAGGACAGGTGTCTCCCTCCAGACGATTTACTTACCTTTCAGAAATGTTCATTGTTTTTATTTATAATCGTACATTCATTTACTATATACAGAATTTTCTGTACCGTGGCATATACTATAGTACGAATACGTATTACTTGTTACTGACTTACTGTTTGATAGCACAAGTGGAGCAATAAAATCTATCACAATGTATCACCCGGTTTATATGACGTGTTGAAGGTATCGAATGTGCCTTTTTCCACGGGGTCCCTCAGTATCACAACTCATATCATCACGTCCCCCTTGACACCTGTGTTGGCTAAGGTGTGGGTGGTGCGGCCCTTAAATGTGAAGTGCGTGGGTGTCGGTGAGTTTCTGTGCGAGCATGAACGTTGTGTGTGTGTGTGTGTGTGTGTGTGTGTGTGTTATCGCCCCGCCTTAGAAGGCGGAGCGATAATGTTTTTGCCTTCCTCTGCGTGTGTGTGTGTGTGTGTGTGTGTGTGTGTGTGTGTGTGTGTGTGTGTGTGTGTGTGTTTGCTTGTTATCGGCCGCCTTTAGAAGGCGGAGCGATAATGTTTTTGCTCTCTCTCTCTCTCTCTCCCTCTCCCTCTCCCTGTGTGTGTGTGTGTGTGTGTGTGTGTGTGTGTTTAATGCGAGGAAGAAGGAACCAAAGGCCATGAGCCCGCAGTAACAGTTCCCTCCAAGAGAAAAACAAAATACAATATAGAGCCGAATTCAAGATCCGATCATTTTGAGATGCCTGGACACACTGAGTTTGAAAGACTGGAGATCATAGGCAGCAGGAAATACAGACAGAGGGAGACAGTTCCAGAGCTGACCTGTTGCATAAATGAAAGACTGGGAGTAACGGTTAACTCTTGCATTAGAGAGTTGGACAGAAAAAGGATGAGAGTTTGCTGCCAGACGGGTGCTACGCGCCCGTCGTAGAGGTGGAGGAATGCAAGCAGACAGTTCAGAGGAGCAGTGACCATTAAAGTAGCGATAGAAAAGAGATAAAGATGCAACAGTGCGGCGAAGAGACAGAGGTTGAAGGGAGTCAGTAAGAGGAGGAGAGTTAATGAGACGAAAAGCCTTTGACTCCACCCTATTGAGAAGAGCTGTATGTGGGGAGCCTCCCCACACATGAGAGTTGTACTCCACACAGGGGCGGATAAAACCCCTGTATAGAGTCAACAATTGCGCAGGGGTGTGTACCCATTATATCTCATGAACGGCATGAGCTATCAACATGAAACATTCTGGATATCAAGATATGGCCAAAATCTTGCCCGAGTTCGAAGATGAGCACTCGGGATCAACGTCAAGGTCACCATAATGGCTGCCCAAGGTCAACTAGTTATAATTACCGACCTTTAGCACCATTATATCTCATAAACAACTTGAGCTATCAGTATAAATCCTTCAGGGTATCAAGATATGGCCAAAGTCTTGGACGAGTTCGAGAATGGGCACTCGGTGTGAAGGTTAAGGTCGCCAAAATGCTGCCAAAGGTCAACTAGTTTTCATGGCCCGCCTTTAGCACCATTATGTCTCATGAACGGCTTGAACTATCAACATGAAACCTTCAGGATATCAAAATATGACCAAAATCTTGGACTTGGCCAACGGCTTATTCTGGCGGGCGATTAGCATTCGGCTCCCGAATGCTTTTCTTTCATTTTAAGAATAAGTTTGGTGTAGGGTGCGTGGATATATGCGTGTTGGTGTGTGCTTGGGGGTTAGGTGAGTGTGTATAAAGGAAGTCGCTGTGTATGTGCGCGTGTTTTAGTGAGTGAGTAGGGTTTTTTTATATAGTTATAGAATTGATGGCACGACTCATAATCTACTTTTTATTACTCGTCATTTTTATGTATGCATTAGAATTGTGGTATCCTCATGTCTTGTAGTTAACACTAGTGTTGACAATGAAAGTGAAAGATTGTTGGCCATATCCGCTTGAAATAATGAAATTCCATGGGTCCTTAACTGTTTCACTACGATGGCCTCTTACTTACAAGTATATTATTCCTAATAGGGCTTGGCGAATATATTCTTCATAGCGGAAACCTCGTAGTGAAGAACTTTAATTTTCCATTAAACCTTCGCTGTGATGACGTCCTGTTTTTCCTCTTGTTACTTTTGGATGGTTTTAACCAGCTTAGGGAAAACCTGATGGGTCAAGAGTTAAGTAACCAGAAATGAGGAATAAAGAAGATGCAGCTTCCTTCGTAGACCTTCGTTACGGTGACGTCTTTTTATAGTTTATTATCTCCGCCTACGAGGTTGGAGGAGGTTACGAATCCACCTATGTTTGTCTGTTTGTTTGTCTGTCCATACGATATCTCCAAAAGCTATCAAAGAATTTCAATGAAATTTTGAGGAAGGGTTGGCCGTGGACCAAGGAAGAAATGATTAAAATTTGGGGCGGATCCGGATCCGGATCCTACCCCACAATATCAAGTTTTCAGTGAATTTCAATGAAATTCTGTGGAAGAGTGGGCCATGTGTCAAGAAAGAATTGATTAAATTTCGGTGCGGATCCGGATCATATCCACACAATATCTCCAAAAGTTCTCAATGAATTTCAAATAAATTTTGTGGAAGAGTTGGCCGTGGGCCAAGGAACAAGTGATTAAGTTTTGAGGCGGATCCGGACCCTGAGTATTCCACACAATATCTCCAGGGATCCGGATCCGGATCCTTTTTAATGACAATAACATCGGCAGGGTATGCGCTCTCTGTGTGCTTTCTAGATCTTGCTGCAAGGGCCTGCTTGCAGAGACGGAGTTAATAAAGGCTACATCTGGCCCCAGATGAGATACTTAAAGAGGACTAATATACTAGAATAAATAGTATGAGTTACAAATTCTCAGGAACTTTCCTCGTGCATAAAGTGGAACTTGATAGATGTATTGTAAACACAGAGTGAAGGACGGATGGAGCCCTTAATGTACGATTCCTAGTAAATTAACACTCAAGTTTCTGTGGCTCTCTCACAGTTGAACAACATTGTTTGGTGTTATATTGAATAAACTGCTTGTGTTGTTCTGACATGAGATGCTTGTTCGTTATTCATACATGTATCTGAATATTGGACTGAAACAGGGATGTGTAACGTTTCCATCATTGTTCTAGATACGTACATACATACATACATATATACATATATGCATGTATGTACATATGCAGGTATAGGTATGTAATACGCATGGTGTAATGAAATAAGCACGAAGTAGGGCGGTGGATGTCTGGAGAGAGAAGGTGCGGTATGACAGCTGGCTGGTGATATTGCTCTGTCAAGTTCCGTAACGGAAGTTTGTTAAAGAAAATAGATTTTAATGTAAATAAGAGTAAAGATAAAATGATTGAGGGAATGAAGTCCCGCAGTACATAGTGAGGCTGAAAAGCATGGAACTGAAAAATCGAGTGCCTTTAAATACTTGGGTAGAGTAATAATGAGCAAGGAGGCTGCAGGTACTGTACGTTCTGGGCAGTGATAAGTAATAGGTAAGTGGGCATGGAAATAAAGAAGCCGTTGCATGGCAGTATTGCTGTCCATATGTTAACAAATGGAAGTGAAGCTTGCTGGAAGCAGACAAATCAATAATGTTAGGAGTGGAAATGAGTATCTGAGAGATGCATATGGAGCTACGTGGAGACAGATAGCCAAATAATGAAGTAAAGGAGTGTTGTGGTGTTGATGAAGATGTTTAGGACAATGTTAGCATTATCCTGAAGTGGTTTTTGCCAAACAAAGAGACAGAGCATGCGAGATTTACTAAGAAGAGGGTATGTGAATGAGGTGGAGGGAAAGAGGCGGAATGAGAGACCGTGGATGAGGTGGAAAGACGGGGTAGAGAGGTATGTGAATGAAGGCGGTGTGAGTTGAAATGTGGTTAACCTGATGGCTGAGATGAGGGTGACAGGGAGACAATTTGTTTGTGGTCGCTTCCTCTTGGATTAAGGCACCGGGCCATAGACAGCTAAAAGAACTGATACTCTCAGACATCTATTTTCACTGTTGAATAAAATGGTTTAATATATTCGTAACTAGTCCACCACGGCGATTACTGCCCCCAAATATTTTCTTACTACTTCTAAGTAAAAAAAGTAAATATTGGAAAAGCTGTCAGAGTAAGATAAAAAGGCAGGTATGTATCCATTTAAAGTAGAGCAGCAATCATATTTGGTAATGATACAGCTTCAATAACTGGCCCCAGAGAAAAAAAAAGGTGATATCTGCTCTCATTCCCGTCTGTAAAACACTGGCCTTTAAAAATACATGAAAATCCTTACCATCAGAATCCATCTATATTTGTGTGTCTATCTGAGTATCTAATCGTATGTTTTTATGTATATCTTGCTTCGTATTTCCATCTCTATCCACCTGCTCATCAGTTACTCCATATGACCATATACCTTTGTTTGTCTGTCTGTCTATATCTATACATCTCGAGGCAACTAATCTGTCGATCTGTCTATCTGTCTGTCCATCTGTCCACCTGCGTCTGCCTATATCAGTGGTGTCGTCCTGTCAATTTATGTGTAGCCAGACACCTTGATCACGAATAGGGGGTGGCCATGATCGATTCGCCTCTGTGTCATCCTGTCCTTTAGAATTAGACGGCCCTCGCTCCAATGCACATTCCCTCACACATATATCACTCCACTCCACCCGTCCATCTTGATCCTCGGTCTCTAACTTCTACCCACTTTCACCTCATTCACAAGCCTTCTTTTAGTCGACCTCTTACTCTCTACTCACTCCACATGGCCAAACTATATCAAGGTACTTCCCATTTTTCATTCCAGCACATCCACATCAACACCAAAACGCTCCTTCACTCTCTCGCTTGTCCACCTGTCACTGTAATGACACTGGTTTATGTCCAGCGATTCTGTGAGGTTCTGTTGAGCTTGCCAGCCTTCCTCCCATTTTATGAAAATGACGATTGTAGTCGGTTTCATTCACATTGTTCTTCCGAGGATACGAATACACGGAATACCTCGTGAATTTTCGTGCTTCCTTTTTTCCATGTATATTGCAGAGTTCAGTTAGGAACAATGAAGAAAAGTCAAATATATTACTCGTATATCATCATCATATAATTTAGAAATTATCTTAAAAACTCTGTGGGGTTGTTTACATTGTCGTTTTTGACAATACAGTCCTTGCAAGGCCGTTGCCATGCAGGAAGGGGATGGGTGAGGGTAGGAGGTTTTGTAGCACCATAACCTACACAAGTGACACGAGCAAGAACCCGAGGGTCCATGCGATTCGAGTTGACGGTTAACTCTTCTTGTTTCATTGTGTACAGACAGCAGTATAAAATGGACATTGTGCAGTTCATAGTGTTTCACTCACACCGTCTTTTGGGAATACATCTCAACCCAGCACGGTAACAGAGCATGTACGAAATCACACTGGAAGTCGGCTGGAGGAAATAATGCAACGTTTACTACCTTCAGCTCGCCCTTGCTACAACTCGCCCTCTCCAGCACACTTCCGGTGTGTCCGTGCACTAATGTGTGCGAGCAACGATTTCCAGCCTTCTTGCTCCAGGCATCCATGAACGGGTGACACAAGTCACACTAATTACTCTTTCATCCCTTACCTGCCTACCAACCCACCACGGCCCTCACACTAATTGTCCACCGCCAATGGGACGCCCCTAAGCCTGTCAGCTGGCGGGATTTAGAGGCAATAGATTAGAAGCGTATTGCCAGATAAGGGAGGGAGAGATGCATCGCTGGGGAGACGCGAAGACGAACACAATTAGGACGTGGGAGTTTAGGAGACTTGCACCTGAATTCTTAACTCCTTGAATTCGGTGATCATTTCTTTTTTATCTTTATCTTTAATTCTTGCTACCCATAGAGGATTTTATTGATCTCTGGAAACACCTGTCGCATTGTGGGAGATTAACCTCCTCAGCCGGAGGATATCCTTTGTACAGTATTTTATTTCAGTCCTGTTATGCGACAATTTACTCAACTAAGGGGGGCAAGCAAGTTGTAATTTCTCTTGTAAGTTGAATGAAGACGTTGAAAATTAGTAATAATACTGTAAAAAAGATGTCGTGGGGAAGGGGTTCGGAAGGAAGAGCTCCGGCGATTTACGATTTATCCACTGGAATCTGGTGACGGCTTTTTTATTTTTTTTTTTTACTTATCCTTCCTAACACCAGACTAATTTTTCATCTTGGACTCTTAGAACTGGGGAGGTTCATGAAGCTCTCGTTATTCTCATCAGCACGAATCGCGTTTCCTGAGCTGAATAAAATTGTCTGAGGTACCAAGAGTGTGTTGATTTGAAGACTTCACCTTGTGACATCGGTTAACACCCTGATTTGGTGATGCCATTTATACATTATGCTCGGTACCTCCTGATAGTTTTGCTCACAGTTACATTCAGCTTTGGAAGGACCTTTCATATTATGGAAATTCATGGTGGTTATGTCTAATTCCTCGAGTTGGAAAATCCTTTCTTTATCCTTATAAAGGAGTGTGAAACTAGGAAAAATGAAAGAAAAAAATGTCATCATTGTGAAATGGTTAAAACTAATAAAGTCAAGGTGTACAGTATGCAAACCTTAACTGATGGTTATTGACGATACAGTTGTGAACATTTAAGCCCTTGCATCCGGTCACTTATTTCTTCGTTGGTTCTTTTTACGACCAGACGGTTTTTACTCAACGTAAAAAGGATGTCTGGCAAAGAAGAGGAAAAGTAGGTGATACAAACCACTCTATTTCGATAACACTCTCTTTACTTGAATAAAATCGTATGGAAGTAGCAAGAGTAGAATGTAAAATTCATCATCAAGATGTGATTAAATGCGGTTAGCCTGCACGCCACGTTACAGAACGCATTCAACAGCTGAGAAGAGAAACCCAGCACACTTCATTCTCATTAACCTTATCAAAGGGCAAGCAGAATTTGGGGCCATGCTGACACCCTAGCCTTCTGTCAGTTTGCTGACACAGTCAATAACCTCTATATTTTCGCAGATACCAAAAATAACAGAGAACCAAAGTCATATAGGGGTGGAGACGAGCTATATCGGAAACTTGTAGGTCGAGAGGTCTTTCCAAAGCAAAATATACTGTAATTATATGGTGACAGCAAGAATAAGATACGAAAGGCCTCATCATGGTGAATGAGTTGAAGATCAATAAGTACAAGACACATGGACGCATTATTATCTAGAATATTTTCGTTATGTGTCGACAGGTGGAGACAAGATTGCAGGGATAGGAATGGTGAATGAATCGGTGTGTGGTCCATTTCTTTGGCCATGTTGTTGATTAGTTCCCTTATCATCGTAGTCTTTTCGTTTTCTGGTATTCATTTCACCTGCCGGTGGGCAAAACAATCGGGTTAATGATGATGATGACGATGATATATATTTTACAGTATTTCATCACGATAGGTAACGTAGGGAGCTTGTGATTACGCAGATGTGTGCAAGCGTGTGCCGGTATGTGATGAAAGTTTGTGTACCAGTGCAGTGCGGATGATGTGCAATACATGGACACACGAAGGGATTGTGTGTGTGTGTGTGTGTGTGTGTGTGTGTGTGTTGATGAAAAGAATGGCGAGAGGGAATGAGGAAGGTGTTGCGACAGAGAATCCTGCAAGCGATTTTTCTCGCACACGCTTGGGATGAACTTTGGCCTTAGACGTCTGACAATAACCAGATAGAGTCAGCGCTTGTGTGTGTGTGTGTGTGTGTGTGTGTGTGTGTGTGTGTGTGTGTGTGTGTGTGTGTGTGTGTGTGTGTGTGTGTGTGTGTGTGTGTGTGTGTGTGTGTGTGTGTGTGTGTGTGTGTGTGTGTGTGTGTGTGTGTGTGTGTGTGTGTGTGTGTGTGTGTGTGTGTGTGTGTGTGTGTGTGTGTGTGTGTGTGTGTGTGTGTGTGTGTGTGTGTGTGTGTGTGTGTGTGTGTGTGTGTGTGTGTGTGTGTGTGTGTGTGTTTCTGCGAGGGCTAGCGTGCTGAAAATCCATTGCTTGTTTTCATGTCCGCAGTAAAACACCAGGGCATTTATACCTAAAGTCCAAGTGTCGTCCATAATTCGTGCAGCCGACAACCCCGACTATGACGGGGCATTTCAACACAAACAACACAGAAATCCCCACAATATCGTAAACATATGGCATATCCTGAGCTGACGACCATGACCCAACTCCACTGTATGATATTTTTTTTCTTTTCATCCAAGGACTTTAGAACTATGGGGCTCTGTATCTGCCGACTTCCGGAATTAATTACCAGATATTTTTTGGCGAGATTTACGAATTGGAAACGGTCGTTTGGCTTACTGAGAGAGAGAGAGAGAGAGAGAGAGAGAGAGAGAGAGAGAGAGAGAGAGAGAGAGAGCGTGTGCGTTAGTGTTAGTGTGTGTAGAGAGGGACACTGAATATAAGGGCTGATGGGGATGGGGATGGTGTAATTAAGGGCTAATCGGGTAGGGACACATGGGGTGAGGGCCGTGGGAATGAGGGCTGGAGAGAGAATGGCTGATGGGATGAGGGCTGGTGAGGTGAGAACTAGAAGAGAGAGTCAGTGGGGGTAAGGGTGGACAGAAATTAAGGCTGGTCAAATGCGACGGGATACTGAACATAACACATTCCTCGTAAAATGATCTTGGTTCGCTAGTATTGTTCTTGCATGTTGAAAATTTAATGATGTTTGCCTGAAGACATTTGAACTCAAACGCAGACCTAATGTCAAAGTTCAGAGAGCTTTTACTGGAGGAGATCCAGTTCCGCGAACCTCCTTGACAAGAACGTATTGGTAAAAATATCAAGAACACATTGAGTCCCCGACGAAGGAGAATTTCACTTGCTAATTCGGTTTCAGGAGAAATTTATGCCCAGAAAGAGGCTTAAGTTTATTATATTTATTCCTTGCTATAATCTAGTTATCAGTCATTCAGGTATAGCTTTGTTACAAAAATACAGATATTGTATTAACCTTTGCGAGTTGCAGTGTCTCTCTAGTGAGTAAAATCATCTTGCGTTAGCCAGAAGTGTTGGAAACGTGCAGTATAGTTGTACATAGTTTCAAAGGAATATCAGCAAGGCAACCAGCTAGAAGGTATGAGAATTTTTCTAATAGAAACTTTGTTCCAAAAGGATAGTCTCTCGTTCCACATTCTCATACCTCACACACACACACACACACACACACACACACACACATTATATATATGTACCGTATATATATATATATATAGAGAGAGAGAGAGAGAGAGAGAGAGAGAGAGAGCGCCTCTGTGGCACAGTGGTAGAGTGTGCGTTTCGCACGCTGGTGAGCGCAGGTTCGCCTCCCGTCAGAATTGTAAAAACTTTGGGAAACGTTCACCAAGCCACTTGCTACTTTGGCGGACACAAGGGGTGCTGTGGTTGAACCAGTGTCGCATACTAGTATGCTTGTACCCAGTCGGCTTAAGACGGGCCGATTACACTTGGTTCACAGACTACATACACATCCAAAGCCACTACAACACTACAATTACACTTACAAGCACTTCTCACCCTACATACAGTCTTTACCAGACAGCCTAAGCCACTTGGTAGAGATACATTGGCTGTATCGTCCCTGCTTCGGTAGGGATAGGCCGGTCCTGCAGTGGACCTCAACGGCTGAGGATATATATATATATATATAAGAAACTATTGTTTTTAAAATTGTTTTAACTTTTTATTTGTGTCTTTCTGCATGCTAACACAGAGTAGCTAGAATATTGTGAAATCAGTTAAAGTAAATTAGCTCATTCAGTAAAATAAATATGCGCTACATAAAATTTTAGATAATGAAAAGAAATGGCGACAGCTTTTTTCTGAAGTATATTTTGTGAACAAGCGAATAATGGTTTGTTCTAAAGTGGTGTTTTGTCAACAAGGGTGAATGCTACGATGAAAAACTCATTCACAAACAATTTGATTATCGCGCTGTGTTGTCAGACGTTTTCCTATACTGCAAAAAAAAAAAGAAAAGAATGAACTTATTTTGGCAACCTGTACAGTACACTCGACTAAACACTATAGAACGAGAGAGTACAAAGCTTAGAGAAGTCAGTGTAAAACAATAGGGTTGGGAGGTGAGAACGTACAGATCTGAGTGGTATGGATGAATTTTCTGTCCCGAGAGTAGCTCTTAGAAACAGATATTGAAGCATTTAGGATGCGGGGTAACAGCAATTTAACCCCTCATTCTGATGAAGTACTTTTGCATTATATTTTTGTTATTTTTAAACGACTTACTCGAACCCGAGGGATAGGATATAAGCATCTCTGACCCCTTCACTATTGTGCGCTCCCCTAAGCTGAATTCAACTCTGGTAGCAGCAAGAATAAAGTAAGATTGATTTGCTCTAGATGAAGCCATTTTACTAATGGGTTACAGCCACTTATATGTAAATAGTACTAACTTCACCATGATGGCATTATTATATTATGCAAGCTACCACTCCACCCAGTGATTTTACTCAACCGAGAAAGACTGAAAGAGTTAGAAAAGTGTTCAGTGACATTTCCAGTGATGAAGATTTTTTTCAAATCATTGCTCGGAGGGTCCCTCAGTCTGAAAGGATTAAAGGAAGAAGTCACAATCGATTTTACGTGGCAAACAATAAACGATCGATATTACACGAAAAAATTAAAATTCGATTTTACATGTGAAGACGATAAACAATCGGATTTGTATAAGAAATCAGTGGACGGTCGATTATACTTGAGAAAACAATGACCATTTTATCTTCATGCGAAAACAATAAACAGCCAGTTTTTCATGGGAAAGAATGAACATGCCATTTTACGTTGGGAAATAGTTAATAACCGACTGTACGTGGGAAAGCAGTGAATAATTGATTTCGCATGGGAAAAATGAACAGAATTTCAAATGGGAAGACTGTGAGCAATTGATATTACGTGGGTGAACAATGATAATCACCTTTATGTGGAAAACAGTGTACAGACCAATACACATAGAAAAGCAGTGACCTATCCACTTTACATAGGAAACAATGAACGTTCTCATTTTCCTTGTTTTCAGTATGCCGGACTCCCGAGCAAAACACTGCACAGTGCTTGCCGAGGAAAACTTTATCCCCCAAGATATCAACAACTGCTAATGAAGCCTGTTCTTGCCAGTGGGGGATCCAGTTTTCTAGCGCCATTTTTCCAGGAAGGGAGGCCGAGTCTGACGGAAACAATACCTACCCACTCGCTCTCCAAACCTGATAAACGAGAACTACGCCCTCGTCCTGTTTACCCGTCTGCTTAAAAGGCCGTCGTGTAAAGAGAAGAACGCCATCAACACTGCCACATAATTTTTTTCCCCGAGATAACAGACGCCGGTAAACATTTGCCGAGGTGACTGAAGGACTCGTCAAATAAAGTGAGTGGGCTTGTTACACTTCCGGGTCTGCTGCTGAGTTGGTGGGCTTAGCACGGGGGACGAGCGTGTTTTGGGATTATTGTTCCTCATCCAGCCCTCGCGACGAGAAGAATTGGGGGCTGTTATGATTGTGTCCTCGTCTGCTTCTCAGCACCAGTTGGCGAAAGGTTTATTATTTGCTTGGCGTCCTCAAAACTGGACCCGGTTACGTATGTGTTCCATAGCTTAGATAATCTTAGGTGGTACCATTTCGACTTGCTTGGCTAACCGTGTGTGTTCGTGGAAAGAGAAAAGGTACGTCGTGGATAATTATCAGGATATGGTCATTCCAACCTACTTCGTACTCGTTGGCTGTCCAACTCTAATGCGAGAGAGAATTCGTTATGCAGTTATTCACAGCGCAGTGTGCCCAATTATCTCGAATGTATACCACCTCTTTTGCAGATTTCTTAATTTCTTTCCTTGTTTAGGGTTGATAAAACAGGACAAAATCCTTTTGTTGCTTCTTTCTCCATAGATCAAAATATGCATTATGTACGCAAATGATACCTAGAGCGATGCATTTTCTTTCTCAGTTTGTGTACAACCACATACATCAAACTGTTCTTTGTAGTTCACATCATAGTGTTGTTCACAGCGGTTCACCGCGGAGTTTTGCAGCAATTTGTGTCGTGGTACGTGTTACACCCATGAAAGTAAAATGTAGTATACTTTAATGTAAAGTATGTTATGAAGTGTGTAATGTACTACGGTATGCAGTGTACTTTGTACTTCTCTCTGTGATGAGTACATTAGTGTAGTGCAAAGAAGTTGTTCAGTGCGGTTAACAGAGTATCTTGCGATGCTGTGAGTAGGTGTTGACGAGGAATGAAGAGGATGGTGGTCAGTCGTTAACGCGGTAATGTAAGTGCCATAGTTAACCTAAATGAGGACATCACGGGAAGGGAGATCAACACCAGGATGGTCATGATGGCTATAATACGGAGGTTTGCTGCAACGTACCGTGGGAAGGTCTGGGCTGGAGGATGGAATATCAACTTCAGCCCTACAATATGAAGACGACTCATGTATTTTATTTCTCTTACCATCGGATTATTATTTTATAATTTTTTTAACCTATGAACCTCTTGTGTATACTTAAGTATTACTCTCTAGCCATACTGTTTTACTGAGTTTAAGACAGATGTTTGGACAGAAGAGTTTACGGAACTTCTCCATTACTTCCCTCACTAAATGTTTCAATCGGATGACATAATTTCTTACACATTTTCTATCCAGACGATTTTATTCACCTTAGGATAGGCTTTTGAAATTGGAGGGGGCAGATAGAGCCTTCGATAACTCCTTCAAGAAGAGAGGGACTTTTCCTATGTTGGGAAAAAAAATCGTTTCTGTATTTATTTAGTATATACCAATTGTGTTATCTGATTCAAGGGGAAATACGGTTTTCTTAATAAATGTCTGACCATTTTTTATCAATCTGAGAAGCCAGTTTGGAAGGTAGGGGAAGTCAGTTTGGAAGGTAAAGGTTTTAATGATCTTCATTAACCCTCTCAGTACGATGACTTCATTTATATTGGTGCTACCACCAGACCATTTTATTACTGAGCTGTTGGAGAGACCAGTCGGAGAGAAAGGGTTTATGAAACTTCTCCCTCTCCTTTTTTTTTTTTTTTTTTTTTCTCAGTGACAAGTGGGAATAAATGTTCGAAGAAAATTCAAAGGGGTGCGACAGGAACCCCACAAATGCAGGCTTCTGGGACGATAGGGGGCCGTATTCTAGCTGGCTTAGGAGACTTCGTAACACTTCTTCCTCAGCGATTCATTTTTTTATTTTATTTATTTATTTTTTTTTTTTATGTGTCCGACTCTGGGCATAGGCTTCACAGCCTGCTATCAAGGCCCAGCAGTCCTCCTACATACCATACACCTCTACATGTCACCACTTCGGCGCTAACACCCACCGTCCATATTGAATACATGCTAGGGCTGTCTCATGCAGGACTGGTGTATTGGTATTAGCGGGGGTATTTTTACGACATGTCGGCGGGTCTTCTGGTAGATCAGTAAAGCCTGATTTAATGAAATTCAAATCCTTAAACTGTTCCCTGCCCCAGCCGGGATTCGAACCTGGGTCCGTCAGGACTGCAGGCCACCTCTCTACCGATTGAGCCACCGATTAATATACCTTGATAAACACTCGAATGTTACCAGTACAGACTAGTTCGATATGACAAAAGACTCAGCATGCATGAGAATATTAAGAGTAATATTCACAGTAAATCGCCAAGGAAGAGGAGATACTAAACTCCTTGAGCCAGCAAGAGTACAATCCAGGAAGTAATGGAGGGCGACTGATGGGATGGTTAATGAGAGGTGATGGATGACAAAAGAAGTTGTGGGGGTCAAGGGGTGCATGTGGGAACGATAGAGAACTCTATTGTAAGTTAGAATGACACAGCCACGACTCGCATCATTCCACACCTGGCCATGCTCCTTAATTGTAACTTCATCTGTAAATACCGTTAGCAGTATAGTTATAGGTGTTGGAGTTGGAGTGTTGGGGAGTTTGGTTAGGTGAGGAAGGGAATCGTAGTCATACATAATTCTAGCTTAGTATGATTCATAGCTATAGGGCACCTCTTCATTATCGGGTTATGTCCGTATGTGGATAATAAAATTTTCGGCCCAAGTACGTCATTATCTTTTTTTTTTTTTCTTTTTCCTACCACTATGTGATTTTATTCAGCTAAGGAGAGACTTCTCGAACTGAAGAGGCTAGATGTAGCCTTATTCTGCTCCAGGAATTAAATATTATCATTGAATGAAATCGTCTATGAGTAGTGTAATTACAGTAAAAATACGTCAGCGGAGAGAAGTGGTTAACCATTCATTGTAATAAATTATTGTGTTCTCTGCTTCCTAACTCTGTATTAAGATTTAGAGAAAAATTTCAAAGAGAAGGAGTTAGTTACAGTTCTGATTAACCCTCTAACAATTTGTGTTTCCTTCTGAGCTAAACAGACTATACTGGTAGTAGCAAAGAAATAATATGAAAAGAAGTCATCTGGTCGAAGAGTGTAACCACTTCACTATAATTACGTTTTAATTTCTCTTTTTCTTTCCTTCAGGCGATTTTTCTCGAATTGCGAGGTTTACATATAATCAACAACCACTTCACCACAATTGAGCCTTCCTAGGTTGAATAAAGTCCCTTGCTGTTAGCCAGAACAAAGTAAAAAAAGACGTCCTCATGCTGAAGGGAGTCGATACTCCCCGGCACTATTCATTTCTAAGTAAGCTCTGCCTGCCGATACCGAAATTCTCTTATACGCTATTTATACAAGACATGCCGATATTAAACATATGAACGAAAGACCAGACATTACCAAAGAGTAAATTACAAATAAACCGGCCAGTGACATCAGCATGTGGACATTAATCTCTTCATTTTGATGATGTCCTGAATATTACATTGTCGTTACCGCCAGACACTTGCATTCTGTTGAAGGGAGACTTTTTTTTCAGCTCCAGGAGTTATGTATAGCCGTCATCAACCCTGTCCTTGGCTAAATAAAAGGACATAAGTAAAACTCTATGGATGCTGGAAGAACATAATTCAAAATGTCGCCATCTTATAGTACGAGAGAAAGATTATTATTCTCTTGTATGTTAAGTATGCAAGTTCTGTCAATATTTAAAAAACACAACAAAACTGTGCAGCAACACCCGACAGCAGGACACAGTACGTCTAAGAAGCTCGCAACAAACGCAAGTAACATCATGATTCGCCCTGAAAAGAATTTCGTAACAATGCCATAACTAGCTTTTAAATCGTTTTCTATAGCTCTGCTTTATATATATATATATATATATATATATATATATATATATATATATATATATATATATATATATATATATATATGCATGTATATGTATTTATGCCAAAAAAGAAAGTACTTATCAGCGGTGTATTATTGTATGTGAAAAAGATCGCTGAGGGAATGATGTTAGGCAGCCTCGTACCCTGACGACAATGCGGCCCAAAGTGTTTCTCCTAAATCATATGAGCTCGAAGGCCTTATTTTTATTTCAATCTTGTTGTTGTTAGACGATTCCATTCAGCTCAAGTAAGCACCCCATTAGTGAAAAACCTTATGAAGTCTGTTGTATGTCCATCTTCTCCGTTCGAAAATTCTCCCCGGAGTTGAACACAGTCGCCTACAGACAGCAAGAATAAAAGGAGAAAGAAACCTTCATTAATGGGGGATGCATCTAACCTCTCCAGTTCAGAAAATCTCTCCTGAGCTGAACACAATCGCCTAAAGATAGCAATAATAAAATGAAAAAGACATCGTACTGAAAAGGTCAAGAGCGAGTGAGAGGAGAGGTGGAGGACTCTTAGGGGAAATATCAGGTGATTAGAGAAAAGGGGGGATTTTTTTTTTTTTTTTTTTTCGAGAGGTGAGGGACAAGTGGAGGTTGATTAGGAAATGGAGAAGAGGAGGCTGGGGAAGGGAAGGAGGGGAGAGACGGGGGTGCGGGAGTAAAGCTGAGAGTTAAGTGAGACAGGCAGGCAAGCCGTTCTTTTGCCAGGCGAAAGAAGGGTGGGTTCTGCCCTTTTTCCCTTAGTTTCCCATCTCTCTCCTCTCATTTTTTTTTTTTTTTACAATAGAATATACTTTTCTCCTTATTTCTCTTCTGTTCTCTCTGTCTCTCTGTCTCTGTCTCTGTCTCTGTCTCTGTCTCTGTCTGTCTCTCTCTCTCTCTCTCTCTCTCTCTCTCTCTCTCACAGGTCGCTTGATATAATCTGCTTAGACTTACAGAAAGCCTTTGACAAAGTGCCGCATGATAAACTATTGACAAAAGTAAGATCACTTGGAATTGACGGAAATATTCATAGATGAATACGTTGCTGGTTAAGTGAGAGAAAGCAACGAGTCGTTATAAATGGAGTAGAGTCAGACTGGGCTCCAGTTACCAGTGGTGTTCCTCAGGGATCGGTGTTGGGACCAGTCCTATTTATTATGTATATTAACGATATCGATGTGGGCCTAAACAATTTCATTTCTAAATTTGCAGACGACACAAAAATCGGCAACACTATATTAACTGAAGAAGACAGAATTAGCCTTCAAAATGACCTTAATAAAATTATCAGCTGGTCAGAAAAATGGCAAATGCCCTTCAATGTAAGCAAATGTCAGGTACTGCAACGTGGGAAGAAAAACAAAAGGTATGATTACGAAATGAAGGGCCAAATCATTAGCAAGTCCTCACTAGTTAAGGATCTAGGCGTACTAATTTCAGACGTTCTGAAATGTTTAAATCAATGTATCTCTGCCGCCAATAAAGCCAACAGGGCCCTAAGCTTCATCAAAAGACATTTTACATATAAAAGCAAAGATATTGTAATCCCCCTATACAAAAGCATAGTCAGGCCACACTTAGAGTTTGCAGTGCAATTTTGGGCGCCTCACCCAATTAAAGATATAGAAATACTGGAAGCGGTCCAGCGTAGGGCTACCAAGTTAATCCCGTCCCTGAGGAATAAACCATACCTCGAGAGACTCAGGTAATTAAACCTATTCTCTCTTAGAAAACAGAGACTCAGGGGACAACTGATTGAATGTTTTAAGATTCTATAAGGCTTCAGTAATACTGATTCAAGCAAGCTATTCACAGTAATTGCCGAGACTGTAACTCGAGGAAATGGTATGAAGTTGCAAGCAAGGAGGGCTAATCTTGATACAACCAAAAACTTCTTCACTTACTCTGTTGTAAGCGAATGGAATAAACTCCCTGGGAATGTGATTGAGAGTGGTACCATAAATATATTTAAAAAGAGACTGGACATGTATCTCGACGCAATTGGTATCGTTTAGTTAGGATGGAGCAATTATTGCATATTCGCGTCTGCAGTCATCTGTCTATTAGACACAGACAGTATTTTACGGTTTTTATAATAGATAAACACTCTATTCATCCTTTTATATATATATATATATATATATATATATATATATATATATATATATATATAAAATTGCATGCATAGAGTATGTGGCTGCATGCCCAAATTTTCCTTTTCCATATTATTCTACTTTCTGCCAATCCTCTAAAATTCCATCAGGTTTTTAATTCAAGCAAGGTATTACTTCCTCTCTTGTTTCCTGTACGGCAAATGCCGGAGGGTCTGGAGGGTGGGGGAGAGAGCCTTCTGCTGTGCTATCCTTTTCTCTTGCTCCTATGCACTATATTAGGATTAAGGCCGGACCACCTCGTAGGGACCGTAAGGTCTGTGTGGTCTGTGTATCTATGTAACTCTATGTAACTCTCTCTCTCTCTCTCTCTCTCTCTCTCTCTCTCTCTCTCTCTCTCTCTCTCTCTCTCTCTCATTTTTGTCACGTTATTTTAATCCTGCTTTTCTTTTTTCTTTTTCACAATAATGCCCAGGGATTGTTTTCCTTTTTTTTTTTTTATGGATCCCTCCTGTCTCATTTAATAGTGTTAAGTAGGAATAGGATGATGATGATGATGATGATGATGATGATGGTGATGGTGGTGGTGATTTTATCCTAATCTCATCATTATTCCTCGTCTCTTCACAAAAACCTTAATTATCATCTCTTCTATCGCTGCAGCGGAAGTGGGGAGATAGGAAAAATGGCTGTAGAGACTGAGACATGATTATATTTTATGTCAGGGACTACAATGTAACTGTAATCGAGTCAGTGTGTGATAATGATTTGCGTTGTAAGGAAATATAACTTCTTATCTTCCTTAGATGCATTATGCCTACATTATAGTATACCTACCTGAATTATATATACATATTAAACGAATAGTCTTCACTTACTACATGAAATGATACCCTCACACTAGAGTAATTATATACACATACTAGATGAATTATACCCACTCACTAGATGAATTATGCCCAATACAAGATGAACTGTACCCATACATCAAATGAATTACTGGTATTCTCAGGACAAGATGTTATAATTCACTAGATGAATTATGCCCAATACAAGATGAATTGTTTCCATACATCAGATTAATTACTGGTGTTCTCAGGACAAGATGTTATATGACTGTACGCTGAATGAAATATACCCAATAGAGGATGAATGGTACCCACACACCAGATGAATTATGCCCAGATGCAAGATGAATTATGTCAACCCAGTAGATGAAGTATACCCAAATATTAGATGGCCTGTGCCCATATACTACATAGATTATACCTACAAACTAGACGAGAATTTATACGCATATACTAGAATGTGTTTTGTGAGACAGCAAAACAAATTAAATAAGTGGCTATATTTCATTCATTGCAGTTACCAGGGCTGTTTTACCCTCTTCCCTGTTTCTTTCTCTAAGCACCTAATGCTCCTTCCTGGACTCATTCCCATTTCTAGCATAGCCATAGCCTCTACGAACCATACTCTTGTGGCTCTGGGAGGTTTCCAGGTCCTTTTTCTTGGCGAGCAATTTTGCTTATTGACCTTTAGTGTTTCTTTGTATGCTACTTTTTCTTTTATATCTCGCCACAGTTGGCAAAAAGGGAACATAACAGAATATTGACGTGCCATAAGCAGACATAAAATACAATATTTTTTTTTCTATCGAGTTAAAATTGACATCGTTCTGTCATGAATCATGAGTTGTAACAATAGATTAATACTAGAAAATATTGCTTGACAAGAAGTACAACGTTAAGGATGTCTAGCTCTAGTATTAACTTATTTTACCATTGAACCAGGTGAAATTAGCTACAGAAATCTGAGTAAGGTTTGGATTAAAAAAGAAAAAAGTATATATAGTTAGGAAGAGGTAGTAACGAGCATCATAACGATTATTCGGCCTGAAGCACACACGATCCCATAACCGACCTTTACCTCACTCCCTGTCCCCATCTACTCATCTGTAAGCACATATTTTGTTCTTTGCTTTCCCTTCATCCTCCATTCCTGTTTCCTCTCAAGGCAAACACTGCTTCCTCCTTGGAATTCACCCTGTACCGTGTTTTCGTCTTCAAGCTCCCTGCCTTCACCTCTAAGCACACAGTTGCTAGTTGCACTCCATCTCATTCCACAGCCACATTTTGAAGCACACTGTGTTCTTTACTTACCCTTTATATCCTTTTTTTCTAGCTTCGTCTGCAGCCACACATTATCCGTTACTTGCTGTTCACCTCATTCCATATCATCGTCGCTAAGCAAGCACCGTCTCTCACTAAACAGTCCTGCCCCAGATCCCATTCCTTGTTCTCATCACGAGTTTTTTTCCTTTTTTCTCCTTCCCTTTTCCGTGCCTGTACTTTCTTCCCGACCACTGCGCCGTCTGTTACATCAGGGTGAGACATAAGCCGCATTTTGGCGGCCCAAGCTACAGCTTCGGATTCGAAGCTCGTCTAGGGGCGCTTGGTTTCTGTCCGCCAAAACAGAAAGCCGAAAAATTACACTTGCCGATTGCAGTGTAAACAGACCACAATCTCTTCTTAACATGAACTGGTCATTTTCCATAGAGCACAGGACAAGTATTTTACCACCATAAATGTGCATTTAGACCAAAAAACCTATGATGAAAACCCCGCTCACTTAAAAACTTATAAAAGGGTGGGAAAAAAAGTACACAACTGTGTTGAACTTAACAATTACCTGTTGCTTTACCTTTATTTTTTTTCCTTACTTTAAGCATGGATCTTCAACACAGGACAAGTATTTTATCACCATAAATGGGAATCTTTACTTTCAACCAGCCGGCCTTCTAGGTTTTTCCACGCTACTTTTTGGCCTAAGCTACCAAAATTGAGGGTGGGGGGGGGTTCTCTATAACATTTCTGTTGCAAATATTTTTTACTGAACTTCTCCAGGTTAGGTTAAGATTGGTTGGTTGTTTTCAAGAGTAAAACAAAAATAATTTGCGACGGAAATGCCAGAGAAGAAAAGTGCCTTAGAATGGTCGGAAATAGTGGAAAATGATAGTTAAAAGTTGTAAAATAGGGATGGTTGAAACTATAAATTTACCCATAAATGTCCATTTGCAACCAAACAGTGTTAAGATGAAAACCCGCCTCACTTAAAAATTTCAAAAGAAAGAAAAAAATACACAACTGTTTTGAACTAAACAATTACCTGATGCTTTACCCAGTTTTTTTCTTTTACCATGTTAATAATTGAAGTGAATTCCCCTTCCTGTCCTTTTTTATATCTACCAAACTTTTGGTGTTTTCATTAGACGTCCACCCAGCCATAACAATGTTTCGCCTATTCTTACCTGTACTTTCATTCTAGAGATTACAGCAGACCTGCATTAGGCAAGACCATCACAGAGAGTTTCTACAAATCAAAATTGTTTTTCATTCCCTTGCAAGGGTGGAAATATCTCGAGAATTAACCTGCTTGATGTGATATTAATTCACAATTCACAGTCTGCCCTTTTAATTATATCAACTGAACCTCTATATGATTATGTCGTTGGTATTTGTCACCAGCAACCAGATGTAAGTATGGATAATTTCATGATATATTTACTTGTCATTACTGGCCATTGTGAATTGCTACACCAGAGTCTTCTCCTTCTTGTTTGTCCACCAAGACTGCTCCCAATCACGCTTCGGTGAGATACGAAGACGCGCTTGGTTTCTATGGCCTTGGATTGGGCCGAGCTTCGTATCCTTTGGTCCGCCAAAACGGGGTAGCTTGGTTTCACCGTAGACCAGCTTCGAATCCGATCCGCCGCTTGGTCCGCCAAAATACAGCAATATATCCTTTGTCCATGAGCTGGCTAAGAGATCATCTCAATTTCTTCCATTTTTATATCGAAACCAAGTTTCTGTTATAAGTATTCCCATTTCCATGCAAATTGCTTATCCATAGTGAGTGAATGCTACAAACATTCGTGCAGTGCCTAAAAGTAAATAAGTTCTCGCAGCTGTAATTCGAGGTAAAGTTTCCATTGTCACATTTAAGTCCATGCAAGCCATTTATCCTTAAAGGGTGAACTTGACAAACATGGACGCAGATGACAAACTATCATTTCAATTTAATTCCTTTAAATCAGTCACAGCTTTGCCGCCACCGTCCTTATCTCTATGCAACACCGCTTATCCGCAGTGAAGGAATGCAGCAAAAAGTCTCACACTCCCAACTCCCTTTATGGAACGGGGTGCAAAAATCACAAGGTAAAATGTTGAGAAGAAGAAGAATGGGCTGGGCTTAGAAAGAACGGAGGGGCGAGGGGTAGATAAGTTTGGGAAGTCGAGCGGATTGGAAAAAAGTGGATGGAAAAGTATGGTTAGGGAGCGAGCGAGATGAGGGGTGAGGAAGGTGAGGAGGGGACAGGGAAGGGAGGGAGGAAGAGGGGCAGCAGGAGAAAGACAGAGGAAAGTCAGATGGAAGAAAGGAAGAAGGAAGAGAGATAAACAGTGTGTAAAGAAGAGAAAGGAGGAAGGAAGGTGGAGGAAGGAGAGGTGGGAGGAAGGGAAAAGGAAGGAAAGTAAGAGAAGGTGAGCGTGAAAGTTATTTTAGAGGAAGGAACAAAAAAGGAAGGTAAGATGAGGATTAAAAAAAGAAAATGGCGTTGCCAGGTTCCTCAAATCTGTAGGAAAAAAAGGATTTTTTTTTTTTTTTTTGAGCTTCTGAAGAAGGCGAACAAAAAGCTTTAGTCTCAGAGGAGGATGCTTAACGTTCTGGCTTCATCGTTAAGCACTGGATCAGGAACATTGGCTTCATCGCATGTGCACTGGATAAGGAACGTACACAGCATGGAACAGGCCTAATCATCCAAACAAATTTTTGAAAAATTGTTGTAAACTTCAGGTAGGGGCGTCTGGTTGCACATATTCCCTTTAGCCCATACATTCGGCATGAAAAGTATGTTTGTCAGGAAATGCAGGACACCAAGGACTTTATTTTTTTTGAGTGTTGGCGACATTTCAACACCCCTCCTTGATGTTTTATTACTTATATGCCACGTGAGCACTTTGCCGCTAACAGGAACAAATACGATATATTACTTTTCGGGACATTATCGAAAGATGATTAACTAAAATCCTAAAGTTTGTGCCTATTACCTTCACGACTTCACTATTAGATAATTGGCAAAGGGCAATTCGCTTAGTCCCATCCTGTCAGTACTCCACGTGTACCAAACGGAGGATTTAGCACTAGCACACGTTTCAGTTTCTTTAATGTATTCCCGTATGCTGTATTTGCAAACTCTGTTGATTCTAGAAAATAAAAATATTACAAATTAATCCTCATGTTGTATATGATACATTGGCATGGAAGAAGTACTGGGAAGCCCTATAAGTCGAACGCAAGAATACACAACCCCCACGACTCCGTAAGTAAGCTCAGCCGGTCGTGCTGGAGGCTGACCATCACCTTTAGCCCAGAGACTCACATTATAAATCATTTAGCCTAAAATGTGTGGATGTTCAGCGGGCAACTGGGCATATAAGGGGCAAGAGAGATGACAGAGAATCTTTGATGAGGCTTAGTTTTTATCCCCAGGCAATTCTGGGATTGCTCGGGAAAGTTTACCATTTCCTCGTCCTTCCTTCTCTTTGAGAATCTGTGGCGCTGCCCCCAGATGAAACAAAGGTAAAACGGTGACAGACAGTGGATTAACCACTGCGACGTATAACGAGCCGAAGCTATACTAACCCCAAGGTGGTATTGTGTTGCAAAGTCTATTCCACCTGTTTCTCATCCTTCCTTGGGTCTGATAGGATGTGAGCGTGATATTCGCCTCCAAATAAACAAATACAAAACTATAAGATGTATTTTCATAGTGATCTGGTGCGAGATATAAGGATCCGAGATTTGGATTCCACCAGATGGTTGTTTTGATGCTTAACAATGGGTTTTACTTCCCCTTTCACCTCACTTGGATTTGAAAGCATGTAGTGTTCGTCTCTCTCTCTCTCTCTCTCTCTCTCTCTCTCTCTCTCTCTGAGTAAATTAATTAATAAAATAAATAAATTTGTAACATACATAGTTCCATACTAACCCCAAGTGAGCTGTAAGAGACCGAGGCTAGGCTATCGTGACGTATGTATGTGTATGTGTGTGTGTGTGTGTGTGTGTGTGTGTGTGTGTGTGTGTGTGTGTGTGTGTGTATGAACAGCATAACTCAGACTACTTTGTTCAGGTTTTAACCAAACTTTGTGAAAGTGTTAAGTGTCAGCTAAGGTGTTGAGCCATTATATTGAGAGCAGTAGGGCCATGGTCAAGGTCATATGGCAACGTCAACTTAGAGTTGATATGCAGCAACCTTAGTGGACTGAGAGATAAAGGCAGAACGACGGGACTCCAATTTGAACAATCAAGGTCACAGGTCGAGGTTAGAATTTGCAACGTGTGTGTGTCTTTTTGTGAACAGAATAAAACATTAATTTTCTAGTCCGATTTACAGCCTACTTGGTGGAAATGATGAGGGTCAACCAAGGAACTGACCTATTATTTTCTTTGACCAGGACATCGAAGTTCAGTCACATGGCAAGGTCAACTAAGTCAGAATTAAGTATGATATAGACCAGACAACAGAAGCTTTCGAGATGCGGCATAGACGAATGGATTCGAATTTGAGAGCAATCAAAGCTGAACGTCAAGGGGAAAGATAAAATTTTGACCAGTGTGTCTGTGTGTGAACAATATAAAAGATGTTTTGATCTGATTTAGACCAAATTTGTTTGAAGGACTTAGAATCAACCACGGGGTGACTATTGTTTCTAAGAAGAGTATGTCATAGGTCTAGGGCACAGAGCAAAATAAAGTTTGTACCCCATTTAGACCAAACTTAGTGAAGTGATTCAGGGTAAGGCAAGGAAGAAGGGTTTTGATTTTGAGAATAATCCAAAACTAAAGTCACAGGGCAAGGTCAGATAGTCGACCCTATATCTGTTTTCCTTCCTGTCACCTTTTATTATTCGTTTTTCCACTTCAGGTGGCTTTACACTGAGTGACAAGTCGAATGGTTTCCTGTGACCCAAAAAAACATTTACAACCCTGGGTGGTAACCATATAACCAGATCACGGAGCAAAGTGTAATATACTTTCAGTTTTGATTAATTTGTCTAAGACCTAACTTGGTGGAAGGACTTTGGATCAGCCAGTCATGAAGAGATTCGATTCTGAGAACAACGAGTCAAAGGTCAAGGTCAGCGCAAACAGATCTGATTTTATTCGGATCAAACTTGGTGGGAATATAAAGAGTCAAACAATACTGAAATACAGTAACTGGAGAACAGTCGACTGAATGTCAAGGTCACAGGGTGAAGTCGAAAGCTCATCCTCTTAGACCATTTATAGGACGCAGGTATTGCACTCTCTGATTGCTCCATATGATTATTATTATTATTATTATTATTATTATTATTAAACTAACTCAGAGTCAAATGGCCACCCATTACGGGATTATGGCGTCTGGCAATAGATAGATAGATAGATTATTATTATTATTATTATTATTATTATTATTATTATTATTATTATTATCATTATTATTATTATTACTGTTTTTTGTTGTTGTTCTTGCTTGTTGTTGTTGTTAACAGAAGCAGAATGTAGTAATATTAATAGTAGTAAAGAAGCCCGAATAAGTGTACGATGACAACAAACAGGAGGTGCACACGTAATATTATCATCTACAATATATCTGTCTATCTGTCTGTATATATATATATATATATATATATATATATATATATATATATATATATATATATATATATATATATATATATATATATATATATGGTAATGAGGCAGCCTACGAACCAGAGTCTTGGAAAAACCTCTTAATGTAGTGGATAAGAATGCTGGTTGTTATGCAAATGTGGCCGTAGAGCAGCGTATGAGAGGCTTGATTAATGGTCCTTGTGCGATGTGAGGCCAATACATAATCCGGATGTGACAGTTAACAGGATGCCAGCGACGAGGAGGAAAAATATACGATTACTAAAACATGTGAAATAGAAATATGAGGGAGATGGAAAGGGTATCACTGACCCCTTTCCTATGAGTGGATGAAAGAGACCCGGAAAAGAAATAGAGCAGACGAAACGTAATTCCAAAGATATGAGAATGAGATGGAAACAGTATCACTAACCGCTTTCTTACGAGTTGATAAGCATAAATGAAAAGGAACATCAGACCCGATATGATTGAAAGATATGAGAGACTGGAATAGTATCTCGCTGCCCTTCTTTACGAGTAGCTAAGATCGAGTATAAGCAGGAAAAAGTAGAAAATGAAGGGGGAAAACAGGAACAAGGTTATTGCAATTGTTCAGGAGGAGAATGGAAGGAATATTAGTGATCCAGTTTGCTGTGATTGGATAAAATATAATCTGGGGAATAACCACAGACATGCAGCAAGTAAATGATATATTAGCAAGATGGTAAGGATATCAGTGGCCCCTTCCTTTGATTGGGTGTGAGTCTCGAGACACAAAGCAGATGTGACAGAGTTTAAAAAATATTCCCTGTAATGGAGGGAGCTTGAAAGAATATCTCAGGCCATTTTCCTGTAAGTAAAGAAGAGCGACTATGGAAAAATAACAAATGCCAAGTAATAAAGATATATGTTCGAGTAGGCGGAAGAGAGAGAGAGAGAGAGAGAGAGAGAGAGAGAGAGAGAGAGAGAGAGAGAGAGAGAGAGAGGGATTGAAGGAGACTGGTGTTATACTGACCATTTAACCTCTTCATAGTGAAGGCAACAATTACTCTATTTTAGTAAAAAACAGACGATTTTACTCACCTCAGAATCATTTATAGGAGTCTGGGAGAGTTAATAATAACAATGATGATAATAATAATAATAATAATAATGACAAAATAAGAACTCGGAATTGACATTACTTGCAAGAAATCTTAGAAATTATTTACACAAGTAAAGCACAGCGAGGAGTAGGATTCATACTATCTGTTTAGCTGTTTCGAGATTTCATGAACTAGTGGGATTACAGCCTTCACTAAGCTCTTCGCTACAAAGTGTCTCTCCAGAGTGATGTAAATGGCTTAAAAGTACCGTGAATATACCGAAAAAACACATCACCGGATTCAATGAACAAACTTGAGTAGAAAATTATGAGAGCATACAGTAGATGAGAATAGAAATTTTGGGGGGGGAACTTAGCTATCGTAGGCTCCTGTGACAGCCACAAAAAATAGAAACGTTTGGTGTTACCCAGAATGCATTATTTGAGTTTATCCCACCATGAAAGAGTTAGCAAAGAGCATTAACTTTCAAAATTTCGTGACTCACCATCAGCTCTGTAGGCTATTCATCAATCATTCCCTTGTTGTGCCATCAGGGGTGTAGGGACCTGGGGCAAACTACCCAGTCTAGACATTTACGGCTAGAGTTATCAATTGTTTTTCCCTGAACGGTACTATGTAAGCTTTCAACTCCACCCACGCCATCATACCCTTGTGGGTATGATTATTAAATGTAATGGTGGTTTTTCGAGAGATGTCCTTTGTTGTCCAAAAAGGTGCATATTTGATACTAGACTGCGGCAGTGATTATTTAGATCTCGTTAAACCAGAGTTTATTGATCTTCCACAGGACTCACCGACATCTCTAATATCATCACACCAAAACAAAGCTCCATAAAAATACGTACACTGACACCATTATACCAGTCTTAACTGAGACAGAATATCATGTATTCAATACGGACCGTATATTAGTGCCGGAGTATTGACATATGAAGGTTTTGGGGATGTAATATGACTGCTGACCTTTAGAAAACGGGCTATCAAGTCTGTTTCCAGAGCCAGACATATTAAAAAGATTGTTGGAAATCTGTAACACACTAAACCACCAAACCTTCAATAATTGGCTACATAATTACCTCACAGTGAAATAAATGATTTTAAGCAAACATATACCCTGTTACTCACCGTAGAGTTACTTGAGTGAGTGGATGGTGAACGCATAAAATCATCTGGTGTCAGACAAATTACAATGCCAGAATTCATGAGAATGTAGGAGATAACTGGAGCAGGATATACGTAGGGCAGAGAGGAAAGTGGAAATTTAGGGGGCAGTCAAGTACCAGAATAATTTAATGAGAAAGATGAAATATAACAGTGGATAGAAGTATATATATATATATATATTTTTTTTTTAAGGACAGCAACCCTATGAATTAGGTAACCTGTTTTACTGGCTTATTCTTCCTGCCTTCAGACCATATCTTATATAGTGTGGGGAGAATTTTGGGACTAGAAAAGTTAGATACGGCCTTCACTAACTCGTTCATTACAAATGCTCTTTCAGATAATAAATAAAATCTGATTTGGTGACTTAGAGAAGAAAAGATTGAGAGCATAGAAGGAAGTAGTAATCTGAGGGGTTAAGAACGCAAATGCCAGAATAATTTAATCCGACAGATATAGAGTAGCGGAAGTTGTGGCCACCCAAGCGAGCCAGTGCCGGGAACTTTTTCTTTTCCTGGAGGGTCTTGGTGAGGTTAACTTTAATATGCTGTCAGTGTAGGATAGGTTAGGTTAGGTCAAGTTATCCAGTGAGGTCGTCTATCTATCTATCAATCCGTCTAACGCCAGAAACCTTAATCCCACAAAGGGTGGCCACTAATGAAGCACCTCAGTATCACCCTGTCCTCCGCCATTAGGCTGCCCTCTCGGCAACTCATAGTCTCCTCCCACATGCCTCTCCATCCCATCCCTTCACCTCATTCTCTGCTCACATACACTCTCCTATTCGGCTTCCATTCAGTTTATCATGCAGTGTGGATATATGCCGTCTGATTCTGAAACCTGTACCTACTCAGCGCTTGATTAGTTTGGTCTAGCGTAGTCTGCCTATCCACGGGGAAGGTCTGGGGAGCCGTAAAATTGTTGCTAATGACCGTACGCTCGTTGCTGTTCGCTTGGAGGCCGTTGGGGAGAGCTGGAGAAGTAGAGACGAAGGAAGACAAAGGGAGAGACAGAAAACGATACAAAGGGGTAATGGAGAAACAGAAACAGAGACAGAGACGGAGGAGAAGAAAATAGAGACAAGGCCGACACAAAAGGGTTGAGGGAACAAACGGTAAGGGAGGAATGATAAACGTGAGGGAAGGTAGGAAAGGGAAAAACTGAAAGAGAATATAGGAAGACATTGAATGTTTGGAAATGGATTTTTTTTTTTTTTTTTTTTTTTTTTTTGAGAGAGAGAGAGAGAGAGAGAGAGAGAGAGAGAGAGAGAGAGACGCTAGAAGGTCGGCTGTAAAGAAAAAGGATGGAGGTAGAAAGATAAGATAGGTAAATAAAGCGATAAAGATAGATATATAGCCCGATGGATTGATAAATAGATAGAGTGAGACAGACAGACAGATAGACAGACAGATAGGGGAAATGAAAGAGGAAAAGGCAAATGGCAGGAAGCAGTGAAGGAGAAGTGATAAAGGCTGAAGGAGAGGAAGGGACGAGTCTGGGGAAGACAGAAGAGGGAGAGGAAATGAGACACTGAGAAATGATAAATGAAAGGAGAGGAAGGTACGAGGAAGCAGAAAGAGGGACAGGAAATGAGACGATGAAGAAAGAGAGATGAAAGAGAAGGGAGGGAAGGATTACGGCGTCGGTATAGCGAGGAATAGTTTCGAGTTTTCAAGTTTGGTGCAAGGGACATGGAACATATCAGTAATGCTCAGATAAATTTTAGCAAGATACTGGAGTATTTCGACTTATTTTAAAAAATTCAGAAGGTTTTGAAATTGATATAAACATTCCTGATATATTTTATGTCCCTTAATTTTGTTGAAAATCCTACACAACTTTAGCCTGACTGAAGACGAAAGATAATAATTATGAGACAAGAAGTCAAAAGAGATGAGGGAAAAGTTAAAATGTAGAAGTATGTGAGGACGTGTTTTGACTCTGTGAACTAGTGTACGTCCTTTCTGTTTTCTCACTACCCTTGGACGATTTTATTTACCATAGGAAAGTAACCTTTTACTGAAGGGATTAAAGAAAGCCATCTCTAACTCCTCAAGCATGAGAAGTCTCACCAAAGGTAAATATAATCGTCTGGAGGTAGCTAGAACATAAGAAATACGCCCTCTAACTGGAAGTGTTAGTGAAGTTTTTATCTAACCCATCCAGTTCAAAAAGTCTCACATCAACTAATTAAGATTATCCTGTGATAGAATAAGATAATTACGTTCACGGGCTGAAAGTGTTATTAAGTTGCACGTCAAAGAGAGGCGGGAGGAAGAAGGTAAGAGGTAGAGAAAATGAAGGATGAGAGGCAGAGTAAAGGAGAGAAATGCCAAAAGGAAATGGAAACCGTGAATAAGATGGACGAGTTGGGCGGGGTGTAGGAAGTATGTAGATTACAGAAATAGGCTGATGATAGATACATACAGGTAGACAGATAAATAGACACATAAATAGATGGGTCTGGACAAGCAGACCCATCAACCGCTGGCAAGGAACCGCTCCAGCAGGGCTGTCCCGTGGAGTGATCCGATATTTCCTTGTGGTTGACAGCGCCTCGTAAATCGAGACATGGAGAAAACTGTAGAAGTTTGATTCCTGGATGAATGCTGCATTTTAGTTCCCACCCAGTTAACGGGGGCACCAAAGTAGGCTACACATCACCCCGTTGTCTGGTTATATGGTCACCATCTATCGTTGTAAATGGTTTCCTGAGTTACAGAAAGCCATTAGACTTGTCACTCAGTGTCGGGCCATCTCAGGTGGAAAGAAGAGTTAAAGCGACAGAGAAGACAGAGAGTAGTTGAATAAGGGGCAGGCAAACACAGAAATCGAATAATAACAGTGAAGGACTAAGTAGGAAGTACTACATTGAGTGAGCGCATTAGGGTCGCGTCCACCTACCATCACAGACAGCTAAAATAGATAATTAGATAGATAGATAGATTGATCACTTGATAGACAGATATCAACAACTGGCACTTAGAAGTATAGAATTCATGCATGCAGTAACATACACAAGGATTTAGAGACTCACAATGTTACT
>NC_136967.1:20975673-20978173 GCF_032717465.1 Coenobita brevimanus
GAGAGAGAGAGAGAGAGAGAGAGAGAATGAAAATATTGAATTAGCATCTAATACTTCGGTAGGTAACCACACAATCATGCTCTACAACGCAGTCAGTAAGCAAGGGTCAGTATTATTGGCAAACATGTGGATGTTTAGACAACAATCTGGGTATTGGGCTACAAAAAAAAAAATGGTGTGGCACCCTACTGTGCCAAATAATTAACAGAAGAATCGTGTGTTGTCTTTAGCTGAGGGTAAACACTTTATACTCGTATACTAGCCAAATAACTTTTTCTTTCCTTAACAAATATAGCAAAGTCAGTGAATGATGTCCATGTTAATGCTCAGCCATATTTATTTTTATCTTTGAACATGCTGATTACAATATTTGCAATAGAGCTAAAACAATAACATGCCCAGTAAAATAGATGTGAATAGGATATATATTCGGATAATTCTCGGTAGAAGTTAAAATCAAATGAATTATTCCGGTATACCTGCGGCCTCGTTTGCTTAAGGAACTACATACTACATCTTCCCTAACAATATATTTTTCATTTTACATCTTAATCTTCCATCGTGTGTTCCTTATATGATTTTAGTATCGTCGAAATCTTGTGCAAAATTAAACTAGTAAGAAAGCAGCGCTTGAGGATTTTCTGTGCCGGAGAGGATACAACCCATAGTATCTACAACAAGGCCATATTCACGTACTTTGGAGATTTCGTAACACTTATCCTCAACGATTTATATTGTTTAATACACCTTTACCCTTTCAGTACACATAAAGGTCTTTTATACTGCATAGGCATGATTATTTTATATAGCTAAGGAGACAGACGAGGTAGTGAAGCGGTTAGAAACAGTATCCGTTACACATTCCAGTCCTAGAATGTAATATATTTTGCAATTTTGCAGCTTGGAGAGATCATGAGGAGATTAATACTCTCTTTTATGTCACTGACGCAACTGTGTCGTTACTGAAAAGATTTAAGTAGCGCACAAACTATCAGACAGCAGTACGGGGAAAAAATTACTAAGAGATACTGCGAAATTTCTATGCCAGCAAGAATATTGTTCTTTCACTCTCTAATTCCGTGGAAGATTCTACCTACTATATTCCAACCAATGCTATACGGTTTTATTTAGCTCTGCGTGAGTCAGAGGAGCCGGATTGTTAATAATGTCATCATGCAACCTCTCATGGTCGGATCAACTGTAGTCTTCTGTTCCAGCTGATTTATGACAGATATATTAAATTAAGTCATACAAGCTTGAACACCTAAAATATCATATTCTCCCAGCGGTGCGTGGTCTCCCTTCAGCTAAATATAATTGTCTTGCGGTGGGAAGAATAAACTATAAACAAACTTACATATCATCGGTCTAAGGGCCTGTTCACACTCGGGTCGGAACTGGACCTTTGACGGAACTTTTCCGTCGTGTTGCTCGAGTAAGAACTTGTTAGAACACCTTTATTCCCAAGACCATGTCCTAATTATTCTCTTTCTCATTGTCACTTGTATCACGTTTGCCACTGAAAAAATGAATACCCTGAGTATGGCCCAGTGATATGAGATCTTCTGACAACTTTTATCGAGATATATACGCAGTGTGACAGTGTGCATCATAGTGTGTCAGATTCCAACCTCAGTGTGGACAGGCCACAGCTTTAGACGACTTACCTCAAGTCAAGAATCCAGTTGCAGTGATGAAGTTAAAATTTGTCTCGATTTACGTTTTAGCCTAGAATTAAGACGCTCGTAGGTTATTCCAGCAGTTGTCAGGTTACTTCAGTCATTTAGGAGAGACTCACCACAGACAAAGTTTTAAAGGAGATAGCAGCATCCTGTACTATGCCTTGTTGAGTACCACAGGGGAGGCCACTACAGGTTATGGTAATTAGTTTAACATTGGGAACACTTAATTACAATGTGTTACGGCGAGCGCCCTAACTACCACATTGGAAATCTGTGGGGAAGAGCAGCACAACATAATAACACATCCTCTTCGGGAGAAATGTGTTAACTGCTGCTCACCCTGAAACACAATCTCATCTTGCTTATTTTTATTTTTTTTTTTTCATTTTGTGCTTTATACTACAGGTGTTTATTTTAACATGAAAAGATCATTAACTCCTTTTAGCTCTATTGATGGCCAGATATTATCAGAGTGGAAGAGCTATTTGACTTGTAACTGAGGAGATTATTTCCTACCTCATAACCAAGACTGATAGACATTCATGCAACCAGGACTTAGTACTAAAGTTGTGGGAGTGACCCACTTCCGTCAGGTGAAAACAGACTGTAACGTAGGGACCGAATTACGGGTCATAACGTCGGGACTGAATTACGTCTACGGGTATTTTACTTCATGTTTCACTACGTCATTTGCTTGGTAAATATAATTACCGATAATAAGCATCCCTTCCATAAAAGAAATCGTATGACAAGTTTTTTCCTAATATAGCTTGCCGTAGATAAACATATCTACTGATCTTGAAAACAAGTCATTCCCG
>NC_136967.1:20983173-20998173 GCF_032717465.1 Coenobita brevimanus
GTGTGTGTGTGTGTGTGTGTGTGTGTGTGTGTGTGTGTGTGTGTGTGTGTGTGTGTGTGTGTGTGTTCCGAATGTCAGGGTGGCAATAAAAATATAGACACGAGGCCACATTAAATTCATCCATGTCCCTGGTTTTAGTGTCGATATCAACGCGCGTGTGTGGGTGGGTGGTTGCGATGGGAGCTGTTTTTCTTTCGTTCTCTTTAGTCTTGGCGAAAAAATAGGTTTAATCGGGATAGGAAGATCAAGGTCGATGGGTGTTTGTGTTTAGAATATTATCAGTGGAGTGTGTAAGTAAGAGGGTAACTAAATTTTCAGTGTCGTCATCGTTTTCGTTATCGCCATCAGTACCCTAATATAACTTCGTCAGCCTCTCACCGCTACGATTATCGTCTTCATAATTCTCTTCCCATTATTTTAAATGAGATGATTAGGATATACAAAATGGAAAAAGAAACAGACAATGTAGGTGAAGTATCCTCGGTATACACACAGATATTAGGCATTTGTTATGTACAGTGTTGGAGAATTGTACACAACGAATTTCCCATCCTTTCACAAGTCGTAGCCTTCATTCTTCTGTTCCGAGATTTTCATTAGCAGCAGGAGCATGGAAGTAAAACGACTGCTTATACCACATTATGGGGAATTGGCTGGCTGTCTCATTTCTTGTCATAGATACAACTTAGTATTCAGTCTGATAATTCCAAGAATATTGACATGACTTTATTTTCCTTGTGATGACATACACGGAAGAAATTGCTCTGTCAATTCTTTCGTCAGTTTATCGACGTATCAGTCAAACTACTACATGATAGCCCATCCTGTAAGAGATGGCTCAAATTAACGATCCGCATTTGTTTCTTTTCTTAAACAACCCATCGTCCCACGACACAACTTCCTCTATCATAATCCCCATATTATATGCCCCCATTTAGTGCTCTTGTCTCTCCATCTTCCTTTTTCAGTCACTTCCCTCTCCCGTGAGACTCCTTCATATAACCCATACATTATATCCCAACATATTGTCATTCTTTTACCTCCTCTTTTTAAAATCACTTCCCTCTTTCACGACACATCGTTCCTCATATGTTTAATCTTCTCAAATTACCCTCCTTACTCGTAAATGCCATTTCCTTCTCCCACTCAAATAATCCTTCTTCATGTAAATTTAACATTATTTCCCTTCTTGCTTTAGTCATGCCTCTTCATCTTCCTCTTCTAGTCATTTTCTTCTTCCACGACACACCATCCTCCCTCACATATTTCAGCATTTAGTTCCTCCACGTTGTTTTCGCTCTACCAGTTCCACTTCTTAAAATCATTTCGCCTTCATAGGTCACGCCACCGGCCCATCATAGTCATTTAATCTCCATATTTAATCCTAACACCTTGCGTTCACTGTCACTCTTACTCTTCATAAAATCACTTCGTCTTCCACCACACGGCTCTTTTCTTCATATAATCTCCCACCTTGAAATTGCTGGCTTTTTATAAACAGCTTGTTCCATATGCCGCGTTAAACAGAGATATTCAGATGTAGAATTCTTGTGTGTGGTGGGGCTGAATCAGATAACACTACCATTGTCTCCAGTTCCTTATAAAATTAGTAATCATCAATGAAATCAGTGGAAGTAAAAAGTGTAGGGGGGATGAAGGAATTTTAATACAGGAAGAGTTCTGTGACGCAGCAGTGACTGAGCCTTGCCCACAACACATGAGAATTCACCAGCTGCGTTACGAAAGGGGCACAACATATGAACTACCCTGAGGATAATTGTCAGCAGTATAACTATTTTACCCTTTTACCCTTGGTTCTGAAATCGTCAACCAGCGTTTATAAAGTTGGACAAATTTACCTGTTTGTCAGACATCAAAGTCCCACCCATTTGCGTCACCTCGAAGTGTGGTGTGTGCCTCATGCTGCCTTCTGTGTGGGGTGGCTTTGAACAAGTTAATTCTCATGCTTTTCTGTTTCTGGTCTCTGCCTAAACGATCTGTCCTCCCACGACACACCTTCATTTCTTATAAATTATAATTTTGCATCTTGAAAGTATTGAGTTCTCTAACATACTGTGAGAAGTATTGGTAAAAAGGTAGCTTTACATGTGTATAATTGCTAGCAGTACAAGTAAATGCCTCCTTAGTTAAGAAATTATCAGTCATCGTTTATATATTCGGACAAATTTACCTGTAAGTCAGCCTTCAAAAAAGTCAGTTTGGAGTTCCTGATTTGAGGCGCATGCTGCTTGCCGTGAGAGGTGCTTTGACAAATAATTTCCATGCTTCTCCGTCTATCTTTAACTGTACGACCTCTCCTCCCACAATACCCCATTCTTCCTCGTATAATTTCCAGCCTTATAACTCTTAGTTTTTGAATACATACAACTGCCACCACTGTACCAAATGGACTAGTTTTACATGCACAGAATTTATCACTTCGAGTAAACCCACCCATAACTTCCAAACCATGAGGCAGCGTTTTATATACTCCAACAAATTCACATCCATGTCAGCCATCAAAGTGCCCACCATCTGTGTCAGTTGTGAGTGGCTGTCTTGTGCCCGGCCAGAGAGACGAGGTGTTGGTTGATTTAGCTGCAGGTGAACATTGAATGAGGTGGGAGATGTGTTGCGATGAGACCACTGACAGTAAAGACGGACGAAAGAGTTGGTGAGAGAGGGAGGGGAGAATGTGTGTGTGTGTGTGTGTGTGTGTGTGTGTGTGTGTGTGTGTGTGTGTGTGTGTGTGTGTGTGTGTGTGTGTGTGTGGAGAGAGAGAGAGAGAGAGAGAGAGAGAGAGAGAGTCTGAGATTTTGTGACGATGTGCTGTGCAGTATAAAAGAAGGAAACACATATAAATTGTATATGTGTCTGTTTGCATGTTTTCCTGTCTGTCTGTCTATCTGTCTGTCTAAGCGAACGAGGACTGGATATTCCGTCTCAAGTGACATAACTCGTAAATGCTCAAGTCGGTCACGAGCGAGGAACTTTATAGTACCTGACGCTAGATATTCACCTGTTACTTACACAAATGATTTTACCTCACTTGTTAATATTATGTTTCTGGTATATGTCATACCTGGCAGACGATGCCAACTCTCTCCTGTAGATTTGCAATGAGGAGAGGGAGAATTGCGGAGGGGATTATAATAACACAGGTGGCCCGACTTAGGAAAAATATCCATAATAATTATGAGAGCGTTACAGTGTTCCAGTGATGCGAGAACATTCTTACACATTATAACCGTTTTATAAAAGAAAATTGAAGGAACCGGTATGATAATATTAAATTCATCATTTTCAGTTCGTGTGTAAATCAGTCGGTAACGTATTCATATAAACCTAATGCAATAACAGTAAACTCAGCGTCGATGTGGATATCGCAGAACAGCGCCAGTTTAAGCTCGCGGGGATTATTTGCTTAATAACCTGCTTGTAGTCGACAGGCATAAAGTTGTTGTAACACTCAGCAGCAAAAGAATGAACCCATATGGACATAAAGGTGAGATATGTGACATTATGAGTAAGAATTTAACGCCTAAATTATCTATAATGAGCACCCAGGGAATCTTTCAGCTGAACCCACTCATAAATTAGAACGAGCCCGAAAATTACTGTATGGCACGTCATGTAAGAATACAAATTAAACCCTCATTCAGGTGAAGGACTTCTTACCCCTGGAGTAATGAAGAGGGAAGAATGACCAAAGATTAACTAAAAGCAACCGGAATTTCTTGACTAGAGACCCACGCTTTCTATATTGGCATGGAATTTGGAATTCAGTGACCCGACAGACCATTAGTTATACTGTAAATAGCCTCGTACCTCCTGTGACTTCGATGATATGATTGTAACTGAGTCATCCGCCTAGGCTATTCTGATATCACAGAGTTTTCTTTTAGAAGTCCCAAGTTTTAAGACAAAGAGAAACAGGTTGATGATGATAGTGATGATATTGATGATAATTAAAAAAAAAAAAATCGTATAGTCTCCACATACTTCTTAAATCTTTCAGGACGAACACGCTTTATATATTTTGCTATCTCTAATAATATTATCATTTAATTCAGCACAAGGAAGGCATATTGTAGTAAAAGGTTGATATTAATTGTACCCTCGCCAGTTTGAGGGGGTATCTAAGATTCATAATGCAATCTGGTGGCAGAAAGATCAAAATATATACAATATTATGAACCCCCTTGGCTGCAAACACACTTTCATTGATTGATTTCTTAGAAGATATTCTCAGATAATTAAGACAGAGGAATCAGTTACTGCTATTTCTTGGTGTACTTATTTATCAGTTTATAAGGAATCAACGATGACATTGGCTTGCGTATCGTACTGGGTGTTTTGAAGATATACACAATAATTTGTTGTTAAACCTAAGTCACTCTTCACAGAAACTGAGAGAAATTGCACATAAAGTTTGTCAGGGATGTCACAAGAAAAATAAGTTACGAAAACTATTAGTATTAAACGAATTACAAGTGGTACAAGAATTTTATATTTGTCACCGCTAGCGCGATCGTTGACAGAGTGACCTGTGTCGCATCATTAAACCGTTAAAGGAGGGGTAAAGAAATGGGCCTGGTGAGCAAAGAAATGGGTAGGATAGGTAGCAGTGTTGGAGGGCGGCGGGACTAGGGAAGAAAAGAATATCCAGTGCAAATTGTACGGCGTAGGATTAATAGTTTGAGAGCAGTAGTGGTTTATTGGAAGATATCATCCGAGAAAGTGCCAAGGGGTAAGGAAATGGGCGTAGGGACAAAGAAATGGGTGGGGTGAGTTAGAATTGTGGCGAGAGATGGGGAGGGACCATGAAAGTATACCCAGAGAAATTGGTTTCAGTGCAGTGAAGGATTCTTTCAGTTTTCTCCAGCAATAACATCAGTTAATAGATTAGCTGGCGTTTCTTTCATTTGCTTTGTTTCTTGTGACGCAGGCAAAAATTAGTTTTGCAAGAGTATTAATGTTACAAGAATCTGCTGCCGTAGGAGAACAGTGAGAGAGAGAGAGAGAGAGAGAGAGAGAGAGAGAGAGAGAGAGAGAGAGTTGTGTGTTTGTCTGTCTTCTGAGTATGTATGCCGGTGCCTACGTTGGTGTCTGTGCCTTTATCTGCCCGTGTTCGTGCGGCTGAGTGTGTGTCTGTGTGGATGCTGGTGCGTGTGCGTGTGTGGATTTATGTCTGTATGTGTGGTGGTGAATGCATGCATGTGTGCGTGCGTGGGTCAAGAAGGGAATAGAGAGAAAACAACAACTCCCCAGGGAAATGGTTAATGCTCCTCTGTGACAACTAACGCCTCCACATCACCCGGGGAACCTAGGCCAGGAAGATCTGTGTGTATGTGGATTGGGGGGTGGGGGGTTACCAGTGTCATTTGTCCAGATAAACCCTGTGTGTGTATGTGTGTTTGTGTGTGTGTGTGTTGGGAGTGTAACATCCGGTCTTACATCATCCCTTCTGAAGGTCGGAGCTGGAGGCTGGGCTGCGTAGTCGAGAAGACTTATGTATGAGTTGACCGTCGTATGTCCCTGGTGTACTTACGTGACTGAAAAGTACAAATCTCCTCTTAGGAATTATTCTGGTCAAATAGCATACTGTAAAACTTCACTCTGACTGACACCATACATAATAGGAAACCTGAGTTTTTTATATCCATCTTAGTATTTTATAAGTATTTCAGTCCTTCACATAAACCTCAGTCTGTAATATCCTGCACATGCCATTCACTTGTGTCAGCTATGGTTGGTAGAGATTTCCCACAGCTGTGTAACATTGCAGGTGTTTGCAAGAGTAAGACGCTTCAGTGTGATAATGCCAGAGAAAGGATTATTGGGATATTATATAATCCTTGACTGACAGGTACTTCTCAAGATTGATTATAATTGTTTACGTTACCAGCAACAAAACAGTGAAACAGTACCAGATGCTACTGAAGTGTTTCCAACGCTTTCATCAATATGAATTACTGTAGCTAAATAAAATCGCCTGCTTTACACTGAAAATAATGTTTTGCGTGGTAATAATAGTGAAAGAGTTAGAGAAATCGAGAGTCAGAATTACATTTGCCAACTCGACTTAAGCATATGACTTTGATGTTGCTTTTTTGCTTGAAATTTGACAAGGCATGCAGTTGTTTTTTTGCTTGAAATTTGACAAGGCATGCAAAATTCAGCGCGCGATTTACTAGTCGCTATTTGCCTTTTTATGTCAGCTATTACCTGCACAGACATAGAAATTGCGTATGTCTAGCCAATTTTGCTGGTTTTCATCTGGCAGAAAAAATGACTTTCATAACTCATTTTCCATGGCGCCAACCACCACTCTAATTTACTTTTTAATTACTCGACAAAACGCAGTCAGCAGCCGTACGAATTCTTACGGTGAAATGACTGCCAGAGGAGAGAGAAGAGGAGAAGGTCTGATGGTGCGTTGTTGTATAAAAAAAAAAATGATTTATAGTGAATAACATGTGTAGGATATAAAAGACTGGGGTGTATGTGAAGGACTGAAATGCTTATAAATAACTTAGATAGATATAAAGAACACTGGTGGTCTACTGTATATGGTGCCAGTCAGGCTGAAGTTCAACAGTATGCTATTTCATCAAAATTCCTAAGAGATGATTTGAAGTTTTCAGTCAAGTAAGTGCACCAGGGGCATACCACTGTCAACTCACACGTAAGCCTTCTCAACTACGCAGCCCAGCCTCCGGTTCTGGTAAAATGTGTGGCTGGATGTTACCCAAAACACACACACACACACACACACACACACACACACAGCTCCAACCCCTATAGAGTTCGTACCCTCAAGCATCTAAACCTCCACACGGCCCCACTAGGGTCACTATCTCCGGGGTGTCAGTATATACGGGAAAGAGATAAGGCCCTGATAGACCATTACCCGTACCCTCCGTCGCGGTACGCTTGTTCTTTGGGGGCAGGAAATTTCGATCTCGCCCACGATATCCTCTTTCCTCCCGCCGTAACGCAGACGATGCTCTTGGGTGTCTTGGGGACATGTTCTCATAGCCTTTGAAGTCTCCTTGGTGCCTCATTGTCAGCCTTTATTTGTTTTATTTATTTTTTTGCGTTTTTTTTTTTTTTTTTTTTTTTTTGCAAAGCATACAAGTCTCCGGTTGGAGACGGTTGTACATCAAATGATCATGCGGCGGTTCGACCCTGGGATGTGCTCAGAGGTTTATCTGTCATGTAAACGCTGCCAGATAAGTTGGATTTCCTGAGGCTTAAAGGATCTGGACTACGGTAGCTTGGTCTCGGACCCTCCTGTACCTCATAGTCCTCTGGTTGGCTATTGCTTCTTTTAAAATTTATTCTTGAACGAAAATGCTGAAAGCAAATCTCCGTCTTACTGACATCACAATTATATGTCAATGAAAAATTATCAGTTGGGAGTAGCAGCTTCATATCTACTTTGCTTCTACTTTTTGGTCGTTCTTTCAGTTTCTTCCTAAAATATGAGACTAACGCTTAGCAATAAGTAAGTAAACCCATCATCAGTAAACCTCCGAGAGCTAGCTGTTCAGTTAGCACTTATCACTGTTCTCATAAAATATAGATGGGAACGTTGAGCATCAAATCGTGAATTAATCTGAAACATGCAATAATATTGCATCATATAAATAGACCCATTCGAGAATTCATAACACTAAAGTAGACGTGCAGTTTCTTCCTGCACATTCAGAGAAAACATAGATTCGTAAACCAAATCCTGCGATATGAATGAATGCCTGTCTGAAAGAACTACAAAACAGTAGTAGTAGTAGTAGTGGTGATAGTATTAGTAGACGTAGTAGTAGTAATATTAGTAGTAGAGGATGAGAGCCCATTCTAAAGACTGTACTAATACAGTATATTAAAGCGATATCTGCCATCCTTCCATTGTTTTGTATCCTTTATAAGTTTTGGAAAGGGGCTGACCCCCAAAAGACAATGGTGCAAAATTTTATATGGTGGAAACGAACGAACTGACCTGACATGTAAGGGGACTGACCCGCCATATATCGTATTAGGTATGAGAATCCATTGTACAACATGAACTAGGGTACCAAAGCCGCATCTGTATCCTTTCACTATTTCTGAGGTATTTTAATTTGGTTTGGGGGGCTGACTCCCCTAAAATCATGAACGGAAAATTGTACATAGACGAAAACCTTCAGAGTAATCAGATGACCTCACCTGCGAAATTCCATTCAAGTCCATCAAATAGCACAGGAGGAAATAAGGCGCGCGTGCTACAGTCACACACACACACACACACACACACACACACACACACACACACACACACACACACACACACACACACACACACACACACACACACACACACACACACACACACACACACACACACACACACACACACACACACACACACACACACACACACACACACACACACACACACACACACACACACACACACACACACACACACACACACACACACACACACACACACACACACACACACACACACACACACACACACACACACACACACACACACACACACACACACACACACACACACACACACACACACACACACACACACACACACACACACACACACACACACACACACACACACACACACACACACACACACACACACACACACACACACACACACACACACACACACACACACACACACACACACACACACACACACACACACACACACACACACACACACACACACACACACACACACACACACACACACACACACACACACACACACACACACACACACACACACACACACACACACACACACACACACACACACACACACACACACACACACACACACACACACACACACACACACACACACACACACACACACACACACACACACACACACACACACACACACACACACACACACACACACACACACACACACACACACACACACACACACACACACACACACGAGGCAGTACCACGCGCAATGGTACAAGGCAAGTTGTCAAAAATGGTAACATCCTGTTTTTACAAGACTGATTTTTAATGATATTTATAGCACTAAGTCACAAATGGAAGAGGCCTACATGATTTAAAGCAGTGAATATTTATGGGCTACTCTGCGCTGGAATAATTCACTGCACTACCGCATTTCCCTCACGCAGTACGAGAGTAATCCCAACAAAACAACACACTTTTTTTTTTTTTTACGAAACTGTCAACACATAAAGGGGCACACGGGGAAAACTGTATAAATGAAAAATAATTCCTGTTAAAATGGTTAAGAGGTGTAATAACGCAATTCACTGTTAATTGTCATGGAAAACCAGCCCATACAATTATTCATTACACGCAACAGCATAATACTATCATTTTTTATTACACTTTGTCTCTGCAAGGAGGAGTCGTATATAATTTACAGGATAGAATATACCCTACGCTGTAATAATTCACTCCACTACGATAGTTCACTCACGAAAGACCAATGTAAACCTGACAGAATTATCTGTTGTCTCTCTACATACCCATTAGCATATTTACTCCTTTGATAATATGATTTTTTTTTCTCCTTTATCTACCTCAAAAGTATACAATTGCTCTTGTGGACGAGTTTGTATATGTCTCAGTGTATGCATCGATGTTAACAAAATAGCCAACTTCATCAACGTTTCGTTTGGCTCAAACTTGGCATATGCATTGTGTGTAGGGATGGGAAGAAGCAAATCGATTTTCATGCAACTGGATCAGAGGTCATGGTCACGGTTCAAGATCAAAGTTTTGGCCCGGCATCGTTCTTTTATCTGGACAGTTCTGGTCTACCTTTACACTTACCACGGCCGGACGATTTTGTTTATCTTAATCCTCTGATTTACATGACTCTCTCTCTCTCTCTCTCTCTCTCTCTCTCTCTCTCTCTCTCTCACCTCCGGATTACTGTATGCACCTTCAGATAAACTCTTTGTCGTGTAAGTTTCATATATACCCTTCGTTAACCCATACAGTACTTGTGGACTCTTTCCAAGCCAAATAAAATTATCTTACAGTGCCATAAATAAACTATTCAGTAAAGTTTACGTCGGAATGAAAGCATTATTAAGGAAAACAGTTATTATACTTCACAGAATATGAGCTACAGGGGAATAATTCGCAGCACTACCTCAGTTACGTCGGCATAGTACTCGTATACCCAGCAAAATTACTTTTCATTTTCTGCACAGCTATCATCACACCGTGAGGGGCTTGAGATATCACTATATAAATTTACCCAGTGTGTTACATTTAAGTCAGATTTTATTCCACTGCTAAAAGATATTTTTAGTTGAGGGGGGAAAATAATATACGGCACAGAATATGAGTTACGCGGGAATAATTCACAGTATCACTAACGCGGGGCCACAGAAAACCTAACAAAATTATCTGCCAGTTTTTTACACAACCGCCAACATGTCGTCAGTTGCTTTGTCAGGTGGTGTTGTAGGAAACTTCATTCTCATTTTTCTTTGCAATATTATGGTTGCTGTTTGATTATATTCTTGCTACTTCCGTAAGAACTTATTCGGCCTAACGGCGACCTCACTTACTGAAGGGATTAATATACACAGCCCTGGAAGTGCCCTGTCATCGATATATAAAATACAAGAGCGAATACCTGTAATATATGTAGCGTTGAGGCTGTACATGCAAGCCATATATAATTTACAGTACAGAATATGAGCAACGTGGAAATAATTCACAGGATTACCTTAGTACCAGTGGAGTGACATAGAGACAAAGGTACCGATGAAAGGTTGCTTGAAGAATGTAGTGTAAAGTTTAGTGTTAATGGAAAAGCAGAAAGAGAAGCATTAAGTTTGCTTGGCCATCTGGAGCGAATGAGGAGTGAGAGATTGACTTGGAGACTGAGGTGGGAAGGGGAGAGGGAGACTGAGAACAAGATGAAGACCTAAGGTGTGGTAGTATGTAAAGGAGGGTCGTGTATCGTGGAAAGAGGGGCCATTACTGGAACTGGAAAGAAATTCCATGAAGTCCTCTTGTCTAGTCTCTTTCTGCCAGGACTGGGCGTCATGCATTAGATAAATACCTGTTGATAGATACATTGTTGCAGTTTCTTTAGGAATCGATAAATGTTTGACGAACAGCTATGTAAACTGTCTCCGTTAAGTCTGTTCATTCCTTTTTCGTGACATAGCCTGCTTGCTACTGCCAGACGATTTTGTTCAGCTCAGGAGAGACAAAATATCATCTACGCAGGAATATTTCACAGCACTGTCTTGGGTCACTCATTCCTTGCTAGAATTAGCACATCAATACTATCTCCCATTTTGTTTGATTATTGTCAACATATCATAAAGAGCATAATGATTTACCTTATGAGTTATCTCTTTTTAACAACGCAATGCCCCTTTTTTTATGATATACTTGCTATTCCTAGACAATTTTATTCAAGGTATCCACTCTCTTTATCCTATTATTTTTTCTTTTTACCATATATGTCCTAATTTACTGCAGTGTAGTTATTCCTGCCTGGTATTCGGTGATATCGATCCCTAGAGTGTTGGGGTTTTCACTAAATAGAAAATAAAGATTATATGTAAAAAAATAACTTATTCAGCTTAGAGGAGGACGAGCCATTTCACAGGATAGAATGCAAGTTTCGCAGAATTATACATAACTATTTTAGCTCACTCACGTCGGGTCCCAGTGCACCTAAATAAATCATTTATTTTTTACACACTCCTCAACATGTACGTAGGCGATTGAGGAAAAACTAAATTTGGAAACTCTATAAATTTTAATGTGAATTAAAACTCTCGCCCTTTTTTATACTTTGCAGCTTTCACATGATTTTATTATTACCGCACGGAATCTCTCGTCCTGAAAAAATAAGAACGGATGTAATCAGTATTCTCAGTAAGTGGGATCTTCCTATTCCTGGTACAGCCAAACGGTTTTGTTGAACGAAAACTCCGTGGCCAAGTAGTTAATATACACAGCTACGGAAGAGCATCTTATTCGGTAATACATGGCATACAAGAGCAAAAGTCAACATTATTTTTAGCAGTTAATCTGTACTTGCACGTCATTAATAATTAACAGGACAGAATATGAGCTAGGTAGCAGTAATTCCCAGCATTACCTTAGTGTCTGTTGAATGTCATGGAGGGATAGCTAAACAGATGAAAGGGTTCGGGAAGAAGGTGGTGCACAGTTTGATGTTATAAAGTGAAAAGAAGCATTGTTAGGTGGTTTTACCATCTGGAGCCAATGGAAAACGAGAGATTGTGTAGGAGAGTATATGAGAGTGGGATGGGTGGGAGAAGAAGGAAAGGGACTCACGTTGGGCAACAGGAAACACACACACACACACACACACACACACACACACACACACACACACATATATATATATATATATATATATATATATATATATATATATATATATATATATATATATATATATATATATATATATTACACGACCGTCAACACGGCATGATGCACTTGAGGAAGAGCGATGTAAATAACCCACCTTTAGCATTTTTTGCCTCTGCCAGACAATATCTTTCAGCTTAAGGGAGACGTAAATAGTTTACGGCGCAGAATGTGAGTTACACAAAATATTTCACATCCCTGCCTCTTGGTTCACCCACGAGTAAATCCAGCTAAAACATATGTCATTTTTTTAAGCTCCGTTTTTATCCCATCACATTCAGGTGTATGAAGCCAGGAAAAACCTCTTAAATTACGGAATGTAAAACCAATTCGACCCTGTGAATCTGGGTGTGTGAGGCTAGGAATATATATTATTGTGTATGAAGTCACGAACTGTATAAATTAAGGTGTATGTAGCCAATAAGAAACTATGAAGTTTGTTTGACAGTATAAAATAAAGTTGTATGGAGCCATGAAGAACGACACAAAATAATGTCTTTGAAGCCACAAGAACCATATATATAAATGAATAATAGGTCACGAAGAACTGTTTAAATTAATATATAAGAAGTCACAAAGAATAGCCACATGAATGAAGGTGCATGATGTCAGTTTAATAATATAAATTAAGATGCAGGAAGCCAGGAAGAACCGTATAATATAAAGTATACGAGGCAAGTTTAGCTCTATGAGTTAAAGGATGTGAGGCTAAGGATTACATTAAACAACAGACAGAGCGAAACGATATTGAAGCGTGTGAGGGCGGGTAAACTTCTTTAAATTCGAGTATGTAAAACCAAGAAGAACCGTGTAAATTAAGGCATGTGAAACTCGAAAGAACCGCATAAATTGAGGAATGTAAAATCAAGAGAAATAAACGAAGGAATGCTAGACCATGCAGTTAAGGTGTGTGTGAACAAGAAAAGACCACTTAAATGTAGGTATGTTAGATAAGGAAACCATAAAAATTAAGACATAGAAGATGAGAAACAAGGATCTGTGAGAAAATGGAGAACCGTATAAATTAAGGAGTGTGAGACGAGAATTATGAAAAAAGGAAATAATATATGTGAGGCCAGTAAGACATATTGAATTTAATGTACGTGAAGATCCTTGCAGATTAAATCAGATAACACCGATAACAAGTTCCGGGCCAGGAAAGATCCATGTAAAATTAGGCATGTATAACCAGAAATAAGTTGTGTGGAACCACGAAGAATCGTATAAATCAGGAGATGCAGAACCAGAACGAGTACATATTAAGGGATGTGGGACGAAAGTGGAAAATGTTGGAGCAAGAAAACAAAACATGGATTATGGTATATAATCCTGAAATAAGGTTGGTGGACCCAGGAAGAGTAGCATAGATGCAGGTGTGTAGAACCAAGAAGTATCGTAAAGACACGATATCAGACTGGAGGCGTGTGAGACCAAGAAAAGATTTGGTAAATGAAACCATCATGGAGAAGAGAAAACTTAAATATGGGTGACAAGGAAATCATCGAAAATAATGCACATGAAGCCAGAAAAAAACAAGGATTTAATTAAGATACGTGAGGCCAGAATGTCAGTATATGAAGTGATGGGACCGATGGGCGGGGAGGAACGTCTCTTCAGGTACCCAGCTGGGGGATCAAACCCGCAATGGCCACACATCCTGCCGGGGCACCCCAGTATTACTACCCTGAGGTACGACCCCCCAACATTCCCCCTCTAAGGTACGACCCGTTTTGTGTAATCTACGGTCTCGTAAATACCTGGTGGGAAAGGCGCTCGTTGTCACCCTCATCCCAAATCTGATGGAAAAGTTGGCAGGGAGGATCTCGCGGCTGTAGTTAATGGGGAATAATGTAAGGTGGGGAGAGTGGGGTAAGGGAGAGGGAGAGGGAAGGAGAAAGATTTAGAGAGGAACATACACAGATAAACAGATACAAAGAAGCAGATAGCCAAGAAAAGAGAAAAGCGGGTAAAAGGGAACAAGAAGAGAGGAAAAGAAGAAAGAGAGTTAGAGACACATACAAAGGAATACAGGAAGGTAGCCAGGTAACTACGCAGACAGAAAGGTAAGTAGGAGAGAGAGAGAGAGAGAGAGAGAGAGATGCATAAACAGAAGGGAAGGTAGGCAGGAAAGTAAGTAGACAAAAAGGTTGGACAAGAAATGGGGGAGAGGGAAGAAGAGACAGGGAGAAACAGAAGGACAAACAGAGAAATAGGAGGGTAGACAGGTGGGCGGGCAGACAAAAAGGAAGGTCGACAGGCAGGAAGACAGACAGAGAGACAGACAAAGACAGACAGGCCGGTAGGAAGATAGACAGAAAGGCAGACAGACAGACTTACAGGCAAACTAGGACAAAGACATGCATTGAGACCGGAACAGACATATAAAAAGACATATACAGACATCCACAAAAGCAGACATCCGGTAGCAACACGTAGGCACGCGCAGATACACGCTGACAAACACAAACTCGCCGAATTATAAAGGCCTACTTAAAGAATGATAACCAGAGGATATGGCTGGTGGATGAAATATTCAGTTAATATCATTTAACC
>NC_136967.1:21000673-21088173 GCF_032717465.1 Coenobita brevimanus
TATATATATATATATATATATATATATATATATATATAGCCCATTGGATCCCTGGGGTGCTGGGCGAGGCATGGCGCTGGCTGGATACTAAGCGTACCACCCTCCGCCTATCGGCTTATAGTCGGGAAGCTCGTAGGTCCCTACCCGGGGGTTCCCTATTTTATAAAGACTTGAAAAATCCCAGTTCTGTCCAATATTCCGGACACAGGGCTCCAATGGGTTAATAGAGGCTGATGGGTTTGCCAGTCATTAATTCATTGGATCCCCGGGGTGCTGGGTGAGGCATGGCGCTGGCTGGGTACTACCAGGAAAATGAATATAAAAATCTTACGTACCTGTGTTGAACGGTTTGAGGACACGGATCCACACTTTGCCAGACAGGAAAAGGGTACAGTGTTTCTAGTATGCGGAGGCTTAGTTCCATTTGACACGCCGTAAAATGGACAACCTTCGCCGAATGACATATTTGCTACACTGCAGGGGCGTGAACGATGTGGGGGGGGGGGGGAATAGGCTGCCTAACGTCTTCACTACAAGAAGTCCTTTTTAGGATAATCATCATTTGGTGGCAAGAATGAAGTATAATGTTGTGGAATAGTGAACCTCTACACTCAATTGTCTTTTTAAAATTAATATTCTTGTTACTTTCAGAGACTTTTATTCAGCATTGAAACGACTTAGATAAAGCCTGCACTAACCCCATTTAGTACAAGAAACTTTTCCTATTCAGATTTTAATCCTCAGCAAGTAGCAAGAATAAACTTTAAAAATTTTGTTCTCTGGTTGATGTGATTAATGAAGATAAATGAAATATATATGGTGATTCACTACTCCGAGACCCTGAATAACACCAATATATTCGTTATTAATGAATGGATTTAAATGAAACTGTGCATTCAAACGTCAGCATCCGTCAGTCATATACTAAATATGAAGAAATTCCCCGACATTTGAAACGGGACAGATATTTACCGGATATATATATATATATATATATATATATATATTTTCCCCCCCCACTAGTACGGCTCTGTGGTCATCGCATGGTCTACTTCACTGATTCAATGATCATGCCATACTTGATAACAAACTGCGAAGTTTAAGTTCTCGTGACTTAGAGTATTTTTGTTGGCAGTAGGGCTGTTATTTGGGTAAAGTGTTTAATAACATGCCTTGCATTCTTAATCAGCTAAAAGAATATATTACTACGGAAAATGCAGCCATCCCATTGAATCATCTGCAGCTTGGAGCAGTGGGTTCGGGTATAGTTAAACGTTGATGGAGGTCACTTTCCAAATTTTCTATATAACTGTTGATAACTTGTAATGAAGTGAAAAGAAAAAAAAAACAATACGTACCAAGTTTCACTTATCGGTTCATTAATAAAGATTTAGCACTTATATTATTTTTGGTCCTCAGAGTATTGTATAAGGCATCCTTGAGAGAAGGATGGGGAAAGGGTGTCACTGTATTGTCAAGGTTCATTGGGCTGTCTTGTAACCCATTCACCATGAGCAGTCGTTCTTAATCTAATAGAATCCCCTAGTTGGAGCAAGAATAAGATTAATAAAAGACGTGAGCATGCGGGAGAGGTAAAGAGTTGCGTCCAAGCCTCTTCAACCAGAGAGCCGATTGAAATCGTCTGACAGTAGCAAGGACACTATACGAGAACAGTACTAACATTTCGTGAGGCACCGGCAACAGTAAAAGGAAGGTCCATCCTGCATCCATCGAGGAGTAGGCGCCTGTGGTGAGACTCCCGTAACCCAGAACATTTAATCCTTCAATCAAGTAACTTTTTAAAATAAATATTCTTGCCTCAAACAGGCGAATTATAGTTAATTGAATGAAAGGAATTAGGTTGTGAGGGAGTTATTGGAGGCTGTTTTTAAACCCTTCACTACAGCTGTTTTTCCAGAATTCGGAAAATCATACTATAATCACATCGTCAGACTGAACGGGTTAAGGGCAGGTGACTGACTTGCACCTGTGTTGACATTACCTGCTCAAAAGCATCTAGCCGCCTCCTGGTTTCGAATCCGCAAGTATCACCTAATCACTTACCCGACAGAAACCTGTGATCGAGTAGACCCATACTAAATCGTTAGATGAAAGAGTAAAGTAATCAAGGGTTAAACATTATTATTATTTTTTTTTTTTAATGAAAAGAAAAAAATCTGGAGATCATGGAAGTGAAAGTATTACACTTAGATTATATAACTTCCCAAATTCATGAAAGACCAAATTCATTTTCATTTGCATTTTTATAGTCATTATTCACTTTTTATAGTCATTATTCACAGGCCCGTATTTATGAAGAAGGAACATTGGGCTGATGCCCCTCCCTACTAGCTTTCTGAAAAATGCAGTTCAGACATGTATTAATGATAAACCTAATCTATACTGTTTCTAGATTAATATGCCTGAACCCACGGTAAGCCTGGGGATTTTTAACAAATAGTTGTGTTGCTACCCCCCCCCCCCCACTCCCATCGTAAACTAATATCCTCCCCCAGTACAGATCCTGAATATGCCCCTGCTTGCTTCAAACGTTTACAGTTTCCTTTCTTATATTCTCTCATATTTACCTCCGCCAACGAAGTTGTAGGAGGTTATGCATTCTCTCATGTACAGTATGTTTGTATGTCTGTCTCGGTATTGGCAATATGTTAGTTCATCATATCTCAAACAGTTGTTATCGGATTTCTATGAAATTTGGGGGATAGGTGGACAGTGGGTCAATGAAAAGCTTATTAGATTCTGAGGTAGGTCCGGATCCTGCTGCTGGAAGTCATAACTTAAATTCGTGATGCCGGAGGTATGCGCTGTGTAAAACTGTGTAACAGAGCAGACTGAGGCCGTACAAGTAAATGACTACATGAGACCGTAATAGTGTTTGTCTGGTAGATAAGAGGAATTACAACAGTAAATTAGATATTCTATTGTCGTTGGCGAAGATATATGCTCCGTGAGAGCTTTCTTGTTTACTCACAAGTTCAGCATTGACAGTCAACGATTGGTGATGATACGACGATATTAGATTTTTTTTTTAAGTAAATCGCAATTCGAGCACCTAGAAGTAAACTTGCTTACAATCATGTTTTCAAATATGTATATAATGTAGAGCTGATACAGCTACATTTCGATTTTATTATATTACAGTGAAAAGGGCAGAGGTATTGGCTACAATGATTGTATAAACCACTAGTTTCAATTGTATATCGAAGAAAAGATGCAGATATATTTCGACCTTAGTATAACACAAACAAAAAGGCTTAAGATAAATATTCGTAATTCACATCGTCATGTATGCGCTAAGTACAGAACCCACTACCTTCACTTTATACTATAGGGAAGACAAAACTATCTTTTGGTTCTAACTATATATGCAGTTAAAAGGAATGCTGGTATTTCATTTACAATGTCATGTTCCCTTCCACTGTATAAAGCAGTTCCATTAATTTACCATGTGGTATATCAGATCGCCATTTTTACTAAACCAGTGTAAAAAGACCGGAGGTATAATCATTTACACTGTCGCGTTTACATCCATTATATATAAAACCAACCGTCATGTATATGTTGCAGTTTAGATCACATCTTCAACTTTATTATTTTGGTATAAGGAATTGGAAGTACAATATTTTTTTCCTATCACGGTTTTCTAATTTATTATACCACAAGTAACAATAAAGATATAATCATTTACAGTGTCAAGTTTCCGTCCATTATGCAACCCACTTCCATGCACATAGTGCACTAACTTGCAGTGGGTGAGATCTTTGGGTTTATTAAATCTATATATTTACGTATCTGTTGCCTGATGCCACAGTCTGTTGGGTGTGGCCTCGTGAAAGAGGATTTACGGGCGTTTCTGTCCCAGCGCAGCCACGTTATCCTTTTCTACAACACACCACCCTTCGTAATATATACATATCCTCGCACCTTATCTTCCCATCTCGTTCTCCGCGGACTCCCTCTTCTCTCCCCGTCCACCTTACTCTTCTTATGCTCTCCTCGTCAGTATCTCACTACAATTATTGCTACTTATATCATCACGTTAGCAGCATTTTTGTGATTCATCCGTGTTCAAATACAGGATGGTCAGTAAATAGCGCTCCACTAGAAACTAACCAGGCAGAAGGCTATCTTTTGTGTTATGGGAACTGCTAAGTTTGTTGGTGTAGGCGTGCTGGCAATGGGAGTAGGAAATGGAATAATGATGCAGAGGAAACATTGATAATATATAAATCCACAGCGTTGATTCATTCATATCAGTATCAGAACTGAAGAAACAACTTGTTTACTTTGACGCGTTTGTGATGGGTATTTCAGTTGCATCTGTGTACATCGCTCTAGAGTAAAGCGTAAAACAAAATAATCCATATAATATCTGCCCTGCAAAAAAACAAAAATATTTATAATTCTGTTACCTGTTGGGGCTATTTCCATTCTACCTAAAGTAATCTACATCTGATCGTCAAAAATCATTTAACTATTTTTGCCCTCTAAAATTAAACACCCTTACTATTACAGCAGTTGCATCAACCACCTGTTACTGTAAGTCGGAGCGGGGCAAGGGAGCGCAGATTTCAACAGTACTTAGTGGTCAGTGCTTGTAGGGTTAACAGAATATATGAGATAGACAGATAGAGATCTATTTATCTGCCTATATATATATATATATATATATATATATATATATATACATGATCGTCAAACCTGTGCGACTTGAGGCATGCACATAGCTATCGCGATTTACGTGTTTGTCTCGGCGTAAACTGTGAGAATAGACGACAGCCGGTAGTGGACGTCGCGTGCAATTGCCCACTTTTATAGCCAGTTTAGCGCCGGCCCTCGTGGTGTTTGTGAGGATAATTAGGTATTAGAGTGAGACAACAGTGATTCTCTGTAGCTAGGAGTAAATTAGATCACTGTAGCTGTGTAATTGTGAGCAAGAAAATCACCAACTTTGAGAAAAATATTATCTTTAACTGTAATATATATATATATATATATATATATATATATATATATATATATATATATATATATATATATATATATATGTATATATATTTATATATATATATATATATATATATATATATATATATATATATATATATATATATATATATATAAAGGTTCCATATAGCTTTGTGTGAAAAATATTTCCATTAGTAATGGAAAATGTTATTTGTAACTGTGAGAAATATAAAAAAAAACTAATTTCCATATAGCCTAGTTTTGTGAGAAAAATATCACCATTAGTTACGACAGGAATGATCACTGTGGCTATAAAGACGAACTATTTGCCATGGCCCTACGAAATAAAATGCATATTAGGTGTTATATGAATAATCAGATTATTTGTAAGAACAGATATTGTTTTTAGTTCTATGAAATGATGGCTCTGATACAGTACTGAAAAAAAAAAATGTCAAGAGAGGAGCAATCACTACAGCAATGAGAAAAAAGAATCACTGTAGTTAATTTCATTTTGTAATAATATTTTGTATGTTGTATCACCTAAGCTACTTTCCTCTAACTGTTGCACTGTTTACTTCAACGGGGTATTTTTACGATAACATAACCTAAAACTTTTATCTCCCTACCTTCAGTGCTGAGTTATAACAAATAGACTAGCATCAGAATATGATGTTAGTCACGAAAGTGCTGTGGAAAAGATATAGAGCCGTAGTGTTGTCCTTAAGCTGCAAAAGGGAAGAAAATCTGGGCCAGGTTACAGTAAAAACAGTATAGTTACAGCCGTTAATTAAAAATCTCTAATAACTCACGCGGTTCAGTATTACCCATAGTCACCGCTGTCCTCAGCACAGCAGTTAGTTCAGCATCATATCTGAATTCAGAACAATAGGCCATTTGCAATCATTTCCGCACAAATAGCCTCCTAATGTGGTAAAAGCACATTTCCCAGAGGCAGTCATAATGTAGCAGCCTCACCCACTCCACACACACACATGTATTACATAATCCTCCTCCATCTCTCTACTGAATAATTCACCTCCCCCATAATGCAAGTTAATGGCACAGGCGGGAGTTTTATCTTCGGCCATCAAACCAGAGGCCTCTTGGTTACGGTCCCATAAAGTGGACAAAGAAAACAGGAATGGGGGAAAAAGTTAGGGATTGGTGGTATCGGCAACTATCAGAAGGGTTTACGAGGCGGCGCGTGTGTGATGCTGTCGGGGGGCGCCGCTCCCTACACACACACACACACACACACACACACACACACACACACACACACACACACACACACACACACACACACACACACACACACACACACACACACACACACACACACACACACACACACACACACACACACACACACACACACACACACACACACACACACACACACACACACACACACACACACACACACACACACACACACACACACACACACACACACACACACACACACACACACACACACACACACACACACACACACACACACACACACACACACACACACACACACACACACACACACACACACACACACACACACACACACACACACACACACACACACACACACACACACACACACACACACACACACACACACACACACACACACACACACACACACACACACACACACACACACACACACACACACACACACACACACACACACACACACACACACACACACACACACACACACACACACACACACTTTTCCTTCCCATCTATATTCACATACTCTCCTCATTTCTTGCCTCACACACCCTGTCTTCGCTCATTATAGTCTCACACAGTCTGCCCTCCCTCTAGTCTTGTGTCCTTCTACATACATGCATTTGCTTCCTCCATCTCACACACTTTCCCTTCCCTCCTTCCTCCCACGCACTGACACCATCTCCCTTCCCTCTTTCTTTCTATGCAGACGATGTCACTCCATACTATCAACTGCTTTCACACCCTTCCTGCTCCTGCATCATATATACCTGTTCCTTTCCCCTTTCCTTCCTCTTTTACTCTCCACTGAATTATTATATATTCCTTTTTTTTTATTAATTCGCTTTCCTTCTTCCTCCTTCCACACAACACGAGCTGTTTCTCTTCTCACCCCCATTATCCCAACATCGCTTATTTCCACTTCTTTCTCAAATTGTTTCCTTTCTGTAGCTGTCCTTCCTCCCTCTCCCCTCTCCCAAACACACACTTACCTCTCTCTCACAGTTCTCCCGCCCAAACACTCACACAAAAGTGGTGTTTTTCCAGCCCACATAGACGCTGTCTCTCTTCCCTCTCACACACAAATTATCGTCCTTTCCTCCTCGTCCCCTCGCCCTCAGTACAACAGAAACGCACACATATTATCTCCTTCCCACTTACCCTTGCTCCATTATCCCTACCCAAGCTCCGGCATCCAAGCCTAAGCTTCATCGAGATTAGTACTGATTACAGGCTTTCTCACCTCGGCCACACAACCTCATTTCGGATGAGATGGCCAGGTCTTTCGAAAATTTTTGAAGTTTTGCATTCATCATCATCATCATCATCATCATCAACTACAACAACAACAACAACAATACCAACACTTTAAATTATAAAATTTGGTTGGGGAAGGCGGCGGGTGTGTTTGGGCTGACTGCTAAGATGTTCATGCCTCATGAGACAGTGGAGTGAGTTTAGTTACTGATTTGATAAATTCGATTATGAGTATGTTGTCCTAGATGACTGGCTGAAGAGCACGATTGGAAATGTATATAAGGAGACGCGTGACGCCAAGAAGAGAGGAAAATAGGAGGCATGAAACTTTTGAGCCATATAATGAAGGTAATGGAGAGAATCCTAGAAGGTATGATAAAGGAGAGGGTGAATATTGATGAGATGTAGTTTGGGTTTATGCCAAGTAAAAGTTCCACTGATGCCATATTCATTGTTCGACAGTTTCAGGGATAATATATATGAAAGAAGAGGGAGCTGTACTTTGTTTTTGTTGATTTGGAGAAGGCCTTTGCCAGAGCCCGTTGGAAGATGTTGAGGTATGTATCGAAAAAGCTTGGGATCAGAGAGTGGCTGGTTAGAGTGCTTACTGCTTTGTCTGTGGGTGCTCGCACACAGGTGAGTTTAAAGGGAGATTTGTGAGATGTTTGTGAATGTTGGCGTGCATCAAGGGTCAGTCTTGAGCCCCTTATCGTTTGTCATGGTGCTTGAATCTCTCTGACGTGCCTTCAGAAGTGGACTGTCATGGGATATGTATGCTGATGACTTGGTGTTGACTGCAGAGAGTGAAAGCGATGCAGAGGATACATTAAGGAAATGGAGAGACGAAATGGGACACAAAAGGTTGAAAGTAAATGAGTATAAAACAAAAGTGGTGATATCTAGGGCTGGTGGCACTACTGTTAAAGGAGAGGGAGTATGGTCTTGTGCAGTTTGCCACAAGGATGTGGGATGTAACTCCGTCTTGTGCAGTGTTTGTGATAAGTGAGTGCATAAGGGATGTAGTGGTATTACAGTTAAACTGCGAAATAATGATGATTTCGTGAGTTCGGTGTGTCGGGGAGAGGATGAAAATATTATCAGGCGCGAAAGGATTGATCTGGTTGAAGTCTCTTGAATGTGTGGAGGAGTTTTTCTTATTTGGGGGAAGTGTTATGTGCTGGAGGTGGGGCTAGTAAGGACTGGGTGGAGGAAGTACAGGGAGTTGTTGCCTTTCCTGAAATTGAGAGGGCTTTCCTTCGTTGCTAAGGGATCGTTGTATGTGACATGTGTAAGGAGCGCAATGCTGTTTCGTCGTAATGAGACATAGGCAGTAAAGGTTGAGGATATTCGTAGGCTCTAACATACAGAAATAGAAATGATTAGACGGATGTGTAATGTGTCCTTGAATTCGAGGTCTGGGGGGGCTAGGATTGCAATTGAAGAGCTGAGAGGAAGGTTGGGACTGAAATGTATTGGTGTTGTGATGAGGAGGGGTAGATTGAGATGGTTTGGGCATGTTGAGATGATGGAGGATGACAATAGGATGCGGAAAGTGTGAAGTGTGAACGCTGGGGGTAGGGATGTGAGAGGCAGACCAAAAAAGACCTGCTGCGAAGTCATAGAGTGTAACCGCAGGGATAAGGGACTGAATAGGGAGGGTGCCAGAGATCGAGCAGCGTGGAGGGCCTCCATTAGGTGGCGAAGGGCGAGGCATGCAAGCATGTTGGAGCCTTTATAAACGACACGATAGAATGATACGGTACTATTCTCACATTCACATGAGGTTGGAATATGTAGAGCATGACTATAACTTCTACAGTACATGGACCAGAATCAGAAGCATAATCTCCCTTTCTTGGGCCATAGGAGTTACGATGGTACTTGCAACACAAAGGCTAGACTGTGGGGTTGTCACACACCCACTTAGGCACACAAGGGGAGTTTCCACCTCTCTTATCCGCTTCACTGCGATATGCCTTCTAAATATTGTTCTTGCCGTGTGTGTGTGTGTGTGTGTGTGTGTGTGTGTGTGTGTGTGTGTGTGTGTGTGTGTGTGTGTGTGTGTGTGTGTGTGTGTGTGTGTGTGTGTGTGTGTGTGTGTGTGTGTGTGTGTGTGTGTGTGTGTGTGTGTGTGTGTGTGTGTGTGTGTGTGTGTGCGTATGTAATTTCCAAGTTAAATATTATCATTAGGAATAAGAATTGCTAAAAATAATACGACATCGTGTGGAAAGGGTCATAAGGCATTTCCGACATCTAGGGAATTGAGTAGTACTTTTGTTCCTTTATTTCCAAAGTTATATCTTTTGTTATCAGCCGCTATCACAGATGTTTCGTACCCTCCTGGAAGCTCTCCAAAAGGGTCCGGTCGTTAGAGTAAAGTCTGGAGGCTACTTTGTCCACGCTGTCACACCTGCCAGTTTCCAGTCTCTTCCTCTTCCTGTAATAAGATTGTCCTTTATTGTTTATTCGTTGTCTTCATTATCACCTGCCAGTTTCCAGTCACTTCCTCTTCCTTTAATAGACTGTGCCTAATTGTTTGATTCGTTATTTTTATTATCAGATTCCTGACGTTTTCTTTAACCTAAGGATTTGTAACAGATGGTGATTATTGTCATTTTTTTTTTTTAGGGGGGGAGAGTTATTGTTGTATGTATTCCTTAACCCTCTGAGGACGAGACAGATCCTTGCTATCTAAGTCTTGCTGCACCATTTTGATTTTGATTTATTTGTTATTATTTTTTAAAGCAAAGGAATGGCAACTGGTCCTCGGTGTGTTTCAGGCACTTTTCAGTAACTTAACATTTATATTCTTGTTACCTCATAACGGTTTTTTACTCTTCTAATAGGCTGGCTTATCGTACTGAAAGGTTTTAGACTATATTGTTCCCCACGATGATACACACGTTCAACATAACTCAGTGTCTTAGTCTTCTTCAGTCGCTCCATACTTTATAATTACAGTGTTCTCTCATTGTGGTCCATATATGCTAATGCTCATTTTCCACTCCGCTGGGGGATTTTTCGTGTGTTCCGCAGGACGGCTTAGTCTGTCTACCCTGTATTATTCATTTATTTCGTACTCCCACCGCAACAACCACGCTCACACTTGCAGGTTGAACCGTCCCTGCAACACATAAGATACTGCTTGGTGAGTTTCCAGTGCAGCGCTGTTTACGGGCCATCTTGTAAATGTTGCCGTTTTATATCCAGTTTTTCAATAATTGCCCGTCACCTCTTTAAATGATCCTCTAGGTAAGCGAAATCTGTACATTTGCAATTAAATTTGTGTACAACTGTAAATAATGAAGTGTAGATAGCTTACTTTACCCCATTTTAACGAAATTTTGTGTTTCGTGCAGCTCTGGAATCATCAATTATTAGCCAAAATGTTGATTAATCCTTAGGGGCCGGGGGTCGGGCAACCATTTATTTTCATCCTCTCTCCCACCTACTTTTTTATTCTCTCTCTTCTCTCCACCTCATTTTCCACCTACCTCCCTTTTCTCTCTCTCGTGTACATCAGTTACATTCATGTTTTTCGTACTCATTTATCATCTTATTTTCATTATTACTCTCACTTGCTTCAGGTCTCTTATATATATTTGTCTCTCCCGTCTGCTTCGTTACATAATTTCCCCTCTTCTGCCTACGTCTGTACTTTCCTTGTGTCTCAGCCACCTACTTTTCTCCTGTTTTCCTTGCACTCCCACTTCTTTTTCTACTTTTCCTCGTACTGTATCTCAGCTTTGTGTCTTTCCTCGTGCCTCTTCCATGCCTCATAAACTCTAAACTTTTGTCAACACCGCTTCCTTAATTTCACTTTTCCCTTCCCCCTAACCATTCCTTTCTTTTCCTTGCTTCTTCTCTTTCCTTCCCTTTCCCTTTCTCTCACTTTGTCTTTCTCTCCTTTTGCCGTTCTGTCCCACTACCTTTCTCTCCAGTTCCTGTTTCACCGTTATCTTTTCCCTTCCATTTCCTTTTTTCTCTCTACCTTTTTCTCTAATTTTTGTAACACTCCCTTTCTTCCTTTACCTTTATCTTTCTCTCCCATTCGCTTTTTCTCACTTTCTCATCCCCATCCTTTCTCTTCCTCCTTTTTTCTCTACCTATTTCTCATTTTCCCTTCCCTTTTTCTTTCCCCTATATTATCCTCCATTTACGAAGTATTATGAAAATGGAAGACTACAATTCACAGCATCCCCTACGTAGATCTGTCCAGTCTAGTCTCATGGCTTTAAAATGTGGCGCCTAAACAAGGGTACGGAGACCCATCAGATTTCTTCCATATTTTCCGTCTTATATTTCATTTGTTTTCCTCCTCTGTCTCACCTTTTTCTCTTACCTTCTTTTCCTGTCTCGCTTGTTTCTTCATCTACTTTCCTCCTCTCGCTCACGTGTTTCTCATACTTTCTTCTTCTCTCTTGTTACGGCAACTACTGTACTTTCCTCCTCTCTCCCATATACTCCCCCCCCCCCGTCTCCCACATACTTTCCATCTCCCTTTCATTTTTTCTTTTAGCTACTCACATCCTCTCTGGCATATACTTCTCCACTTCCGCTTCACGTACATTCAGCCTCTCAGTTACCTTCCCCACTCTCCAATTTTCACTCTCCCATCTGTTCCCCTCCTCTGTCCCACATACTTCAACTATTTTCCTCCTCCCCACTGCAGACTTTATTGTTTTCTCCTATATACACCACGGCCTATTTTTCTCCGCTGTCCTACTCGCTCTATCCCGCTCGCTCACCTAATTCTCCTCCTGCGTTTCTTCCATCTTCGACTTACTGTTACGTTTTTCATATTATCTGTCACCTCGACTTATTCCCCTCTTTCACTCCTGCCCATAGCCTCTTACTTCTCTAGCACCTTTCAGCTCCCCTTCCCCACTTCCGTTCTCCCCTTCCTGCTACTTCCCGTTTGTTTGTCGCCTAAGCATCCCCACCTACACGTGTACCAGGACAGAATAATAAATAGATTTTCTCCCCTGGCCTCTCCAATCTAATACCGTGGCTTTAAAACGTTTGGCCCATACAGGGGTCCAGGAAGCCATAATATTTTCTTACCCTTGACATCCACTGTTTCTTTTATTTTACCTCTATCCCATGTACCTAGTTTCTTGCCTTTAATCATTGCCAGAAAGGTGAATGAAATCGTCTAGCGTTAGCCAGTATATACTAGTACGTGTAGAATCTTAATGATCACTTTCCTTGCAGAGGTTAAATGGGGATTGTTTCAAGCCCCCTAGCTATCAGAGGTTTCCCTGAACTAAGTAAATTCCATAGTAAACTCGTCTGGAACCATCAAGGAAAAAACAAACAAGCAAGCAAGCAAACCAGAAGACCTATTGATGTATTGAAGTAACCAAAGCGTATGGCCTACAAGGATCTGGAACCCCACCGTGAAAAAATGAGCTCCACTGAGATGAATTATTTATGTCCCAAGCCGAAACAACAGGCTCAGCGGAGAACCTATTTTTTTTTTTTTTTTTTACTTTTTCTTGTTTTGCCCATAAATTTGTATATAATTTATGCCGCTACAAGTAGGAACTCAAATGTTTTTTCCAATTTCTTTATGGAAATTGTCTACTTTGGGTTGTGTGAGGGAGTAAACAGAATGATTATGATTCTGAATTATGCCATTTCCAGCTAAAAGGGGACGTCTGTTCAGTTTTGTTTCTGGAATTTATGCGTATCTCTGGTGTGTGTGTGTGTGTGTGTGTGTGTGTGTGTGTGTGTGTGTGTGTGTGTGTGTGTGTGTGTGTGTGTATACTTTATATATTGTCTATGTCTCTGTATTCTTTTGTGTCTGTCTGTGAAGGACCGAGGACTGTTTTCTTTGTAGCTGATTATCCTCTTACATAGCCTAATTTTACCCACATGCAAACTTGTGTGTTTGCGTCATAACCCCTTCAGTTCGCTGGAGTTTATATATATATATCTATATATATATATATATATATATATATATATATATATATATATATATATATATATATATATATATGTAGTATGCTTTCTATCAATTGACGATTTATTCAGATTGAGATTTTTTTTTTTTTTTTTTTTGTGGTGAACATGTTGAAGAAAGTCGTATTTAACGCCTCCAGGTTGACAAATTTGTTCTGAGCCTACTAAAGAAATGCGGAGATAGGAAGGAGAGAATCAGAAAGGCGTTGTCGGACTGAAGGGGTTAATAGCCCAGCAAACTTCCCAGACCATTAGGGTAAGTTCATAAATCACAGTCATAAGAGTCCCCGAAGTTTTATTACTGTGAAAAGCATATTTTTCCTCTATTTATCTCTGATCCCATAAAAACTAGAATACCTACTGTATGTGTGCGTCCTATGTATTAGTTTTTTTTTTTTTTAATTATTATTATTGATAGTTCAAACTGTATACCCAACCATGTGTTTTTCCAGGTTGCTCTAACCCTCACGATTATAATTATGCATTGCATCTTTTCTGTTCATACCCTTAAGCAAACTGGAAATACCTCCAGAAAATTATGAATAAAAATAAACACCTTTCTTTTTCTTCAGTGGGAAGAGGAGGTGGAAATCATATTCAAATTTAAAGTCTTTTGTTTCTTTTCACAGCGGGAAGAAGTACTTATGCATGAAATTATATTCTCTTTGCCAGTATTTCGTGTACCAAATCACTTTATTTAGCTTTCTATATAAGGGTTACGTCTTTCAGTTTCTTTTACCTATACTCATTCTGTGTGGCGACGTATACGCAACTGAGGATTCTTTCTCGACCGTCTGCTAACGCCTTCACTATAATGATGTTTGATTTTAGTTTATATCAGATACCTCCAGACGATCATACCTTCGGAATGACTTCTGATGGTACAAGGGTTATAGTATACTGTATTTCCTGGACCTGTGTGTGTGTGTGTGTGTGTGTGTGTGTGTGTGTGTGTGTGTGTGTGTGTGTGTCGCAGGTAGGACTGGAAAACGGATTTTGATGAAACTTGGCAGGATGGTTGGAATTGGGTCCCAGTTGAGCCAGTTTCAGTTTGATGGCAATTGAATTCTTCTGAAGGGATATTTTAGACTCTAATATTTGTCCCCATTGGTGTTAAAATACGCGCACATGGGAGAGGTGGCGTGGCATATCCGGTAAGTTTCATGCGTCTTCGGAGAGAGAGAGAGAGAGAGAGAGAGAGAGAGAGAGAGAGAGAGAGAGAGAGAGAGAGGAGGTTTTGTATTGTACCTCTACAGTTCGGTGCCTATTAATTTATTTACGCTACGAACAGACGATTTTATTCTGCAGAAAATGTCGGTAACTTAGATTGTAGTGTTGGTAGTGCTAGCTATGATAATGATGAAGGTGGTGGTGGTGGTAGCTGTTATGGTGGTGGTAGCTGTGGTGGTGGTGGTAGCTGTGGTGGTGGTGGTAGCTGTGGTGGTGGTGGTGGTGGTAGCTGTGGTGGTGGTGGTATCTGTGGTGGTGGTGGTAGCTGTGGTGGTGGTGGTGGTAGCTGTAGTGGTGGTGGTTATGGTGGTGTTGATGGTAGCTGTAATGATGATGGCGATGGTCGTAGCTGTGGTGTTGGTGATGGTGGTAGCTGTAGTGGTGGTGGTTATGGTGGTGTTTATGGTAGCTGTAATGATTATGGCGATGGTCTTAGCTGTGGTGTTGGTGATGGTGGTAGCTGGGATAATGATGGTGGTGGTGGTAGCTGTTGTGGTGGTAATGGTGGTACCTGTGATGGTGGTGGTGGTGTTGATAGTAGCTGGGATGGTGGTGGTGGTGTTGATGGTAGCTGAGATGACGGTGGTGGTGTTGATGGTAGCTGTGATGATGGTGGTAGCTGTGGTGGTGGTGGAGTTTATGGTAGCTGTGATAATGATGGTGGTGGTGGTGGTAACTGTGGTGGTGGTGATGGTGGTGGTGGTGTTGATGGTAGATGTTATCATGATGGTGGTGGTAGCTGTGGTGGTGGTGGTGGCGGCGGTGGTTTTGATGGTAGCTGTGAGGGTGGAGGTAGTTGTGGTGGTGGTGGTGGTAGCTGTGGTGGTGCTGATGGTGGTGGTGGTGCTGATGGTAGCTGTGATGATGATGGTGGAGATGATGGTAGCTGTGATGGTGGTGGTGGTGTTGATGGTAGCCATGGTAATGATGCTCTCTATGGTGGTGGTGGTGGTGGTGATGGTACTTGTGATGATATTAGTGGTGGTGGTGGCGACGGTGGTAGCTGTTCAGAAATTGCTGTCATTTGGGCACTGCTGTTCATCCCGATGGGGCCACAAAGCACTGCCACCAAAGCGAAACGCGATTCAGGGCCTGCTTTAATTAGACAAGTGCTGAGCGGTCCGATAGGGTCGCGAGGCTCTTGTGAAGCCTATAATTCCTACAGTTTAAAAAGCCTCCATTAAGCTGAATAAATTTTTTTGGTAGTATCAAGATAGAATTATATGTCACATTCGAGGGATAAAGATAATTTTCAATACTGTTGTTATTTTTGCTTTAGTTATTTCTACCGTTAGGCTTTTATAATTAGCCAGGGAAATACCCCTTGTACTGAAAGGATTTAGGTGGTGCAGAGGGGCACTTTCATAATGGTGGCACAGATATATTCGAGCTGCTCCGTTGCCCGATTATACAAGCGTCCTTCAATTCCCTCTTTATCTCGTGAAAGGAGTATACTGATTAGCAGGACGACAACTTCAGCCTGCGGTTCACAGGGTTCACGTTGAAATGAGCCTAGGGTTGCCACTACTACCACTAATACTACCTCTACTACTACTACTACTTCTACTACTACTACTACTACTACTACTACTACTAGTAGTAGTAGTACTAGTAGTAGTAGTAGTAATAGTAGTAGCAGTAGTAGTAGTAAGAGTAGTAGTAGAAGAAGAAGTATTAATGCTGCTGGTGCTGCCACTACTAATATACCTTTGCTAAATTTTCTACTTTCCTATGACACATAACTCTCTGACAGTTGAATACCTTTTTTACCTGATTTAAACTCTCTGGTATTATCTGAAACAAAAGGCAAAGTTCGCAATTCACGGAGAGAAATTTAATGGAGATAATATCGTCTGTCATTAGCAGAAATAATTATAATACAAAGCTGAAAGTCTCCGGCTTAGAGATTTAATGTTTTCGTGTATTTGATCTTTGTAAGCAGTGTCCTTATTATATAAGATAGCTCACTGATAACATAATGTGAAAATGTGTAACATGCTTAATTAACCGGTAAGAAAGATACGATTTACTGCTTTCAGTTTAACTTGGCCTAAAACTCCAATCTCTCCCTCTTAAATGCCGCGTTGTAACAATAGATTAGCACTAGAGAATAATGCTAGTCACAGGTAAGTGCAATGGAGAGAATACAGAGCTGTAATAACCGCCCTGTTATTGAGGTCGTGCAATAAGCTGCAAGAGGGAAAAAATCTGAGTCAAAGTTAAGGTAAGGGGATTATGGTAAGCCTTTAAAGCTCACGCGCGTACGACCTAAGAGTACTTTTACACGGTTGTCAGCTGAGTTGTCATAAAACTAATGTTGACAGTGAAAATGTTGAAATGTACAAACAGGAAAGCATGCAGGGATGGTGTGGTATTAGAGAATATTTTTACTGAGGTGCTTTTAAATGAAAGCATGATAGTATTCCAGGAGTCTTTACTACTAGCAATACTGTTATGGAAATGCTTCTGTTTGCAGTTATAATAGCATCCCATGACTACAATATCAGAGAAAATTATTATAGAGTATGATCGAGTTAAAAATATCATAGTAGCCCAAAACTGTGTTATCGTTCATGGATAGTGCAGTGATAAGTATAGATGGAAATATGTGTCGCAAGACTGTGTACCATGAAATAAGTAATTTACAGATAATTTTCTGTGAATTTTTCATCAAGACTGAAGCTCATTAGACCGAGTTTAACATTGACCATTTCAAGGCCGAATAAACTCAGTTTTATGCATTGGTCCCGCAGGATATTTTCCGAATCGTCTGCAGCGCTGTTATTTCGACCCAGATATCCCAAAGCTGTGTTATCAGAGAAACGTTATTAAACTCGTACATGCAAAGCACATGTAAGTTGGCATCCCAGTGTTATGAGAGGAATACAATCATAAAGATGGTTATAGTTGCAGTTCAACTCATATCCCAGTATTGTGTGTTATTAAAGAAAATTTTACTGAAGATCATCATGGTTGCCATAGTGAAGACAGTGGCTGTGTCAGTGAAGATGGTAGCGTATGATTTAATACCAACAGAGTAGGAACCATAAAGGAAATGATGGTCATGAGAGTAATATATACGGCAGTGGTTGCGAAAACGACCGCTGTGACAGTGAAAAACATACCTGTGAAATTAAGTGTTGAAAATTATCTCTTAAGCCTTTCTTCTAAATGAGTCCGCATCTTGTAAAGGGTCGCCTAGACAAAAAAAATTATGATAAAAATAATAATAATAATAATAATAATAATAATGATGATGATGATGATGATGATAATAATAATAACAACAACAACAACAACAACAACAACAACAACAACAACAACAACAACAACAACAACAACAACAACAACAACAACAACAACAACAACAACAACAACAACAACAACAACAACAACAATAATAATAATAATACCACCCGAGGTACTTCTGTTTCTACTTATAAACCTCTTTCAACCAGAGAACTCTTCCCGTATCTTTCCAGCAACTATCAGGCGATATCCTTCAGCTCTGGAGAGACTTTTCAAACAGGAGGCTTGGGTATAGCCTTCAGTAATTCATCTAGTACTAGAACCTTTTCTAAGTTGACTGAAACCGTCTGGAAGTAGTAGTACGGATCAGTTTTTAAAAATTATTTAGGGGATTAACCATTTCACTCAAACCAAGTATTGTACATTATATTTGTTTCCATCATACAGTTTTATTCAGTTTAGTTGAAACTATTTGAACTGGAGCGGTCAGATACAGCCTTCATTAGCTCCATCACTTTGACTTGTCTCTTTAGTTTAATGAAGTAGCTTAACGTTAGCTAGAACAAAATAACAAATGAGTCATCCGATCGAGGGGTTAACGATCACCTCCTCCTCCTCCTCTTCCTCCTACCACAATACTTCACCCTCTTCTTAATAAAATACCCTCCTTCCTTATCCCTCCATCTTGTCCTCAGTCTTTCTCTCGGTCCACTAATGGCAATTAGGCTAATGTATTTCTCATTACCTATTGATTGCTTTACTTTAATAATGAGCAGACGAGGAGGCAATTAGTGATAGCCTTTTAGATATATTAAATAATTTTGGTGCTGGGTTGTTCTTCATGGTGATACTGATGGTGATGTTGATGGAGAATAACTATGATAGTAATGGTGGTGATGATGAGGGATGACCAACTGGATATGATCCTGATGTTTACGATTTGGAGGACGAGGAGAACTGTAAACGAGGGAAGGAAGAGAACAAGATACCAAAGGATGATGATGATGATGATGATGATGATGATGATAAGAAGGAAAAGAAAAAGAACAGATGTTAATACAAAAAAATGTAGATAATGACACTGGTTCTGATGGACTGTAATATAATAAACGAAGATAAAGCTGACAGTAACAGTAAAAATTATGTGATAATATATTTTTATTTGTGTTTCGCTTTCTCTTGATATGTGTATTTTCTCCACATTTGGATCTCGAATTAACGTAGTGTGTCTTTGCTCAAGCTACTACCAGACGATTTTTACTCGACTCAAGGAAATTCCTTATTAATAAAAAGACCAAAAACTATTGCGATTAACGTTGTGAGCGGGAAATAAGCACTGTATCATTCATTCCAGCTAACGGCAGACGATTTCATTCATCACATAAGAATCCACAGCAGCCAAAGGATTAAACATTTTTTCCATATTTTCCTGTATCGCCTCTTCTTTTCACTACGATGACGCCGTTTTTGTCATACTTATAACCCATGCAGTCCCATTATGATCGGGGGCTTGTTTGGTATATTCTTGCTACCACCATCCGATTCTACTTAATTCTAGGGAACCTCTCATGGTGAAGGGGTAAATGAAGGCTATGTCTGACCTCTCCAGTTCGAACAGCTTCCCCAGAGCTGAGCAATACTGTCTGGTAGGATTAAAAAAAGCGTCGTCGAAATGATTGGGCTATTTCAGTTTATGGAGGTCTTGTCATGGTGAAGCGGTTAGCTGAGATTTTTTAACCCCCCTCCACTTTGAGAGACCTTTTGTAAGCTGAACAAATTCGTCCGTCGGTAGCAGGAACAAAGAAAAACAAAAACGTCATCATTCTCAAGGAGTATAATATTCATGCTTGTTACATAATCCCCTTTCGTTGGTTTTAGTACACAGGATCAGTTACGGGGCTAGAGAATTTGCATATAATTTACACAGATCTGCCCAGTTTACTTTTTGGAGTGGAAGCAGTGAGACTAGTGGGGCTAATCCGTGAGTCATGAGGTAAAACGTGAAACACATAAAAGGACTAATTTTTTACATGACCTGAGTAAATGTTACGAAGAAAAACATTTGGGACTCATAACAGGGTGTGGTTTGTTAGGTAAAATTTATTAGGGTATCCGTGGTAATGAGGTTCATGTTATGAGATAAAACAGGGGGAACACAATTTTGCATAGTTTTTAGCTAACCTGTATTTTGGTATTCATGAGAGTGTGCTTACTTTTATGGGACTTATTACTAGCGAGGTCGAAGCGCTAGCGAATCTCTCGTCAAGTAGTGACATTTTCTTACATATGTGCGGCCCAACCCAGCCTGGCCCAACCCGACCCGGTCCGACCGTAACGCGTTTGAGAAGCCTATATCTCAGCAATCACAGGGCCGAACACTGCGTGGTTCGCACCAAATGATAGCCCAATTCTTTAGGATTTGTGTTCGACAGGTTAAATCACACCCAGGCAGTGCATATGGCACGTGACACGCGCCATGTGTAGCATGTCGAAAGTCTTCAAAAGAGGTCCACAGACCAGACAGTTTGTCGTAAAGGCACGAAATTTTGGTAGGTAGAGAGCCAGCAATATACTCTTGGCATCCTCTGGTTGTAAAGCATTTCAGTGCTTTCAGATGTAGCCTAAATGGCCTCGGTCCTACCTCGCCGACAAAGGCGTTTTACTAGTTATACAGTTTGGTAGTTATGATTAAAACCGAAAAAAAGTTTTCCCATACCCCTAAATAAGGAAACAGATATACCACCCACTTAATCTCCGTCTACCTTAACCCTTTTTTGCGTAGATCTCTGTGGTGCAAAAGAAAATCGTTTTGGTTTTGAGAGTGATAAAGTATAACATTATCAATCCTTGGTCACAGCGATGTCGATGAAACGTTTAACTTCTTGGCTAAAATAGTACGAAATTAGTCGGAGTGAAAAAAAAATCTGTATTTCGCATCCAAACGGGGGGGGAAAAAAAAAAAAAAAGGCGAAATAATGAGAGCTTAGATTCAGTGTTCTTTGTATGGTCGAGGGACATGGCAAACCACCACCAAGCATGTGACAAGTGTCGGGCCTGCAGCAGAGGGGACGGTGCGGATTGAATTTGCAGCTTGGGAGGCGGGTCTTTCTTCTCTCATTCGTATTCCCAGAGATCAAACAGCCTTACTTCAGATGTCAGAGAGAGAGAGAGAGAGAATGATGATGATGATGATGATGATGATATGGTGGCGGTAGAGGCTGGTTCTAACAAATGACTTGCATGATAAGAGATAAAAAAAAAACAGACAAAAGCTCAGGTTTAATAAAATACTGAACAAAACAAGCAATTAGTAGCACAGACTCGCATAACAATTAAAGTCCCAGGCTGCATCGAGCGGTAAATAAAATGGCCGCCCTTTTTTTTTTTTTTTTTTTTTTTTTTTTTAATCAATCAGGGAAAACTTTGGCCGTTATGTAAGGGAAATTGTGTTGTAGTTTGGTGGTTCTAATTTCCCCCGAGATGATGGTGGCTTATTGAGACTGGGTGGGCTTGCAGGGAGGAGGGATGCCAACCACTTAGTGCCTTTCACATTCTTTCCTTTTGTATATATTTTCCCCGGGACGGTGAAGGGTATTATTTTCACTTGGTTTGTCTGTCTGTGTTTGTTTGTTTGTGTGTCTCTGTTAATAAACAACTTTACGAGAAAACTACTGGTGCGATTTTGACTAGAATTACAGGGATGATAGGCTATGACCCTCTGACCACCTGATTAGATTTTGGGCCAAATTGGGCCAAGGCCCAGGCTGTAGGCCAAAGAAATGTTTTTTAAAATCGTTTTATCGCCATAACTCCTTTCAAATTCGTCATATCGACATGAAACCAAAACTTAAAGGAGCATCTTTCAAATCTACATCCTAAAAACATGCCTCATTACGTCAGGGGGTCACCCCCCAGTTAGCGGTAGGGGGATTCAGTGTCAGGTGGATCGGGCCTAAAATTTCAAATGGGCATAAAATCGTCAATTTTCATCCGATTTACTCCAAATTTGATGTGTGGCATCTTTGACTCGATATCCTGTTGTGCTTATACGTCAGCACTAAAATGACTGCCGGGGAAGGGTTTGTTGTGCCTTGGCTCAGCTTCTTGTTTCTGTATATATATTTTCCTCGCAAGCACTTTTCATATTGTTTCCCTTCGTGTATATATATATATATATATATATATATATATATATATATATCGGGATTACTTATTCTTTCCTTTTGTATATATTTTCTTACCGAGTACTTGTTACAGTGGATCCCTTGGTATATATTTTCCTCGCGAATACTTTTCACGTTGATTCCCTCTGTATATATTGTCTTGACCAGTAATTTTCTCAGTATTTCGCTGGGTATATATTTTCCACGCGTGATCAGTATGTTTGTTTCTTTTTTTATAGTTACCGCAAAAAACGTAAACATACCATTATATTTAACTTCATGATAAATCATTATGCATATCAACTTATAAATTTTGTACGAGTTATGTGAGTGAAGGGAATAATACTGAGGTTAACTCGAGAAATTTTTTATTTGAGAGTGTTATACGGATACATGCCTGAAAAAAAAAAAAAAAAAAAAACTAAAATAAGCTCATCGTCATCATCATCATCACCATCATCATCAACATCATCATCATCATCATCACCATCATCATCAACATCATCATCATCATCATCATCATCATCATCATCATCATCATCATCATCATCCCACTTGTAAACGTAAGTGGGAAGGATAAAGAAGCAAAATAAACACAAAATTGTCCAGGTAATACTCCAGTGTATCCAGTGAATGGGTCCATGTTGCTTCTACTGACTGGTCGTTTCTTATCTAGCTTGAACGAATCTGTCAGACCATTCAGACTGACGTGCCTCATTTATTGTTTATTTTACTACGATGAAATTCCATCTGTTTAGGAAAAAGACAAACGAATTCGTAAATCAAGATAAATTTTGATATCTTCACCACTTCAGAGGATGCAGTCTCTCTCTCTCTCTCTCTCTCTCACACACACACACACACACACACACACACACACACACACACACACACACACACACACACAGTCAGCATATACTTCCTGTTTTTAGATGTTGTTGTGGACACTTTCGGTGGCTCACAAGGGAGGGATGGGGTATCAGTTAGTGAGAAGTTGAAAAGACCTGACCTTCCCCCCACCACCACACTACACAACCACACCACACCACACCACCACACACCACACTTTGCTCCTCCTCCTCAGCACACCACACCACATCACACTATTCCCTTGCACCTTCTCCCCAGCACACCACACCACACCACACCACACTTTGCACCTCCTCCTCAGCACACCACACCACATCACACCACACTACTCTCATGCACCTCTTCACCACAGCACACCACATCACACCACACTATTCCCTTGCACCACCTCACCACACTACACCACACAGCCACACAATACCACATCACAGCAATGCATCTCCTCAACACACACCACACCACTTCACACTACACTACTCCATCCCATTACACCTCGTTCTCACCATACAACCTCACCCTTGCTCCATGCAAGGCTAATCTCATCCCTCTTCACCACATGATCACATCCCTCTTCCTCACACCACCTTAACCCCCTCTTTGTCACAGCACTACACCCTACCCCTCCACACCAGCAGACACCTTTCTCCCCACACCAGCCGACGCTCTCCTCCCCATACCAGCACACACTCTCCTCCCCACACCACTACAGTAGATTACTTTTTCCCAAGACCACCTCCCCACACCTTTAACACCCCTCCTCACCCCTCTTTCAGTGCTTCAGGTTGCTCTTGGAACATATTATTAGTTCTTTTGTGAAACTTCTCTCCAGCCACGATGTTTGTGAGAATACTTAATCATTTTGCTCATTATTTATTTAAGCAGAGATGATTATGCATACAGAATTTTGTGAGTGTCTAAAAAAGAATAAATCATACACGTGACTACCTTTTTTCATCGATGCATTGTGGTGAAAATGAAACGACAAACTTAGACTCCTGTGTGTGTGTGTGTGTGTGTGTGTGTGTGTGTGTGTGTGTGTGTGTGTGTGTGTGTGTGTGTGTGTAAGAGAGAGAGAGAGAGAGAGAGAGAGAGAGAGAGAATCAGTCGCCTTTGCATATTACAAAAAGTGATGTAGGATAATTTCTCATAAATAGTCTGTACCTATGAAACTGCTTATTTATTTCCGGGCGAGATATGAGTTTACTTTAATTGTATAAGTGTTTTCTGTAAGCTTGCAACAACATTGTGAATATTTCCAGTTTTCATCATCGAGATTAAACTCCCTTTAATAAGTATTTGTTTTATGTTTCAGGTGAGAGAGAGAGAGAGAGAGAGAGAGAGAGAGAGAGAGAAAGAGAGTAAAAATGTATTTAAAAACGCATATTTCGTTCAAGTTTTTAAGGTAATGAGTGTAATTATGTGCTATATTTTCTTCACGAATATTTAACATTTGTCAACAAATTATTGTTTCTCCATATACTTTGATAGAGTAATTTAGCAACATTTGATGCCTGATCATAATCGTACAAAAATGTGATACCTTTTCATTTCGCACGTAGGTGTATATGATCTATAATAAAACAATTTTCGCCTGTCATAATATTAAATTGCATTCGAAAACATCAGAGCTTGCCGGATAATTTGAAAGAGAGAGAGAGAGAGAGAGAGAGGGAGTCATTTATTTTGCTCAAAGACTCCACTATTAAAATTACCTGCTTAATCACTCAGCACCCAAGGGCCCACTCAAGTATTTAATCACTCCACGGCAGTCACAAGCAGTTACATAAATAATCTCTTACGTTCATCCGAGGAAGTAATCTCAGTGGAAGTTTTACCCTGGCGTAAGGACGAGGAGAAACTACTGGCAGTCATTCAGGGTGCAAATAGCCTCGTGACAGCAACGTGATAGTAGTTCGGCAGTTCGACGGTGATATGAATAGGATTAGTGTAAAGCGACCTTAATTCATTCAGTTTGATCACGTGTTTTGTATTTTATTTCTGCCCGTCTACCTTCAGACATTTTTATTCAGTTTCGGAAAGACTATTTAAATTAGAGAGATTTAGAATATTGTTTATTAATCCTTTGACCACTTGAAATCTTTCCTACTTAAAAAAAAAAAAAAAAAAAAAAAATCGCCATGAAGCAGCAAAAATCAACTAAAGTGATACCCAAACAATACTGATATGCAGAAGCAACTCTGGTTTAATGAGACGTAATCTTTTTTCAATTTGCAGTCTAGCATATTTTTATGCTGTTCGAGGATGATCAAGACAGATTTGGGTTACGAGATACCTGCTGGAGTTGTGACTGCCGCAGCAACTCGAAATACTCAGTAGTTTTTTTTTTTCCACACTCCAGCCCACTTTTCAGTCCAGTACTGTTTGCGTATAGAGTTAGAGGGTGGGATATGAAGGGTGGAGTGTGGAGGTGGGTGAGTGAGTGCTGGTGTCGCCCTCACACTGACAGTCTTCTTAAAGGTGTCCTGCGCTACCACCCCGGACTTGTTGCTCGTCTCTCTCTCTCTCTCTCTCTCTCTCTCTCTTTCTTTGTATGTATGTATATATGTATTGACTATTCATCTAGCTAGCTAGCTTTCGCTGAAGCCCTACACGAAGTACCCCGTGGGGAAGACTTGCTCATGCTGTTTTTATTTATTTATTTATTTATTTACATCTTACAGACTCTGTGAATCCTAATATCAGAGGCTATGAAAGCTGGATATTAGCACTGAGTTTGTTCTGTTGCGTTAGGATGTTAATTTTTTACCCTCTTAGTTGCTTTCTTCTTTCGCCCTCCTCTTGTAGATTAAGTTTGCATGAATTTCAGCAGCGAAGAAACAAATATTTGCTGCAAGCAAATCTTCAGGAAGACATACTTGATTAATATATTTGTTTGCTTCTTATTTCAAAACATTCACCAAAAGGCTGAAATAAACGGAAAATGCCGTTTGAAAACAAAGCAAAAATATTTACAAAAGGTCAGGTGCTCGTACTGACAGCATTAACCGGACAGGAACCAGGGGAAAGGAAAGATTTTACCGAGGCCCAGAAGCTGAAGGCAGATTTGGATTTGCATATTTTGGTCGTGTGTTTTCAGGTGAGAAGGAGCCGCCGTGGGGACAACTCTCCAGGGTGTGAATATCGAAAACACGACCGGAATAAATGTAACCAGATGCTGTGCATAGGTGCATATTGGAAGAAAAATAAAAGGAAAAGCTTGTTTCCTGTACTTTACCTATAAAACTACCGGTATCTGTGGCTTTGTTAATAAAAAGTATGTAAGAGTAAAGGGCGGCACATGATGCTGTGGAGACCTTATAATACGAGAACAGCTGTAGCGACAAGTGCCCTTTTTTTTGGGGGGGGAGGGGGTTAAATAATATAATCATTGCACATTTTAGTCGCCAAATAGTCTTTCTTCAATGGAGGTTTTGTTTCTTTTTCGTGCAGAAAGGAAAAAAAAAATATATTAGAGCAAACCACACTGAAACCTCAGTGATCTATATCTATACCTATATCTATATCCATATCTATCTCTCTGTCTATCTATTTATATAAACCACACACGAGAAATTTACATGAACCACACAGGAGAATTATATCCCACTGGATCTCAGAGCTGCTGGGCGAGGCACCGTACCGGGAGGGTACTAAGCGTACCGCTCGCCGCCTATCGGCTCATAGTCGGGAAGCTCATAGGTCCCTACCCGGGGGTTCTCTACTTTATTAAGGTTTGAAAATTCCCAGTTCTGTCCAAAACTGCGGACACTGGGCTCCAAAGGGATATGCAGAGATTAACTGATAAGGAAGAGGTGCTACAGAGCATCCTGAGGCCACGGAATATGACTCGAGAGTGTCTGAAAGGTGCAACACTTCCGGGACTTGGGATATATTTTTCCTTCCACAATATTATTGATGCAAAGCTGATCAAATATTACACAAACCGTCTTCACCAGAGGCAAAATAATCTCTAGATTCTGAATTTTTATTTATTTCGAATTCTATCCAAATTATGGCAAACAGTTGTTCAAAAAAATATCCTGCTTTATTACAAATGAGAACATTTCTATCAGACTTGAAGGAGTTATATTTCAAGAGGGAGTGGTTATATACCATTTTAGTAGTGATTATTGGATGGTAGTTCTGTATTATCATTCTTTAATTGAAACAAAATAGTTGTTTAAACATACATCTAAGCTAAACTTTTAGTAGATAATGGTAAGGAACTTCAAATCTCTCATTACTGCAGAGTATGAAAATTATTGAACTAATCCACATCTTAGTACCGTATATGATTTACTTGCCTATAAATGGATAAGGTCTGCACACGCAGTCATGATAACATTTAAAATCTGTTAAATCATCACTGCATATATGTGCAGGAAAGACTAAAAAAATAGATGCAGGAAGCCACAAAAGAAGATTATTCAACCGAAGTTCTTCGAAAGTCTCACAGTCCATCCGACCCGCGTATAATATTCTTTATAACGCTTATGAGAAGAAGACCCTTATATAAACTGCCTGTTTATGGAAAAAAGGAGGGGGGAGCAACCCTTGTCATGTATTTTTTACATATTCCATTACACCGTTTCCATTTTTCCTCAGATAAACCAAATGTTCGTTTGTCTCTTCAGTTTCCATACCTCGTTTTTTTTTTTTTTCCACCCTATACTTACCATATCCATCTACTTTCTTGACTTTCTGCGACTACACTCCTCAAACTCATTTATACATTTTCACCGTCATTTTCACATTTATGCTCTCAGTGTGCTACTCTCTTCCATCTTTTCATCAGCTGACTTCCTTACCCAACATCTCTCAAGTAGCTCGACATTCCTAATTCTTTCTGATTCACGTAATCCACCTACATACCTTAACAGCCTCATTTTTGTTACTCTCGCTCTTGATCTGGGATACTCATATTCCAGAATCTCAAATGCTGATTGGAGTGATAACGTCGGCTTTAACACATGTCTCAGCCTTGTCGCCTCCGTATTCAGACCTCTGTTCCATATTAAGGCCTTTATTGCACCATCCTCTTTACCTCCTAGGACCAGTCTTACTTTTCATCTTCTTTTCACATTACCTCACTAAGTTTGTTATTTCTTTCACTTATATACTTCCACTTTCTCCCCTTGTACCAGTACATCACAAAGTTTCCTTCTCAACAGCCATTGTTTTCCTTTATTATTGTACACGTTTACTTTCAAACCTCACTGGTCACAAATATTCACACAGAGCTGTGCATGATGAAAATTAATGAATGTGTTTTCAGACTCAGCTTCGACTTTGTTCTCTTCCTAATAGTGAATACCTTACGTCTGGTTACTAATCTTGTAGCTACTCTTCTTTTACACAAGTCAGTGGTAGCCACCGGCTTAATACAAAGATTTCATTTCACTATCAAGAAGCAACACATTATTGTCTGTATGCATTAGAACTGAAATACTTCACTCATCGCTATACATCACCTGCTTCGCATCCGTCTCCGTAACTATTGATCTGTTATGTATTAACTGCTGATTTTGAACCACACAGTTAAGTATCTATATATTCTCCACATGCTTCGCTACCTCCATAAGAATTCATTACAGCATTCAGTAATATTCATTTATCATCTTACATGCGTAACGCCATCCATAACTCCTCTCTGTTTACTCTGCTATATAACGTTTTCCAACTCCGTAAATATCGTGCAGTCTTTCGTACTTCTACTTGCCTTCCTGCAGATATTGATATATGTATCCCCTACCACTTACGAAGCAGTCGTTCTCATTTCTCACCAGATTGTCTGAAGCTTATCTTCCTTATAGCTTTCCTTTCAGCACACTTATACAACGATAATAGTTTTTTTTTTTTTTTTTTTTTTTTTTTTTTAACTAGGCTATGTGCCATCCTAGCATCACCACACTCTCTTTGAGCAACAATAACCAAGCACTCATTGTATAGGCTACACTCTACAGTCGTTCTAACTTCATCCATCCCCAGTACATTAACTCGAACTCCTCCTCTGCCAGCCTAAATCTGTCTGCCATTGCTTGGTGTTTGAGGAAAGTGGTGGCCGAATCGGTAGAGAGATGGTAAGCCGTCTTTTGGACGCGAGTTCGATTCCCTGCCCCAGCAGGAAACAGTTTAAAGATATGAATTTCGTTAAAACAGGCTTTGCTGATCTTCTGTAAGACCCACCATCATATCGTAAAAACCACCCCGCCACTAATACAATAATTTTGAAGGAGACAGTCCTGGCATGTATTCAGTATGGACGGTGGTTAATGAAAGCCGAAGTGGTGTGGAGGTGTATGGTGCGTAGGAGGACTTTTAGGCCTCAGGTCTGTTAAAGCTATGCCCAGGAACGAATGCATTAAAAAAAAAAAAAAAAAAGAAGTAAAAATCAGGGCACATCCCCTCACTATCGTTTCCCTGGTATCTCTCATTTTCACCTTGCATTTTAGTTACCGGTATATAACCATATAGCGTTCTGCATTGTTCTCTCGACTCTTGAAAATGACAGACCTAAGCCTCTTTCTATAATTGCACAATCTAGTCAGCTTCTATTCTGCCAGCCACCCACTGCTGTTACTGTTCTTTATACAGAAGAACATGTACATTTTTTTCATAATTCGTTGTTTTCGAACAAAACAGGTACTGGAAAAACTATCGCATTCAGCGACCGCGTCAGCCGACTCTAAGAAAAGACTATATGAACGAAAAATCCGACGAGAATAAGACAGTCCTCAAGCTGTAGGAAGCCAGTAACGATTGGTAACCTCCAAGAAATTTGTAAAAAAAAAAAAAAAAAAAAAAAAAAATTATGAGCATCTCTCAAACTATGCATCCTAGAGCAACACTAAGGAGTAACTTTCGCCTTCCGAAAGTGGCTCATCAGATTCTAACCTTGTCAGCACATTCTCAAAGAATAAACACCTAATGCTTCAAATTTCACAGCTTTCCTAGCGTCACAATAAAGGACGAATCATTTGGTACGGCTGCATAGACTGAGGGGGTAACGCATAAAAGCAACTCAGTAGCTCACTCAGCAATTCGGTGACACTGGCGTTTCTTGGCTCGGCCCCTGAGGGGATTCAGAAAAAAATGTACCCTGCACTATAGCAGGAGTATTCCATCCATCCATCCATCATCCAATCTTACATTGCCCCATGAAGAGCGTAGGACCCCGGGGCTAGGCAGCTGGTCCCGACATTTAAGATGAGTGACCAGCTTCACTCATCCCTGGGTGGCAATGCATGAGCAGTCAACCCCAACCATCCCTTGGATATAAACCTTCACCGGCTTAATCCGATTGGAGCGCAATAATTACCCACTAAACCACCAGGCGCCAAATTTTGGTTATATGGTTACCACCCAGCGTAGTAAATGGTTTCCTGGTGTACAGGAAACCATTTGGCTTGTCACTCAGTGTAGAGTCACCCACAGGCAGAAGGAAGAGGAAAGAATGAAGGAAAAAAAGACAGAAGAGGGAATGTAATGTCACCCCTAGGCAGAAAGACAAGGAAAGAATGAAGGAAAGACAGAAGAGGATGGAAGGAAAGAAGGATGGAGGAGAGGAGAAGGCAGACACCCAACAGCAGCACTACACTGAGTGAGTGGATGGTGAGCGCCCCCACCTACCACACTTTCATTATTTTCCTGCTCCCTTTTTTTTCCTCCCCACTTGAACCAGATTCTAAGGAATCAGTCAGTACCTTTCCTGTAATTGTCGTTCTGTTACGTGTATAAGTGAATGACTTTGATTTGCATGATTATGTATATGCCTAGATGGATAGCACGTGTATGATACAGTTGCAAGAATATGCAGCGTAGTTGGTGAAAGAGTTCCTGTTGTGAGCAGATTAGAGTATTTGCAAGCTCAGCAAAACCTGCATGGCACATGCAATCACGTGATTCGCCCTTGGTTCTCTCCCAGCGCAGAGAGAACTAGAAACAAGGTGAGGAGGTAAGTACTGTACCAACTATTAATGAACTGTCATGGCATCGTGGAGGAGTTTTACAGCTTAGTTCCTGTGTTTGGCTGTCATCATTCAACTCCTACTACACGTAATCTGGCTGAGCTGCTACAGTTCTTAGTCAGAGAAATATACAATACGGGCAAATATAGAAAATATAGATGATATATTGGAAAAATGTGGTTTTTAATATTCAGATTATTTTCATTGTTTTACATTTCTTTCCATATAAACCAAGAACTAAGAAATGCGTATTCTTATAATGTATCCTTTTGGAGTATAGAGAAGTTAAACACATGTATGCATTTTACCGTCCGCCAAACATACGCCTGACATGGGAGAGCAGTTTTACCATACATGATTAAGTGGTGATTTACGCGTCTTGAATGATAAGTGATCTGACCTGTAGAAGAGCACCACTTTCTATCACAGGAGAAATGACCCGGTCCCCGCCATTGCTTCACTCTTGGGTAAGGTGTGGAAGGCTTCTTTGGGTGTAGAGAAGTGCATGTGCAAATGTATGTTAATGGAATGGCTGTGTCCGTGAGTGAGAGAAAATGAATAAAACTGTACGAGACATTCTTCACAGTTAGGTTATATTACACACGTGATGCTTCTCTCCACACGAAACAAGAACAGGACAAAACTGTAGGGAAAAAAATGTTATGCCATTGATATTAGGTCTCCTAGCGTGGGAATGCCCTTTTTAAAATACAAGAAACTGATAACAATAGATTCTAGATCATTCACATTCTACTGTATTTTTAACGGACTCCACTTTTCCTTGTACCCGAAACACATACTGGACAAACTGCAAGTTACATAAACTCCACTGGCTTGAGCTAAGTTGGCTAGGGTGTTCATATCCTTTGAGGTAAAAAAAAAAAAAAAAAAAAAAAAAAAATCTAAGTACTTCATAATCACATTCAGAGTATTATCAGTGGTTTATACTTTCTACCTGAGCCAAATACTACGAGTCAGTAGGTCCCCTATTATTTGTCGCGATGATGTACACACTCATAAAAAGTATTGTTACGCCCTCTGCGCGATACAAACTGACACCACAAATGAAACGTTTGATAACAGCCTTACTCCAACCCTACCGAAACAGCTGGATTGTTCAGTATGAAACTCATCGAACCCCTGTGTAACGATACTTTTTTGAGTGTGTATACAAGAAAATAACTTACTGGTATCTGAATTAAAGAGCATGAATAAGACACTGAAGGAGAAGAATTTATTCTGTCAGTCTAACTTTCGGTAAGCGCCATAATCCCGAAGGGGGTGGCTACGAACAAATCGCGCATAGGTTACCCTGTCTTCCGCCACTAGGTTGACTTTCCTGTTGTCATTCAAGTACCTCTCCAACACACCCCTCCGCCTCATCATCAGCTTCCGCCTCTGCCTCAGTTCCATGTACCATAAGGTAGATGGGGACGTCCATCATCCATTCTGAGTAGGGTTACCCTTAGATGATTATAGTGCAATACAATGCGTGACAAGCCAAATTACTTTTTGGTTTGTCATTTATTGTACTGCGACACTGGGCGGTAACCTTATTACTCCACGCGTTCTTTGCGTTTCGCGGAAGCGAAGGAAATGGTTTGCAGAAGTTTAATGGCCTGCCCAGAACAAAAAATCGTCCAAGTTATCCACATTCAGATTTTTTTCCAAGGTTTCTACTTTTACTCTCACTTAGATTTTAGGTTCACGTCCAAAATGCAATAACTGCATGAAAAAATCTAGTTAATTATTATTTAGTTGTTTTCCAGAATTTCTGATGAACTACACACCGGGCACTGTAGAAAAAAAAAAAAAGTGCCATTGATATGACCTGGGGTTCCGTGGGAGTTCGTACAAGGAAATCAATAAAGATTGCAGCCAGGTGAATGACACTTTGTTAGATGTGGACCCGTGGAGTTACCACCAGGATTTCAGGGGATCTTAATGAACTTCGCACTCCGACTGGCTGGTTTACTGAGGAGCCTACAGTGTTATACCTACCGTGTGTAGCTGTTTTCAGACTTACAAAATTTTAAGGCAGTGGTAGAGAGTTTCCTTTGTGTGTCTTGCCCGGTGTCATCTCTAGGCTGTTTATAGGAGGTCTGTTGTTCTCAGTCCTGACTCATGGATGGGTCAACGAAACATTCGGTTGCATACGCTTGCAACTTGATAGTCATCTTTCTTACAGTTTCAATTTTTCCTTCCACTTGAAACACGGACCATGCAGAGCGCAGGAAATACCTGGCTCCTCTGAGATGAATTAAATTTGACGTGTTAAATCCCACTCTTATTCTAAGTAACTGAGTGAGACAAAAACACGCAAAATCTAGATGTCACACGCAAATTAATTTATAATTTTTTGTCCTCACAAATGAAACACATACCGGGCAAGCTGCAGGAAAAATCTTGTGCCTCTGACATGAACATGGGCCAGCGTGGGAGTTCATATGCTTCCTAAATATAGCCGGCACCACATCTGCAAGCAACAGATTCTGGCCGCCTTTCCTCCGCCCTGATACATTTATGGTTCCTGCAGCAAGAATGGGCCTAAAGCTGAGCATGTGGGAATCACCGCCTTGTGCAGCAGCGTATAGAGGTGGTGTGTGTGTCTGTTCTTTTCTTTTCTCTATTTTTCGTCTTTTGCCCATTTCGTTTCGTTTCTTGTCCCTAGTCTCGTCTTTCCTCGCCTCTCCTTTCATCTCTCTCTCTCTCTCTCTCTCTCTCTCTCTCTCTCTCTCTCTCTCTCTCTCTCTCGTTTCCATTAATCCTCAGCAATATCTGAGATTGATTGTTATTAAATCATTAATCATCCGGCGGTAGCGCAATGAATTGAAAAAGCACTGCTGAAATAAAGAAATTAACCACTCACGAAATTAAGTCATCACATTTTTCTTTCTAAATCATTACCCATACATAAAATGAGTTTCTCGTGTTCTCTCATGCTAAATCATTGTCTTCGGAAAACCAAATCTTCGCTCATCTTCGAGTATATATATATATATATATATATATATATATATATATATATATATATATATATATGAGAGAGAGAGAGAGAGAGAGAGAGAGAGAGAGAGAGAGAATTTTGCATGCTTATACCACTGTAAATCTTCAACCATTTTTTTTTTTCTTTTTTTACACTTCCGGGTTTGTTACAGCTAAATTTAGCAACCACTCTAACAAAATTTTACACCATTATAACTACTCTTACAATCAGCTCCTCACTTTCTTCCTATTATACTGTTTCTCCTTCAGCCAGGCGACATCAGTTATCTCTTTGTTTTGTTGCCACCAGACCATCTTAATCAGCTTATGGGACACTCACTAAGCTAGAGGGGATGGATATAACTGAGGACGTCAATTGTACCTTCAGCTTGGTATTATCAGACAACCGTCAGCAGCTGAGGAGAGATTTTTCATGCAGGAGGAGGGAGATTATATTTTTTATGCAAGGAAGAAGGAACCAAAGGTCAGGAGCCCGCAAACCGTTCCTTCCAAGAAAAAAAAAAAAATACAAAAGAGCCAAATTCAAGATCCGTTCATTTCCAGATACCTGGACACACTGCGTTTGAAAGATTGGAGATCATAGGAAGTAGGAAATACAGGGGGAGACAGTTCCAAAGCTGACCTGTTGCATAAATGAAGGACTGGGAGTAACGGTTAACTCTTGCATTATAGAGTTGGACAGAAAAGGGATGCGAGTTTGTTGCTAGACGGATGCTACGCACTCGTCATAGTGGTGGAGGGATGCAAGCAGACAGTTCAGAGGAGCACTGACCATGAAAGTAACGTTAGAAAAGAGATAAAGATGCAACTATGCGGCAAAGAGACAGAGGTTGAAGGGAGCCAGTAAGAGGAGGAGAGTTAATTAGACGAAAAGCCTTTGACTCCACCCCATTGAGAAGAGCTGTATGTGGGGAGCCTCCCCACACATGAGACTTATACTCTAAACAGGGGGGAATAAAACCCGTGTATAAAGTCAACAAATGTGCCGAGATAAAGAAGGTACGGAGTCGTTTTAGCACACCTAACCTCTTGGAAGCAGATTTTACAAGAGATGCAATACCGGTATGATCTTTCCAAGAGAAGTCTCGAGTGAATGAAATCCCAAGCATGTTCAAGGATGATGCAGGATTAAGCTGAATATTATTAAACATTAGTGGGTACTCCTGTGGAAGATTGTGTCGGGTTGATAGGTGTAGAAACTGAGTTTTTGATGCATTAAAAACAACAAGATTACCCCAGTGAGAGATACGAGCCAAGTCAGACATTATGTGTGCCTTAGCCTCATCCCTTGTTTGTTGAGGTAACAGCCTTTAGTCTCCAGTTTACTTCAAGAGGTCTCTGATAAGCCCAATTAAATCATCAGGCTGTAGCAGGAATAACTATTAGAAGATGTCATTGTATTGTAGGGCTTAATTATTCTTGCAGTCAGTTTCCCACTCTCATTTTAGTCATTAACTCTTTTTGAAATCAGAGCCTCAGTTTCCCCATTAAATCATTAACCTCTTCATTTTGGCGACGTCTGATTGCAGTTTATTCTTACTGTTTCACATGTTTATTTGAGCCGAAGAGAAACTTCCTTCTCGCACTGGGTTTCGAATACCTGAATAAAATAGTAAGGAAACTACTAGCCCTTCACAAAAGCATGTCTTCACGCTTTTCGCACTAAAATTATCATTAACCAGCTTTCCCAACTAAATAATAACTCTTAAAACAAGTTCTTCTCGTTTCTGTTATTAAATCGCTAGCCACTCGTAAAATCAGTTCTTCACGTTTCTGCAGTAATCATAAACCTTTTCCTTACGATGATTTTTTTCACTTACACTTCATACTCCAGATAATATTCTCTGCGTAAGAAAGATTTTCTAATTGGAAAGATCACATGTAGCTTTCATTAATTCTTTCAGAGACGAGATCTCCTGTGAACTAAATAATGCTGTCTGGATGCATTAATAATAAGATAAATAAGACATGTGTAATGGAAGAACTAAACATTCACGATATTTCCACACTCTTTAAGTCAATTCCTCCCACTTTCCCTACCACACCATTAACCATTCTTGAAATATGTCAGTTTCTCGCAGTTTCTCCAGAGTTTTCTCCTCTAGCGAAACTTCCCGCGGCCCTTACAGCGGTTCCCACTCACGGCCACGCTCCTCTTGCTCTTTTCACCTTTATTTCTTCTCCGATTCGTTTTCCCCCTAAACAGTTATCCGCCGCTATTGTATCGCTTTTTTTTGAGTGCGTATTCACCTTCCTGGAGTCAATTATTCTTCGAGTCAATTTCTGGCAAGGCTACAATTCATAAGACCTGCGCAACAAGGGACCTCTTAATTCCATCAGAACAATAGCGTTTTGTTTTTCTTTTCATTTTTGCTACTTTTACTCAGTTTTACTTGTTTAAGGAAGACGTTTCTTAGTTAAGGGGTTTCTTAGTTAAGGGGGTTAATGAAGGCTATAATCTAACCCAATAGTTTGAAAAGTGTCTTCTAAGCAGACTTAAATCGTTTGGATGTATTATAACTCATCGTGCCTAATACATCATGGTAGTAGCATTTTTTTTTTATTCGTACCATGGCCGGTTTGTGTTCATCTGACCGAACTGAGTCATTCACAGCTTGGTTACTAAACAGTGGTTGCATGTAATTCGATGAGCCGCAGTGATGAGGTACAAATGAGTATCCATGGTTACTAAACAAAATTTTCCTCCAATCTGACTAAACTTGGCTATCGTCTGAGCTGAAAGGGGGTTAGGGATCTCTATCAGGTTAATGTTAATTCGCTATAGAAGGTTTAATGAAGCTTATTCCTAAATCTTTTACCACTAAACGTCTCCCTTTAAATGAGTAAATTATCCGACGGTGATAATAAAAATAAAATTCCTACATTGTATAGCAGTGATTTAGCTTTCGTTCTTGTTGTGCGATGTCTGTGGGCGTATTTACCTTCCTGCATAATTCTCGGAAAGCAAGATTTGAATATTTTCATATGCTTGTAATCTGGGGGCAATTCTATCTTGGAATATCACTTTTGAGCGTGGATTCACCTTCCTACATCCTGCTCAGTTTTGGCACGGCAGACTGTATCCTGTCTCAAGTGTTATATGTTTGTACTTCAGTCAGTAGGATGATAGAGAAGTTTAAACAGTTTTAAGAAGATCTGGCGGAGTGAAAGCATTATAAACTGTGTCCATTAGCCCTTTTAGCACGATTACTTCTTTTTTTTAATATATTGTAGTTACTGACCAGATAATATAATGCAGCTTTGGGAAGCCGTCTCATTCTAAACCAAAAATATGGAAAGTCTGCCAAGCCCAACAATTAGAAATTATTTGTTACTTAGACATTCCTTTCTATATACCTTGATGATACTGTTCGAAGCTGGTTGTTAGACACGAGAGCATCTCCAGGAGCCACCGGTGACAGTCACAGTATAAATATAGTCACATGTACGGTGCTTTGCTGTGTTCAAGCTCTACGTGGTGCTTTATCTTATTTCTTTAAGGATTTTCACGCGCATGGTGCTTCGCTTGAAAGCTAGGGTGCTCAGTTTTAGCGAAGCCTTATGGTTCCGCATCTACTGTCACTAGGACTTCTGTACTTTATTTCCTCTTCCGCAAATCTTGTCATATTATTCTGTGCGTTGGAAGTGCTTTATATTCAATACGTAAACCGCCAGATATAATGCGAAGAATAAGTAGCAGATATATCTTCAGTGTATACACATACATATGCTCATTCTTAATCATATCCTTGTGAAATAATTCGCCACGCATTGCAAGCAGTGCCGTCGATAACATTACACCAGTTCGAAAAAGTCTTTCCTAAGTCAAGTGAAGTTGTCTGATGGTAGCAAAATTAAAATTAAAGCAACGGCGTCGTATTGATGGGTTATTTTAAAATGACGGGTATTAGAATGGTATATGTCCAATATTTTGACGATTATCATAAATAACAGTGGATATACAATTCAATTATTCACTGAAATTTATGATTCATTCCACGGATGTGTTAGATGATGAAGCATTTACGACACAGCGTAACAAATAGGATACCACTCTGCGCTTCATAATTGTGGTGAAATATCGATGTGAGTCCTTCAACTATGTGCTTGAAATATAAATGGCAAAGGAGAAGGCAAGTTCCACTTTCCTATGAATATTTGTGATGAATTTATGATTATTAGATCTGACAAGCGTGCATTCCATGTAAAAGCCCAATCAACAATGTTATATTATGTTCTCTCTTCGTTACGTTCTTCAGAAATTGTCAGGTAAATAAAAAATCTGTTTCTGAATCAGTATCAGTCCGGAGGACCCAACCTGGTACTCGGAGAACGGGTAATAGCCAAAATGAATCTTTTCCCATGCTGGTGACGCATGAATGGGTGAAGGGGTGTATATGTGATGTTTGTGAAAGTCGAAATGTTGCACTGTCTGTATGTGTATGTCAGAGTCTCTGTGTATCATCGATAGAAACGACAGGGTACGAACATAAGCAAACATTATGAAAGAACATACTTCCAGCACCCACTTTCAATATCCATCTCGACGTGAACTCGAACCCTAGACTTAGAGCTCACACATCACGAGATGACTGCATTACACATTGAGCCACCGCAGTTGTTATGCCCATTTTAATGCTAAGCCCATCACTGCGAGAGGCTGTCACCTATCCTAGATAAAATCGTCTAATGGTAACAGTAATAAAATAAAAAGATGTCCTTGTGCAGAGGGTAGTGGCTTTCAAAAAATTTCATTGGAAGGAGTCGTCTTTAAACAGAGTAAGCTACGTAGGGATCAAAAATAGAATAAGCCTATAAAAAGATGTTATCATATGGAAGCAGTGAATTAATGTTGCATAGGATGGGAGAGGAAGCAGAGGGAGACCGAGAACAAGATGGTGAGGTACGGTGCGAAAGAATGCAAGAAAGAGAGGTCTGTTTTGAGAACGGGGTATGTTCCTGGGTAGGACCAAAATCGCCTGGATGTTGTTTTGTTGAGGCCACCCCTCACAGGATGCAGCATCCAGCAAGAGATATATACACACACACACACACACACACACACACATAGATAGATAGACAGACGGACTGACAGACAGGCCTCGAGAGAGAGAGAGAGAGAGAGAGAGAGAGAGAGAGAGAGAATTTGCCAGACAAGTAGATAATGTTTTCGAACAAGTCGTATTGGCCAGAGACCAGCTAGGGAGGGACATAACCACAACACACACCAACTCGACAAATGCCCTCTGGACCTTCAAAACTCAGCCGCATATTTCCCCAGGAGATTTCACATTTCATATTTGATTTGTGCGCAGCCAAGTGTGATCATACAGACTCCCACCCCACCCCTCACTACTCTCATACCTTCCTTTTTCTTCCTCCCTACTCCTTTCTCCCCGTTACTACTCTACCACCTTTCTTTTTCTCTCTCTCCTCCTTCCTTTCTTTCCGCCTCCCTACTCTCCTCCCTTCCTTTTTCTATCTCTCCCCCTCCATTTCTCCCTCCCCCCTCGCCACTCCCTCCCCCCTCGCCACTCCCTCCCTTCCTTTTTCTTTCTCTCTCCCTCACTTTCTTCCTCCTCCACCTCCCCATTACTCCCTAGATTTTCTCTCCTGCCTAGCACCTCCCTGGCTCTTAATCCCTCGTTCCCCTACTACTATTTCACTCCTTTCATCCTTCACACCTTTCATCCCTTACTCCCTGGTGGTCTCTCCTTTCCGTCTTCCCCTTCCTTACTTCTCCTTGGTTTTCTCTTCCTCTCTCCCTGACACTCTGTTACTCCTACCCAGGCTTCTCATCCTCCCTCCTTGGCTCTTTCTTCCTCCTTCGCAGTCCTTCTCTCTTCCTCCTTCGCAGTCCTTCTCTCTTTCTTCCTCCTTCGCAGTCCTTCTCTCTTTCTTCCTCCTTCGCAGTCCTTCTCTCTTTCTTCCTCCTTCGCAGTCCTTCTCTCTTCCTCCCTCCTTGGCTCTCTATCCTTCTCTGCCTGGCTCTCTCCTTCTCTTTCCCTGGATCTCTCTTGTTTTTCCTCTGGCTCTCTCTTCCCTTCTTCGCAACTTTTTCTCTTCCACTCTCATTGGTTTTCTCTATTCTTTTCTCCCGTCCTTTCTCCTCCTTCCTTCCTGGCTCTCTCTGGCATTCTTACTTTCTTTCTTCCTTGTCTCTCTCTTCCTCTCTTCCTGGCTCCTTCCTCCCTCCCTATTCCTCATTACCTCTCATCGTGGCTCCCTTTTCTTCCATCCATGGTTCTCTCTTCCTCTCTCCCCGACTTTCTCTTTTTTCTTCCCTGCATTTATCTCCAATCTCTTTGGCTGTTTTACTCTTCCTGTCTCTCTCTTCCGATTCCTCGGACTCTCTCTTTTTTTTCCTTTCCTTAATTCTCTGTAACTTTCCGTACCTCCCTTCCTCATTACTACCCAGGGCCCTTCCACACTTTCTTGGGAGATTCCGGCAGAACATTAGTTAGTATATCCAATTGGCGATTCAAAACACCCGAGCTTGTTCCCAGGGCCGGTCAGACTGCTGAACAAAGTTTGCCTTCCTCTTGCCTCATTTACCTATCAGCGCAAATGGAAACTTGGATTTAACAGGACTATTACGACACTTTCTTAATGAAGCCAGGCAACTTAATTAATTTCAAAGAAACCTTTCCTCCGACAAAAGATTGATAATTGGGAATAAATCAACAGGCAGCACCCCAGCCCATCATATGTCACTAATAAGTTTCTGTCTCCTTGGCTACTGAAGCACTTTAGTCGATGAACTGAAGTTTGTGGAAGTCCAAATTTAGGGCAATATTCTGAATGGCACAAGAGACCTCGTGGCACTCCTTCCAAGCGGATTTGTTTTGCATATTCCGTTGTGATCCTCTCGTAGTCAGGACACCTCTGGTATTCTGTTCCAGCTATACCTAGACGATTATATTCAGCCAAAAGCGAACCATAGAAACTAGGAAACGTTTATAATGTCACCCGTTAACCTACTACTGATAGCAGATTTTTCATCAGGAATAATTAGATATTGCCTTCATTAACCCCTTTGCTTTAAGACGTCTCCCCTAAACTGAGTATAATCGTCTAGTGATGAGCATGAATGTTAGAAAAAATACCTCCTTGGCTTGAAGGAGTTAAAACTGCCAAGCCAACGATGATACGAACCACAGTGTCACGGTCAGTGATTTTTTTTTTGCTTCTGGCACACCTAATTCATGAAAAGGAGCTGCAACCTCTTCAGTGTTAGAAAAAATCTCATTAACCTTTTCATGGTCGATGTAACGCTTGTCTTCCATTCCAGCAAACGACAGGCGATTTATTCAGCTGAGATTGATTCATAGGAGCTTGAGAGATTTAATGCCGTCACCATCTGAGAATAAATCATAGAATCCTGATTATTAAGTTCTGACATGGTTAGGAGACGGTGAAAAGGAACTTTTAACGCAGCTGCACTATACATAGCACTTACACCTAATACCTCTCTCCTGGAAAATAAAGCCCGTGTACAGTACTTTCTGCAGACATCAACCTTCGCCAACTTATTGACCTTCTTCCATTATACTGTAATAGATCGTCTTTACTTCATTAGCGTGATATGTATTCACAATCCTTACTCTATTTTTTTTTTTTTTTTTTTTTTGCGAGTTCCCATACTTAATCTCTAGTGGTTTATCAGAAAGCAAAAATGAGTATTACACTGATGGGAAATGCCTGGAAAAGGAGGATATATATATTTTTTCGTTATAATTCCCGGCTGCTGCACCGTAAACAGCACATGAATATGTTAACAGGACTTTACAATGCCCGATTCAGTAATGAATTTCTTGCTCATCAGCTCACTTCGTCATGTGGATATTTTCTACAAGCACCAAATGTCCATATTACAATGCAGATGGCGCATTGCCATTAAAATGCATGGGAAATTTCATTAGCATATACCGACTATTTACTGCTTTCAATCATTAACACCCAGGGGGCGCATCAGAGGCAAGCAGTTTTGGCAATAATATTTGGCTGTGATAAAAAAAATAAAAAAAAAGGTCTCAAATCAATGAGATATTGTTGTTGTGGTACCAGGCTCATCTAGACTTGAACCCAGTGGACTGAAGGCTGAAGATGTAACCTTACAATCAGCATTCTTCCTTCCGGAAGATAAGGATGGAGTCCAGGGATGTCTCTGTAACCTACCGAGTTAGTTCGGCACCATCGCGTGAAGGTGTTCCTCTCCAGCATCTCTAAAGATGAATAGGTAAATGTGTGTATTCAGTCAGTCAGCAAGTTGACGTCTTTTTGAAGTTTATCATTGCCATCCCTTGACGATTTTATGCACCTTAGGGGATATGTTTCAGAATGGAGAAGTATAACCTTCATCAACGTCATCAGCTCTAGAAATCCTTCCTGACGTGAATAAACCTGTATGGTAGTAGCCGAGGATAATGAAGGAGTTTATCTATATGTCTGTCTAATCTATCACACCATCTGATTTTCTGTCTATCTGTCTAGCTTTCTAACTGCCTCTGTGTATCTATATTTATCCATCTATCTTCCTAGCCGTCTTTCCATATTTATATCAATATCTGTCTATCCGTCCATCTGTCTGCCCTTCTATCTCTCTGTCTGTATCTATAGTTTTCTGTCTGTTTGGCAGACTGTCTGTCTCTCGTTCTTACTTAGATATTTCATTCTCTCCACTGCAGGAATATGGAAGTTTACAAACAGGATGTCTTGAATTAGTCTATACAACACTTCTCCAATTTACCTGCATGATTGAGCACGGAGCAGACATTATTAAATCACAGTTACAATTTGATGCATCCAAAACAGCTATTGCTATGTCCCAATTACTCCAGTGTAACTGTGATGCTAGGATCAAAGAGGCAGCAGCATCAAAAGACCGAGAAACACCATTTCCAGTTTATGTTGATTTGTCTGTCTTTGCAAAGACCAGAAGGAAACATCTCATTGAAATGTTGCATGACAATGTCCTTACTATTTCTTATGACTGGGTGCTAGAAATATCAGCACAACTAGGGGATGCTGTCATCACCAAGTATGTTGAAGATGGTGCAGTATGCCCTCCTGTCTTAAGAAAAGGGTTATTCACAACAGCGGCCATGGACAACATTGACCATAATCCAAATTCCACGACAGCAGAGATCGTTCTATAGGACAAGCACTTTCGTTTTCCAACATCCCAGCTCAGATAACAAAGTTCAGTTACGCTCACCACTGCAAATTCAAGGTGGTAAGATAAAAACAATTCCAGAGCATCCCGAGTCATTCACTAATTCCTCCAGCTCACTTCACCAAAAAGACTCCTAAACCTCCTGTTGCTGTGTCTCCAGATGTCTCCTCAACATTCACTTTATTCAAACCAGTCTTGACATATGAATATAAATGGCTTGAAAATGTGAGAGTCACTGAAGAAGTGAATGACTCTGTACATATGACATGGTCCTCCTACCATGCATCAAAACAGAAAAATTCACAATTTGAAGTAAGCATCACATCCTTGATGCCTCTACTTAGAGATGCTCATTCTGTGGCTACAATAAAACATGTGATGGCAAAAATAAAGGAAACAGTGGATTTGATCAATCCAGGAGAAGAACCTGTCATAACCGCAGACCAGCCAATTTATGAAGCAGCCAAGCAGTTTCCGTGGTAGTTGCCAGGTCTGTGGTGAAGAGAAGCTGGTTCTCATATTTGGTGGTCTGCATATAGAGATGGCTACCCTGAGGTCCATGGAAACACTACATCAAGGTAGTGGGTGGACAGGTGCTCTCGTTGAGTCTGGTGTTGCATCTCAAGGTACAACAGATTCGTTCTTGTCAGTCTCTAGTGTCACAAAGGCACGTCAGGCACACCAGATAACAGCCTGCCGTCTCTACAAGCTCTGATTATGAGGAATTCACAAAATAGGCTGTCGAGAAGTCAATTGATATGTTGAATCTGGAAGGCTGATGCGGATTGCGCAAACAGCAGAGTCTCCAGTTTCAGTTCTGGTACCTGGTATTGACAGTGGAATTGTCCATCTTTACGTTTATTCGATCTTTCAGAGAAGCAAATTTTGGTCTCTACTGTGAAGCAACACCCAGATGTGGCGAGAGAGTTCTCTGCAGGAAACTTTGTTGTCCACAAATTAAACCGACTGTTCTCAGTTATGGCAATAAACCAAGCCCATGAACAGGCAAATGCTTTTATAAAGGGGCCATTGGCCTCACTGAGGATCCATTAGCCCTTAAAAAATGGGTGGTTGCTGGGCCTGAAGTGAGCCAACTTCTTCAGGAGTGTGAGAAATCATCAGATGTTAAGAATGAAGCACAACATAGTGAACATCATGATCAGACACGAAAGACTCAAAAGGTATCCGTTGATAAAGTAGAAAAGTTAACCACTGCTATACAGGAGTTTGGTAATCCTTTTCGGGAGGAGTCAGATGACCTTCTTACCGCTGACACATAGGACATTGCCAATCCTGATAGTGCTGCGTCAGTAGCCACACACTATGAGAAAGGTGCATGTCAGTGTCATGCATTCATGAGTGCATTTGAACCCGAGGTTCAGTGCACATTTTACCAAGCAGTCAAGAAGAACAAGGTTGCTTTCTTCAAAAGAGAGGCACATTCAAGCAGCTCTACGCAAAAGACACTGAAGGAGGACTTCCATCTTTTCTTTCATTTCTTGTCAAAGAAGGGAGTATGACTTAATAGAAGTCCTTCAGCATGAAAACAATCCATTCCCTGTCTGCCTTTCCGAGTGACAGTGGACAGCTTCATGTAACCAAGAAATTTCAACTTGTTGAGATCCTTGAATCCAAAGTCAAGATGTAAAATCTTGAACCAGTGGCAGATGCTATTGTCATGGATGGCACAGCATTAATGAATGCCTTGACAACCTGAGCATCAAAAATTTTCGGTCGGTATTTCATGCAGGATGTTATTTCTGCAGTAAAGGCTTATGCCACAAAGTACAGGCGCTCAGATATAGTTTTTGATGTTTACGTTCCATTTAGTCTGAAGGTAGAGGCAAGAACAAAGCGAGGGGAGGAAATGAGGAGAAGGGTGACAGACTTTACCAAAACACCCAGTAATTGGCACAACTTTCTGTGAGGCAACACCAACAAAACTGAGCTCTTTCATTTTCTAGCAGGTAGAACTGCTGGCGTCCGAACAACAAATACGATTGTTGTGACCAAAGGGGGCAAAGCACAGTCCAATCAAGCAATGTGTCTGAACAATGTATCTCCGTGCACTCATGAAGAGGAAGCTACTCGAATGTTCGTGCATGCAAAAGATTCAGTCCAAAATAGCAACTAGATATTGATAAAGCAAATATTACAGATGTGATTGTAATAGCAGTATCGTGTTTTCCATCCCTGAAAGAGCTGGGTCTTGCAAAACTTTGGATTGTCTTTGGTCAAGGACGAAACCTGAAATGGATCTCGTTCATGAGATCTGCTTTGTACTTGGGCTAGAAAAAACGAGAGGAATCCTGTTCTTTCATGCTTTTAGTGGTTGTGATGTAGTGTCAGCATTTCGAGGCAAATGAAAGAAGTCAATTTGGGACACTTGGACTGTGTATAATCAGGCCACAGTCGTCTTCTCGAAACTTACCCAACATCCACCAGTCATTCATGACACTGATATTCAGACTTTAGAGAAGTATTTAGTCACCATGTACGACAGGTCTAGTATTGCTGTATGGGGTAATGAGACACGACTGGACTTGTTTGGAAGAAAACAACGGACATATAACTCTGTTCCCCCAATTCAAAATGCCCTCCTTCAACATGCAAAACGTGCTACCTTCCAGGCAGAATGAATATGGAGTCAGGCAACTGTACGTAGGCCACAGTACCCGAATCCTAGTGACTGGAGGTGGACAAAGCATGGCGAGGGATGGAAGGTTTTCTGGACGACTCTCCAACCGATTACAAAGTGTTGCCAACAGCTGACGAAATGCGAATGTAAGACCGAATGCCATGGAAGATGCAAATGCTATCGGTCTGGCCTGAGCCACATTGCACTTTGTAGCAGTGTATGCCAGTTTTAATGTTCATCCAGATGCCTGCCTATCATGAAAACTGAATCATCAAGTAAAATATTAGGCAACTGAGACATAAAATGTCTTAAACCTTCCAAACATGATAAAGAAATCCATCCTACAAGCCCAGATGTTGCGAAAATAGAATCTCCATGCTTCAAAACATAGGTATTGACCCCTCAAAGATTAATTTTGGACAGTTTGCTTTGTTTATATGAAGATAGCCTAACTGCATCCAGTAGCCATAATTTGGTGGCCATCTTGAAAAATGGCGGTCATATTGGATTTCCGTTTGGCTAACGTTAATTTCTTTATAGGCAGCCTAAAGGTGAAGCACATGCAAAATTTCATGCTTGTATCACCATTTGAACGATTTTTCACTTAGCTGCCCCACCAGTGGAGATATTACGTTATTTTAATCTCCACACAACATTTAGCTTTATTAGCGTCAATGTACCGTATTCAGATTGGCAGAGGAGCATCCTTTGCACGTCTTCCTTAGCGAATTATGTTGGATAGTTCACCTTATATTCCCTAGTATGTGATTTGGGTTTTTGGTATGGCCAGGAGTTGCATTAAGTGCGAATTTCAGTGAGAAGAAAGACGTGTCTGGAAATTATGTTGCTTATACCGTTTTAATCTCTATGACTCAGTCATAGAGCTTATAAATAAGAGTTAAGAGAGTAAACGTGCCATATAAATTAGAGCTGGCATGGAGGGGGAGCTGGAGAGCTTTCTAACCCTAAGCTATACAGCGTACCCTCTGTTTTATTCCAGCTGGTGATAAACGTTTTTGTTTAACTGAGACTGAGGCCCGTATTCTCGTTGGTCAAGGAAGCTCCCTAACACGTTTTCCTAAGCAACTTTTTTTTTTTTTTTTTTTTTTTTTTTTTTTTTGCCAATTGCACCTTCGTTGCTACTCCTCACCTTGCCCTAGGGTGGGAAAGGAGGTCCTGATGATGATGATGACCTTACTGTTCATATCCCTATGACATAAATAATTCTGATATCGCCATACTCTGCATAGATAAAGTGTAATCGGATATTAACCAACCGTATCCAAAGTAAATCGCTAATGAAGAGGTGTTAGGAAGCCTCTTTAACCGATGAGAATATGGGCTTGAGTCTGAAGAATCTTAAGGTGTTAATACCGCAACCACTAACCCCCACATGTCGGGACTACTCTTGTACCCTATTCCAGGTAACGTCAGTCGATTTTATTCCGCTGAGGTTCCATAGCACCTCTTCTTTAGCGATTTATTTTTGTTTATGCCTGGTTAATATCCTTTTGTACGTTATTTATTCAGAGTATGGCGATAGTAGATGGATTTATGTAACCCAGGGGAGAACAAGTAAGTGTAATATGCAAAATAAATCGCGTAAGAAAAGGTGTTAGGGAGCTTTCTTACTCGACAAGAATACTGGCCGTAGAAGCCTTAAGGATTAACATTGTTTTCTTTGTGATATATAAACTTTGGATATGGAGACTATAAATGAGTAAAAAATGTTTAAAGGCGCAGTACACACACACACACACACACACACACACACACACACACACACAACCATTCTCCTCCACTTCAGACCCACCCAGCCACCCACCCTCCCACACGACTAAACGCCTTCATCAATCAGTGACTGAGGGCTCACCCCCACCCGTCAGTGAGGGGAAAAACTCCACACTCCCAACAAGTCCCTCACACTGACACCATTTTTTTTTTTTTTTTAATTGTTTGGCTTTTTCCTCTTATATCATGTAATTTTTTTTTTACTTCCTTGAATATTTATAACAACACATTCTTCGTGCTAGTTATATCAACTGAAATTCTTTTTATTTAACCAGAGAATGTATTTCTTATTTTATGTTTGCTGTCTCCAGGCTTGCGCTAGGCCTTTTTTTTTTTTTTTTTTTTAAGCTGAGTGAGCCAGAGGTGCTTCACTATAATTAATTATTACATCTATATTTTGATGAAATGAAACTAATTACGTATTCATGACCCAAATAACCCGACCCTGGTGCTAATGGTAGCATTATATTACCGGTGGCACAACGCAACCTACTGACAGAGTAGCAGGTTCTAAAGCTGATAGACCAGATTCACAGAGGTTGCTAAATTCGATCTCAAAAACTTGCTAGATTGTCGCTCTGCACAAAAATCCCACATCGAATATCTGAAGGAAATGAGCTAAAATTTTCGTAAAGAGGCAACCGTTCGTAAATAAATGTTGCTAAGTCTCTCCAAAGCCGCTAACAAAATAAGCAGATTTCTAAAAATAGGTAAAAATCAAGAAAATTTGCTAAATTCCTTTTTTTTTTTTTTTAATCAAAGAAATAATATAGCAAAAAATAGGTAAACATTCTGAAAATTCGCCGTCAAATCTCTCGATTTATCGCCAAACAGTAAAATGAGATATATAAAGTAGGTAAACATGTAAAAAAAAAAAAAAATGTAAAACTCTAAATCTCGCCATAACACGGCTAAAATGGCACCGGTAGCTGTAACTATGCATTAGGTGACATCACAGGCCTGGCGGGGGGCACAAAAGAGCCAGGTGTTTTATTACTTGCCTCTGTCTCTCAAAAATGGAAATTTAATTACTGCAAAATTAAATACCCATGACACACACATCTGGTGTGTCACATCAAAGGACTGCACGTTCCAACTCTTTTGTTTCCCACTAACCCTGCGTCTCTAATGAAACTGCAGTGAAGCGAGTTTCCCCACCATTGCGAGAGGCCTCCACACTGAAACTGAATAAAAGCTACTGACTTTAGCAAGAGCATTATTAAAAATTTTTCATACTACACAGAAGTGCTGTTTGATTCTCTCCATTCCAGGCCCCACTAATGAAACTTCAGTGAAGCGAGCTTGACCTTCACCACTAGATTTCCTTCTCCCCCTCTCCCCCACCCCCTCCACACACACACACACACACACACACACACACACACACACACACACACACACACACACACACACACACACACACACACACAGAAAGTTTTCTGTAAGATCTGTCGGTAGCAAGAATAAATATTTTCCATGAGCTGAGTGTAATCATCCGGCCATTGGCGAGAACAGTATAAAAAAAACTTGTCATATCGCGAAAGGTTAATTAATGCTGTCCATTTCCCTCCATGCTGGCACCACTAACGAAACTACAGACTAAGCGAGCTACCCCTTTCCAGTACAAGACACCTCTCCTCGAAGCTGGGTAAAATCATTTAACAGCAGCTCGTAGATCTATCTCAAACAGGACAAAATTTTCGGAGAGTAGGGTGGTAAGTAAGCATGAAAAATTGGTCATCGTACTAACTAATGAAAGTAGATTTAGGGGAAGTAGCTCCTTCAGTGCGAAAAGTCTCCCTCCGAAGCTGTCTGATGCAAGCGAGGACAAAAAACATTATAGTGCTGGGGGTCCATTTGGAGCTTGCTTCTAACCATTTCCCTATTAGAGACCTTTAAATAGAGACCTTTAAAATTAATAAAATCATAGCAAGAATAAAACTTTTCTTTATATTCAAGGAAACAGACAAACCACCTTAATGAACTTTAACACCTTCATTATAAAGATATCTTTTCTAATTTCTCCCTGCTACAGCAAGACAGTATTTTGTTCCGGGAAAAATTATTTAACTGGAGTTATTACGTATTGCCTTCATTAATTCTTCACTACTACGGCACTGCTCTAACCTCAATGAAATAAACAGGCAACAGGAAGAATATGATGATTTCGTGCTCAGGGTGAAGAGGGTAATACGAATTTCTTACGTATATAATTTACAGTGAACTAAGAGCACGAAAGATACACAAAAGAACGGTTGCTTGTAACAGATTTTCATCCTTTCACATTTTACCTCATGTAGCTGAGTAGCAAAAAAATTATAATAAAGATATAATGTTAGGCTCGACATCCCCTCCATGGCACTTCCTGACTAGCACTATGTTCTGATGTTAATCTACCCGTATTGTTACAACTCGGCGTTCAAGAGGAGAGAGAACAATTTCAGGTAAAGTTAGAGTAAAAAGAGTATAGTTACAGCGAGGACTCATTGTTTGCAGTAGTGTATAATATATTTTATTTATAAAGATTCCTGCCTCTCCTACCCCCTCTCACTTCACCCACCTCCTGTTCTCCGGCATCGTCCACCGTTTTCTCACCAACACACCTTTACTCTCCTTCCTCGCTCTCAGCCTCGTTTCTCTAGTTCTCTTTCCACTTCTTACTCCTCTTTTTCCTCTCCTTCAGCCGTCCATTTCCTTCTACCTTCGCTATTCCTTTTCGTACTCCCATCTCATAATTCATACTAAATCCTCATTCTCACTTCTCTCTCACTTCATTTTCCTCCTTCCCTCGCGCTTTCTCAATCTCCTTTCGGTTTCTCCACCTCCCCTTGCCTTTCTCTGTGCATCCCTTTATCCCTCTCCTTTCTTTATTTCTCTTACTCATCTTCCCTTCTCCCTCATTCATCCCCCTTTTCATGACCTCGTAGCAACCCCCCCCCCAACTTTTTTTTATCTCATCCCACGCATCTCCGCCTCTCTCTCTCTCTCTCTCTCTCTCTCTCTCTCTCTCTCTCTCTCTCTCTCTCTCTCTCTCTCTCTCTCTCTCTCTCATCCTTTTTTTTTTTTTTTCCATATCCCCCCTCCGCCACCATCCGTTCCTACTCCTCCTTGTACCCTCAAGCACACACACACACACACACACACACACACACACACACACACACACACACACACACACACACACACACACACACACACACACACACACACACACACACACACACACACACACACACACACACACACACACACACACACACACACACACACACACACACACACACACACACACACACACACACACACACACACACACACACACACACACACACACACACACACACACACACACACACACACACACACACACACACACACACACACACACACACACACACACACACACACACACACACACACACACACACACACACACACACACACACACACACACACACACACACACACACACACACACACACACACACACACACACACACACACACACACACACACACACACACACACACACACACACACACACACACACACACACACACACACACACACACACACACACACACACACACACACACACACACACACACACACACACACACACACACACACACACACACACACACACACACACACACACACACACACACACACACACACACACACACACACACACACACACACACACACACACGCCTCATCCCTCTCAAAGCTCCCCCACACTACTTGCCTCCCGCTTTGAACTCGCTCAGATTTTGCTTACGAGCTCAAAACCGATATTCCGAGGAAGGGAGGAAGTGCCTCGTTTTTCCAGCTTGAATATTGTACACTAGAGGACATAAGTTCGCTAAATATTCCACTACTTCTTTTCGTTGCTCTCTGGTGGCTAAATTTCCTAAACTAAGAGAGTGGGTATATTTCTCAGCACATAATGACTCGTTTTGATACGATATGTCCAGCATAAAACTGAAGGAGATACTGTTAGTGTGAAGCAGACACAGTGGATCATAAAAGGAATTTACGACCTTGTACGTACACCCATAAACCATAGCCTCGGCCGGTATAAATTTCCTTCATATTCGTGTGTGCCTTGCCTTTGTCGTTGTTTAAGTGATGGAATGTGAACCCCATCGTCATAGCGCCTTCTTGTAGCAGTAGTATGGTCCGGGCTCATATTCACAAACAAACTCATAACTCAGAAACCAGTATGTGTTTGCAGCAAGACAAAGAGATGTGTGAAGATTCTGCATTTTCCATCCCTTCCCTCCAGTGTCCTGACTGTCAAGGTGTGGCTCTGATGCTTTCCTAGCCCATTCCTGAAGAAAAAAAAATCACGGCCAAGAGTGGCAATTCATCATGGGTTTGTTTTTTAATCCCGGCCATGGTTTATCCATGGGGTAGTGAGTTACTGAATTCTGTGTTTATGGTATTGATCCTTTGATTTTAGCTCATCAAAGTCGGAGGGAGAGTTGTATCCGGAATGTTTCTGCGCAACAGTTCGGCCAATGTTGATGCACTTTTTAACATCATGATTGAGTGGGTTGTGTGTTCGTGTGTCGTTGAGGGCACATGTTGTGCAGAGATCCTTGTATTCAGAGCGCCTACAAATCAGAGTGGATTAGAAACTATTTATTACAACTATACGGTGTGGATTTTGTAAAAGAAAGAGAAATAGAAGAAAAGGGCGAGGAGGAGAGAGGAGAAAAGAAGTGAGGGGTGAAGGGAGGGGAGAAGACGGGAAGATCCTATATTTAGTTCCAGTGGGCAGGATCTTCCCTGTAGCGTGTAGCTCACTGGGGGACGGGGGAGGATACAACAGGAAAGGAGGGGGGAAGCAAGGGCGTATCCAATATATTAAGAAGGGGTCTTAACCTAGAAGGTTGATAAAAGGGCAAGGGTGAGGAAAAAAGAGGGGAAGAAAAGAAAATCATTGTTATGCAGCCACCTTGTAGGAAATTGTTAACATATGGACTGATCTACGTAGAGCTACATATCAATTAGTAGTCTGCCATGTTTCTTGAGGAGGAGGAATATGGAATTTCCGGGCAAGGAAAAAAAATGTATACTCCTTTATAAGTTTCCTGAGGGGCATTATTTCACCCTGGCCTAGTCTTAGGACTGATTTTACAGTTGCTGCTATTCGTTCCGACACGTACTGACATCTGAAGTTTTCTCGAGTTTAGGTTGCACAGATGCATTCCCCTTCTGCTGTTGGTAACTGTCATATACCACACTGTTAAAAGTATACCTGCTGTACCCCAACCTTGCCTAAAATTGCCCTCTCTCCTTCTTTACTGTTGAGCTGTAACGAGATAAACACTAGACTAGAGTATGACGCCGGTCGTAAAAAAAGTGCTATAGAAAGATGGTAGAGTTGTAGTATTGTCTTTTTCTGCCATTGGCCTATGCGAATTGAGAAACAAAAATGACGAAAATTTAGGACAGAATTAGGTGGAAGGTTGGGGACCTGGCAAGCCAATGAAATTACAGCTGTGAAATCAACCATGCTGGTCTGCGTCACTGCTAATCTTGTTGGGGGGATTGAAGCCACGTACAGAGGGATTGAGAAACCTGCCTTAATAACGACATTTGTTTTGTAGAAGTTGATAATACTTGCAGTGGTATTATTTAGATAGATTTATTTTTTTCCACGGAGTACTGCACATAATTCTGCTGCCTTGTTCAAATATGGCAGAGACTTATTAGTTAACACCTTCATTATGAGAGATCCTTCCGAAGCTTGATAAAATAGTCTGATGTAGGAAGATGCAATGAATGGGTTTATGGAGACTTTCAGTTCCCCGTAATCAGAGACGTCCTTCATGAGCTGAATAAAACCATCGTTCAGTACTAAGAGTAACAATAAAGAAAAGGCACATACATACTCTAGGACTTAAAACTCACAACGTTTTTCTCATTATAAAGAAGCCGTGGAGCTGTGTTGCCGGAGGGTGATAGAATATGAACACGAAATAGGGAAATAAAATGCTTACGTTGGTTGCTAATGGGGAGAAAGGGAGACGAGGAAGGAAGGAAGGAAGCCCCGAGGCGCGCTGGGGAAGAGGGGAAGAGAGAGTAAATGAGAAAAGAGAGAAAGGAGGATAGGAGAAGGGGAAGGAAACATGGAAAAAAGAAAGATAAGAAGTGAGGTGAGCGGGGAGAGGAAAAGGAAGGGGAGAAGTGAGGAGAAAGAAGAAGGGGGAGGGGAAAGAAGGGAGGATAGGAAGGAGGGGAGATGAGAAGAATGGAGAGAAGGGAGAGAGGAGAATAGAACAGAGGGGAGAAAATAAAAATGAAGAGAAAGGAGAAGAGAAGAAATGAGGGGAGAAAAGGAAGATTAGTTGAGAGAGGAGAAGAGAGGAAAGAACGGAAAGGAGAAAGGATGACTATCAGAGAGAGGAAAGGAGAGAGGGGAGAAGAGAGGAAAGTGGAAAAAATAAAGCGGACACAAGAGAGAGAGAGAGAAAAATGACGAAGCAGGGAGGGAGGTGAAAGAGTTGTTGATCTGGAAGAGAAAAGAAAGGGAAGGAGGAGGGGCGAAGAAAGCCGAGAAGAGAGGAAGAAGAGAGAAGAGAAGATAACCTGATGGATTAGAGAAGAGGTGGGAAGAGGAGAAAAGAAGAGGGAGGAGAATGGACAGCAGATGGGAGAGACCGGAATAAATTGAAAGGAAAGGGAGGAGAAAGATGGAAGCTTAGAGGGGTGAAAGGAGAGGAAAGGGGACGGGAGAGAACGCGGACGCAAGAGGAGGGGAAAAATACTGATGCAGAGAGGGAAGTGAAGGTGGTGTCTAGTAAGGATGAAATGTACAAAAAAAGGTAGAAGGGAAGGCAGAAGAGAAGGAGGAAGGAAGGCAGAGGAGAGGAGCGAAAAGACAGGAATAGGAGGTGGGAGAAATTCGAGGAGAGGAGAGGAAAGGAGAGAACGAAGGAACGAGGGTACAAAAGAGGACAGGGGATAAGATGATAGCTGACGCAAGAGAAAGAAAGTAAAAATGATGCGGCAAGGAGGGACGCGAAAGCGGTGTTGATCTAGGAAGAAGAAAAGAGGGAAGGAGAGACTGGAGAAGTGAGATTAGAGTGGAGGGCAGAGGAGAAGGGAGAGGGAAAGACAGAAGACAAGAGAGAAAGGAAGGGAAAAGAGAGAATAGAAAGTGGGGACAGGAGAGGAGATGGCAGTGGAGAGGAGAAGAGATAAAGTGAAAGCGAACGCAGAAGAAATAGATAAAAATGATGAAGCAGTGAGGGAGTGAAGGGGTTGTTTGATCTTTGCCGGGAGTGTGCATCAGGAGAGACTGGGTTGGAAATCACGTCAGAGGACGAGAAAAACAAGCCTGATAATTGCATTAGTGGTTACGCGAACAGTGTTTTGCAACTTTTTCCTCTTGCTACATAAAACTGGAGAAAAATGGAAAATTGTACCACTGACAAAGATTATAAAAAACACCGTTTTTAACTTCTGTTTTTACCACGAGCTAAAGCAGATAACAAAGATAGAAAAAAAAAAATAGTGCCTTCCATGCTTCCTGTTGTGTGAATGAAAATATTTCAGTACAGTGAAGTTAAGCGTCCACACTTGAAACTGTGGAACGTGTTCAAAGGGGCAAGCATGCTAATGTTGGTATTTATCTTTCAGCTGTGTACGTGGGTCCGCTGAACTAACAATGATTTGCGGAATAACCCACTTTTGGTATTCAGTTTGGCGCTTTTTTAAAATGATATTGTGGCTGACTTTAAGAAAAGCCACTAAATTAACGTATTATTTTTTCCATATTTTTTCCAACATTGTATGTAGGTCCACTCTAGGTCTAACAGTTTCAAAGATAACCCACTTTCGGTGTTCAAGTTTGCGCTTTTTTCAGCAACTTAGTGGTAAGTGTGAGAAAGGTAAGTTAAGTAAAACCTGGTTTTTTCATAAGTTTGCCATCGGTGAGTGGATCCGCTGTGGTATTTTAAGTTTTGGGCTTTGGTGCTGTTCTCTACCACCCAGCTATCTGAAGTATAGAGTTTTCGTTCGCTTCTCTTGATGAAACAATCATAAAAAAAAATAGACTGATGTATTGAGCATATGATGTCTGTGTTTTCCTCTTTTGTTATTCTTGTGACAGTGAGAAATAAGGCAGGAACGCTGGCAGACATACCACGGGCCCTACGAAATGAGGCAGAATGATGTAGACGACCCTCAGTGACCCTGGATTTATCCTTTCGTAGTATCAGCCAATCCACCATTCAGTCCTTACTATCGTCGCTTTCAATGAAGCCGACTTCAATGTATACTTTCTGTCATATGCTTAAGATTATACGAGTCCTTGCCTCAATATTTCCATCATGGAGGATACCAGTTCGTCCTCAGAATTCGTGTTCTTCTTCAAGGAGTGAAAATAGAGGCCCAAACACCACACAATCACTTGGGGACGAACTGGCACATTTTCCCCAGCAATGGTGTGTTTTTCTCACTGGACTTTGCCTGTTTTACCTGGGACCACGACATAAATAGGGGAGTCGAGAGAAGCTACATGTTGGGGGGAAGGAAGGGAAGTTAGAACTTTTGGATAGTAGTCCATTTCCTGTCTTAATTCATGTTTGAATCGTCCATCAGACATCCTATCGGGCCTTTTCAGCTTGTCTGGCCCTGGTATGTCACCTGCATCACGATAATTGAGATCAGCTGTTTTCTTTCCTTTCTTTATGCAACCGATTCTATTCATTGGATATACCAGCCCGTTCCATGAGGCCCAACATTCCTCTTACACACACACACACACACACACACACACACACACACACACACACACACACACACACACACACACACACACACACACACACACACACACACACACACACACACATATATATATATATATATATATATATATATATATATATATATATATATATATATATACACACACTCAAACCTCGATTTAAGGGACCTCCATTTAAGGGATTTCGGATTTAAGGGACTCCATATTCTACCTGACAAACGGACATTATTGTTTTGTAATGACACGTAATGTCTAGGTTATACATATTATTGTTTCTTTAAACAGTACCAGTAAAATAATATTCATAATCAAATAAATAAATGAAACAGTCATTGCATTTCACAAGAAGATTGTCATTATATGTGGTAAAACAATGTACATTTTCAAGTAAGGGACAAGTTGATTCCCCATTTAGCACCTTATAGCGAGGTTTGAGTTTATATATATATATATATATATATATATATATATATATATATATATATATATATATATATATATATATATATATATATAATTACCTCCCCTTCTAATCATTATCCTCTGACATCTACACTAAACTTGTGGCCGCCAGACGATTCTATCCAGCCTAGAGGAGTATCCAGTATCCTTTCTTTTCCTGAGCGGCGGAAGACATCATATTTTTGTCCATGCCACCCTTTCATTGTCTGCGTCACTATTTCTACGCTCCAACAGTTTAGCAGTTTAGCTTCCAGGGCATTATTCTAAGATTTGCGCTACCAGTTTGTCAAGTGAAGGAGCTTACTTTTGCCTGTTTCAACGCACCTGTTCCGGATGGGTAATACCATCAATAACCACTTCACTACGATGATGCTTTTGTTTAACTCTATCTCACCATAACAGATATTTCCAAAGCCAAATAGAATCGTTAGGTGGGAACATGAGTAAAGCAAACAACCACAACAATACTGTACAGCCCTCCTTCACGGCAGGAAACTCCATGAAACCTAAGTAGAAAAATAAATATTGCTATAGTTAACCCTAAAATATTTCCTGTAACGCTCCCTCTTCCCAAACGACAGTTCCTTTCATAACCACCACCTCCGCCTGGAGAAAGGTGCGTCGTGGGCACTGATAGCGTGCTGTTGAACTGGAAAAGGACTTTCTCTTCTAAGGCAGTAAACAGTTTCACAGAGAGGAGGTCTTATTACTGAATTCTGATTGCCTTCAGGCCAGCAAGGGTTAGATTCAGCCTTGGTTAATAATTTCAGTACGAGGTCTTTTCGTGGTTGAATGAAATCGTTTTGAAACAGCGAAAATGGTAAACGTACTAAAGAGACCGAAGAGAAAAATCATATTATTACGAGTTCTTTCAATACCCGGAGACACGTCCTATTTTGATCTTATCTTCTTCACTACGTTGACGCTTTCCTTTATTCTAGCCTTTTTAATACGCCGGGCTGAACTCTGCGTAGGAGAGACTTTTCGAACTGGAAGGGCTAGACAGCCTTCAGTAACCACTTCAGAAAAAAAAAGGTCCTATGCTGAATAACTTCATTTTGAGGTAATCAGTAATCAGTAATAAACGTCATCTGTTTCAAGACTGATTAAACGTCATCTGTTTCAAGACTGATTAAACGTCATCTGTTTCAAGACTGATTACCGGGCTAATGTATGGCCCGGCCTCCACTATAGGTGGAGGAAATCTTAAAACGAACGAACGAAGACTGATTGGGATAAACCATCACAAGTCAAACGCGTTCTTTAACTTCCGTAGTAAGGTATTCCAAGTTTTCTTTCACATTTGCCTGTCACGAAAAGATTTCTAAAGCGTAAAGATGTATGCAGAGCAGCGCGTACAGAAATTCAAGGGTTCTGAAGTACGACATAACAGTAAACATTCCAACATTCACTGTCATAAGCCGAAGCAATAGAATTCTCCTAAAGATTCTCACAATAAAACCGTTGCCTGCCAGCCTGCCCGGACCACATAATTCCATCAGGTGAGGCTGCGGCTGAAAACTTTTTTAGGTAAAAGTGCCGTGCAAAAAATCACGTACGATAAAGAATTAATAGCCCGAAGTTTCGTACCCAGCCTCAAGATTATTATTCATGAGGGGCTGATATCCTCGTTTTTCACCACATATTGCCGCTTTTCACTGCATATAAATGATCAGAGCCTGATTACTTTTGCCTTGGCAGTAGTGTTCATGTCCATTAGCAGTCCATGTGAAAATGCATTTGTAAGTTAAAAGATGCACACACACACACACACACACCTGTTGTGGAACATGTTCTCATTATTATTCCCTTTCCTCATTGTGGAACATGTTTCTCATTATTATTCCCTTTCCTCTTTGTGGAGAATGTTTCTCATTATTATTCCCTTTCCTCATCATGATTTATTCAAGAACTTGTTATAAACTCTGCATCACCATTAGAATGATGGACTTGTATTAGGTATGCAGTGGGAGTAAGTTTGGTGGTGGTTCTGTAGTGAGTCAAACTTTTGTCTAATGTGATTTTTATTCCAGTTTGTGAATTGTAGTTGTGTGTACTGGGGATTTTGTGGATATATTTTAAACTAACACGAGATGCCTACCTAACACGTATTATCGTTGGGTGTGAATTTGTGATTTGTGAATCCTGATAATCTTAAATTATATTTGATGATTGGGGGTGATATACTACAGCCATTGTAATGTACCTTTATAGATTTACATTTATTTGAGTATTTATTAGTTTTTGATCTAATTATACTACGGGTAGCTGCATCTATTTTTTTTTTCTTGTTGACAAATTATTGATGAATTATTCAAACTGCCGTGCTGACATATATCCCATATGATGTCATTAATTCCCTCGTAAAATCACGAAATGCATGGCATGACGCTTCACACTTCCCTGAGCCAGACTCTCGTTCATCTTGGACTGCGTCAGGCCGCCAGAACCTCATGCACAAGCCGCACACAGACTTATAACAGGCCCGTGTGAACCCTTTCAATCCGACGACGTCAGGTTGCAATAAGACGATTTGGGGAAATGATTTTATTTAGTTGATTGCTGATAGGATTAACTTAGGCGGTATCTAACCTCACGTGTTCAGAGAATCGCTACTAAGATGAAAAGGAAAACACTCAGAGAGCGCATATATTTGCCAGTGTCTGCAGAAGGTAAGAGTTAATGCTGTAATTCCGCCTTCCTAACAATATTTTTACGATCTTACATAGTCAGTCAGTTGGCTCTACTGTTTTAAGCTGCGCTGTTACAGAATTTCAGAAAGTGCGTTCCTCCGCTGACCCAGTTGAAATATATGAGTTATTTCAGCTCAAAATCGAATCAACTCTTCCTTGACTCACTACCCACGGATCCACCAGATTTCATTGAAAGACCCTGGATAGAAAAAGAGAGAGAAACAGACACGGATGAATACATAACTTCCTCCAACTTCGTAGCGGATGTAACAAAATGGCCTACCGTCTCGTAGAGCCCAAACTATATTACTAAAGACGTCGTCGTGGTGCCGGAATTAAATATGATACTGACTATATTGCTGAATTTTTTCAACTTGTATATAAGAAATGTAGAGGGTAAGATCATAATGGAACACGTCCCATACTTCTAATAAGGATTTCTAACACAGAAGGCGATCTAGAGTGAATAGACTTTTTCTTTAACAGCTGTGTATGACAGTGTGTACAATTGCTTTTCCTTCTTTGTCAACAAGCCTGTCCTCAAACATAACGAGTGTTGGGTTGCTGTGCAACTTGTTTATTATGCGTCCTTGAAGAGCTCGGATTCACTCACCAAATCCCAGATCCATTGTTAAGAACATGAGCCCTCACTCTCCCCCAATGGAAAAATTTATAAAAACTGAGCAAAAATTCTCCCCCTCACCCTCGACTGCAATCCCGGTGTCACCTCAGCGCTGTGAAGGGCGCCGGTGTCCATGTTTATTGTGTATCCTGAAATAAAGGGAGCCGCACTACCTATTGTGATTTTTCTTAATTTTAATTCTCTTGCAGATAATTTAAGTCACAGTAAAAACATAAAACGGACCTATCATTAGGGAGTTGCAGAATATACGGTATTTTTTCCTCCACTACGATGGCGTTTTAGATTAGTTTATTTTTGTTATGTCCAGACGACCTTATTCAACATGGGATAAGACCTCCTGTAATGGATTACGTCACTGATTATTTATGTTATCTCGTATCGAGTAACGTCGTAGTTTAGTTCATTCTTGCTAACTCCAGACGACTTTATGCATCTTAACGAAGACCTTTCGCATAGAATTAATTAGTGAAGCTATATGTAATTACTTCAGGTCGATAAATCTCAAGAAGCGGCATAAAAATCGCTTGGAGAATTCAAGAGTACAGTATAAAAAGGCGTTATTGTCTTGACTGAGGTGAGACGAAAATCTTCAGATGCTGTCAGTGTACAAGTGATTTTGCTTCCGATTTCAGTCCCCCGATAATACTGGGCATCATAGAAATGCAAGAAAGATAAGAGTGTCAGACCTTTCAGAATGATAACAATGGTATAATGTCGTTAATAAATGGACAGATGGAACTCTTATTTACTAGTTCTAGCTATTCATCCATCTGTTGCCAGACACCTTAATCCCGCAAGGGGTGGCCGCAACAAATCGCCTCCATGTCGCCCTGTCCCCCGCCATTTCACTGCCGTGCTCCCATCTCACACCCCCCTCTCTCATATACCTCTCCACTCCATCCCTCCATCTCATCCTTGGCCTCCCCCTCGCTCCCTCCCTCCACCTCACTCACATTCACTCTTCTCGTCAGTCTCTCACACTCCATCTTCTCCACATGGCCAAACCACCTCCATGTGTTTCTCCTAACGCTTCATATCACATCCACATCCACACCACAACGCTCCTTCACATCCTCATTTGTCAGTCTGTCTCTCATGTGACTTCACAGGCTCCTCTCAAATAACCCATTGCCACTGATCTGACTCTTGACTTCTGTCCCTCCAACAAGGTCCAAGCTTCACTTCCATACGTTAGAGTTGGTATCACAGTAAAGTCATGTATTAACTTTTTTACTTCCATGCTCACTTACCTGTTTCTTATCACTGCTTTCAAGGAACCAGTAACCTTTCTTCCTTGTTGTACCTTTTCAAGAACTTCGTTGGTTTTACGCTAATAAAGTTATTACATGGCAGCGAAAGGAAGTCAGAGAAGTGAAAAGAGTATCCATAACAGTTGCTAGAGAAGCAGTATGTGCTAAGTATAAGATGATGTGTAATGGAATGGCAAGATATACTGTACAATGAGCCCAGCCTGAAAGTCACCATAGACGCTCTCAGTGACACATCAGACGTGGAAGTAGGAGGGCATTACTAAGTAGGAGGGCATTACTCGTAAATGACAGCAAGGGGGCAACAAGACCTATAGCCGGATGAGAGAAATAGCGAAATAATAAATATTCGAGGATGGAAAATTGCAAGGATGTAAAATATTTATGGGATGGAAAATACTATATTCAGTAATATATATATATATATATATATATATATATATATATATATATATATATATATATATATATATACAAATATATATATATATATATATATATATATATATATATATATATATATATATATATATATATGTATACAAATATATATATATATATATATATATATATATATATATATATATATATATATATATATATATATATATATGCACGGTATATATAAGTGTGTGTGTGTGTGTGTACTGTGCACATACACCTTCATATGAATGCAACCGGGACTGAGGTGTTTAGGATTAGTACATCAATTGGCACTGGTAGAAAAATGAAAGAGCGGAGAATATTCAATACACCCATATTGACAATATATCCCTTGTGAAGACGGCGATACGGTCTGTATTGTCGAAACTTTTTTGAAATGGAAAAAACACTAAAGTACATTGGAATAATATGAGAACTTTAAATGTCGGCAATTAATTTACGGTAAAAGTGGATCATGGAATGAAATAGAGTGAAACGGTTTTATTCCATCCATCCATCCATCATCCAATCCTTCGTTGCCCCATGAGGAGCGTAGGAGCCTGGGGCTAGGCAAGTTGATCCTGACATTTAAGATGAGAGTGAACGGTTTTATAAGGTATGGAAATAATTCTTGTAAGCGTACATGCAACGATTAGATTTACAATGCCCAGTGGTATAAATCAGAATAAAGACTTCTTTACATTAACCAGACTTTTGGCTTGTATGTTCTGACTCTCAGGAAACCAGGCTTTATGTCTGGCTCGTCCATACGCTGTTGCCATTGTCGGTATTGTCACTTTGGGGTATGAATAGGAGCTGACACATAGACTGTTACCTAAGGAAGCCAGTACGACGAAATGTTAAAATATTTTGGACCCACTCTGAACATGGCGCATTAATCTTCATAACAGCAGCCGCATGCACCTCACCCGAAGCATAAAATACAACAGAATTTTGTGTACCCTTTGAGTGCTGACTATGCTTTGACAAGCGAGTAAAGTTGTCTGATGTTAGCCAAAAGATAATATTTAACAGCGCCCTGAGCAACGAAACGTTTATTCGAGGGTAATTTTCAGTCTGATTCGTAAAGTGCTCCAGTGTGCAGTGCATAGCTTATGTACATTTTGACAGTGATCAGTGATCATAATGACTAACACAAATTTCATTACCTTACTACTTAAAATGTATCTGTGCTTCTCTTACCATTGTCTTTGTTTTTTAGATATTCATATCGCTGCTTTGGCGAAATCACTGCATCCAGCTGACTAACCCCTTCTCTTCTCTCCCACTGACAGTTCAACTTCGTGGGCAAGCTGCTAGGACCCAAGGGCAACTCCATGAAACGCCTGCAGGAGGAGACTCTGACCAAAATGGCGGTGCTGGGACGCGGCTCCATGAGGGACAAGCAGAAGGTCAGTCAAAGGCAGGAGTGAGGACAGGAGCGATAGTGAATAGGAAAGGATGAATAAATGATAGAAAGAGGACAGCAGAGCGCGAGAACAGGCGAGCTTGAGGACAGCATAGGGGGAGGATAGGAGGGCTATAGGAGATAAGGGCCTAGGATATGAGGGGATGAGGATGGGAGATGGCGAGGATATGAAAGGAGGGTGAGGATGGGAGAAGGCGAGGATATGAGAGGAGGGTGAGGATAGGAGACAAGGACAATGGAGGGTGAGGATAGGTTCAGGCGAGGACAGAACGAGACAAGGATGTGAGGGGTCGAGGTGAGGTGAGGATGAGGGTGGGAGTGAGAACAGAAGAAGACCAGGATACGTTGGGGCCAGGACAGAGGGAGGCTATGATACAAGAAGCGAGGACAATAAAGTACGGAGAAAGGATAAGGCAAGGTAGCAGTAGGTGAAGATGGAATGGGACGAGGGCAGTAAAGGACGAGGATAAGCGTGGCCAGGGAAGAGGCTGGGACAAGGACTGAAGAGAGCGAAGCCGGCCTGGAAAACAAAAAGCCTTGTGTTTAGGAGAGAATGAAGACAGAAATTAGCGAGGAAAGGAGGCATCGAGGACTAGGAATGACAGAGTGTGAACTGAAGATACTGAGAACAAAAAGTGGAGGCTAGGAGAGGACGAGAACAAGGGAGGGGGTAAGGCAGAAGAGGGGAGAGGGTGAGGGCAGAAAATAACGGGGGCGGGAGAACGGGGAAAGGAAAAAACAAGCACTGGAAAAAAACAAAGGGCAGTGTTGGGAGAGGGTGACGGCAGGAAGAGGAGGAGGAGAGACTAAAAAGGGGAGAAAACAGAGAAGGGGAAGAGAGCATGGGGTAGGGAGGAGGGAAGAGGAGGGAAAGAGGAAGTGATTCAAAACGAAAAGAGTGTAGCGCTGGGGAAAGAGTGGTAGCAGGAGAAGAAGATAGGAGAATGCAAGAACAGAGAAGGAGGAGAACAGAGGAGGGGAAAGGGTGAGGGCAGATGATGATGACAAGGGCAAGAGCATGAAGATAGTAGGAAACGCAGACAGGAAGAGATGAGAACAAAAAAGTTTAGGAGAGGATGACAGAAGGAGGATGTGAGGATAGGAGGGTGCAAAGACGAAGAATAAGGACGGGAAGTATAAAAAGAAAATAAACGAGTGGTAGTAGTGGAGATGGGTAGGCAATGGGGTGGGGGTGGGGGGCAAGAAGAGGGAGGGAAAGAGGAGAAAAAATCATTGCTGAAGAGGGGACGCAGAAGACAGGAAAAGAGAAAAGGGGGGATGAAGGGAGGATTGACTGCCAAGAGCTCAAAGGATACACAAGTCTTTGCGGAGGGGAAGGGAGAGGAAGGCCGGACAAATCTCAAGAACAGGAAATGTCTGAATAATGGACGTGACGCGTAGGGTTGAATGCCGGGAGGAAAATTGGACCGGGAGGAAGTATGCAAGTACGGAGAGAACGACTGGGTGTGAGAGAATGACTTGATGAAATTTTGTCACTGTTAGGTTTCAATAGAAAGTGTAGAAGCTGATGAACTGGGAATGAGAACTGAAGCTTAGGAAGATGGGAGGGGGACTGAGAAGGGTGGAAGGGAATGAGGAGAAGGGAAATGGGTTGCACAGGGTGGGAAGAGAGACTAAGGGAGAGAAAGGGAGAGCTGACGAGGGGAAAGGTGCCTGAGGAGGAGGCAGGAGGTTTTAGATGAAAGGAAATAGGGTGGAAAGGACGAAAGAGAGATTGAAATGGATGGTGGGACTGATGAATGGTGAAGGGTGATATAAGTATGGGGTTTGTAATACGAATGCAGGAGTTGAAGAAGTTTGTTAGTTGTTCATTCCGTAATTTTTCAGTGGCTAACGCTACAGATATTAAGTTTAGTCGACGTTCTTGTGAGGCAATTAAGACACATTTTAGTATATCACCTGATTTAAATTTCAGTTAACTGGCGCTTGAAGCTTAATCCTAAACGAAACGCGATACAGGTCTGACCCAGACTTACTAAGCTGGTCATCCAACTGATAAAAACTAAATTATGATCCTGATAATATATTATATGAGTTGCTGGACTGGAAACTTTGTACAATGGAAGATAACCCCATTGTCATCTAGCTTAAAATTCTCATCAGTGTTTTTGTTCATTAATGGAATATTTCCGTGGGCAACATAACTAAAGCTACCATGGAATCACTCTTTATAACATCAGACGTAAGAATGTTGTAATATACAGTACACTTACGCTCACATTTTCTGTGAACCTAGGTGTACGTTTCTGATGTAGAATATACATATGAACAGACCCATATGTGTCAAAATATTTATGGCGACAACACACGACAGTATTAAGTGCCAGCGTCTCCACTTCGCTCCCTAACCGAATTCTTTTGGCACCATTAATCCACATGTAGCCGATATTGATACAGCGGCCAATATCCCCACCATCCACTGCAGAGAGACTTCAATATATATTCTGCCACTCCAACCTGGTGCGTTTGCCAACACGGGCGTGAGAGAGCAAACGAACTCCAGCAGAATTTGAGTAAACATCCGCACTGCAGAATTAACAAGCCAATAGTTTCTTGATTAGCAGTTGCAAAATCGGAATTGGAATTGGACTTTTCGTAAAGAGCAGTGACACCTCATAGTTTGCGAAGAAGACCAAACTAGAATATGGGCCTAGTATTGCATCTTTGTTGTAGTTGTTTCATCTTTACTTGTCCCTGATTTCCGTCCTTTTGCAGCTTATTGCTCACAGTTCTATGTCAGAAAAAGACAACACTAACGTTCTACATGCTTCCTGTGGCACTTCCTCGTACCATCATATTCTAGTGTTAGTCTGTTACTAAAACTCAGCATTCAGGATGGAGAGATGGCCATTTTAGGCCAAGGTAGAGTACAGTATCTATCGCATTACCCTGTACTGTTATAATGATTTCATTTTGTTGATAAAAAAGACCACAATGTGGCTTTAGCCCCTTCAGCCAAAGACCGTCCTTTGTCTTATATCTTTACTGTCTCTAAACGATTCAATTTAATTGTGGAAAAATATCTCGCAAGGAAGGGGTTCGAATCTCCCATCAAACTCCACATCTGTGAGAGATCTCACCGCAGCTAAATAAGATCGTCAGGTCATCAGATTGAAGAAGTAAAGCTCAGTGGATTACGTATTACTCTGAGGTATATGCACAATCTCACTTACAGTTGCACAAACAACCTACGGACTCACTTAGTTCTCTTTTGTATTAAATAGTTGCAGAAATTAGTATATCAGTAAATGTGGATAATTTAATCACGAGTGCCTGACTAAACTTAATTATGTTAAATTTATATACAGGTTGAATATGTGAGTTATGTAACTTAACATTTGGATTTGTATGATTCAGTTTCAGCCGATTAGAATCGTTTGACTTATGCTTGAATACAATACTGCGGTTTCCATCGAGTATGAGGGGGATAATCATCATCATCATCATGTAGGGGCAAATGCCATGGAATGCAAAGTCTCCCTCACCATTTGAGCCACCTACGGGGTCCCTTTGCGCAACCTTCCAGGCAGCGATTCTTCCTCCCCTCTCACTCATCAACAGGAATGATAGACCTGCTCCAGCTATGAGTTCTGTGGCCTTCCGCATGCTCTCTTCAATCCTGGGTTATTTCTCTCAAAGATCACCCAGTGAATAGGATCAACCATAGGACAATGGGCCACGTGCCCATATAACTAGAATTGGCGCTGATGTACTATGTGGGTAATTGGCCTTGATTCAGTATCACAGCGTAGTCACTCGTTAGGCAGCCAATTGTACCAGCGACATCCCATGATCCTGCGAAAGTATTAAGTACCAGAGGAGTCAGTTCGCTGCCTCAAGCCATTGTTTTAATGTCCATGTCTCACAACCATACAGTAAGACAGGGAGCACCAGGGAACGCCGGTCTCCTGAAGATGCGAAATTATGACCCAAACAAATAATGACAGTGCCAAATACCCAGACTGAATGTAATTCATAATTCTTTAGGCAAGGCTGATGTGACAAGAAATTTCATCCTCTGACTCATCATTATAATGGACCACGCATCAAGATAAGTGAATCTTTTCAAGATTTCCATGTTCTCACCACATGTTTGGACATACTGAACTGCTCCATCCAACAAGCCACGAATGCTTTAACCCTGGTCTTGGCCCGGGAGACCTTTAATCCCAGTGGTTTCACATTTTCGTGAAATTCTTCAAGGGCATTCGGAAGTATTTGTAGTGATTCCGCTAGGGTAACAACATCATAAGCAAAGTCAAGGTCAGGAACCCTTAAATTGCCAGTTGATACTCCACAGTGACTTCGACTCACAACCTCGCCAGATACCTAGTCGAAACATGTGTTGAAAGAGTGTGAGCAAAGACACATCCTTTTTTTTACACCTTTATATACTGGAATGAATTTGGATGTTTCCCCTCCACACTTGACAGCACTCTCAGTGTTTGAATACAGGACAGCAATCAGTCTAATTATCTCTGTGGAGATCCCACAAAGTCGCAGGAATTCCCATAGTACCTCCTGATTTATTAAGTCAGACACCTTCTTGGGATCCATATAGACTGCAGGCAGACCTTGTCGATATTGAGGGCGGCATTTTACGAGAACTCGAGGAGCTAGGGTACAGTCAACTGTAGATTTCCTGGGTGTGAATTTGGATTGGGTGTGAATTTGGATTGCTCAGGCCTCTGAAACTTTAGCAAATGGTCCCGTATACGCATCAGGAGATTGTTAGCAAGAACCTTGTCTGGCATTCTGAGAACTGTAATACCTTGGTAGTTACTACAGTCATACTGGTCTCCTTCCATTCCAGATAGGGATGACGAGACCTGTTGCCCAATCAGAAGGAACATCAGTCTGCCAGATGGCTTCTGAGACTGCATATAATTCCCAGATCATGGCTTCATCCCCAGCACTGATCAGTTTCACATACACCATCTGCTTTGCCACTTTTCAATCTATCCACTTCCTTCTTGATTTCCGCTAGAGAAGGTGTGGCATCGTCACTTCGTGGGAAAGTGGTCAGCAGTTGTAACCAGCTGATACAAGCTCTCCACTGGGAGGTTCAGTCATATGCAGCTGCTCAAAGTTCTCAGCCCAATGAGCCCTGTACTCACTTGCTCTTGACATGAGCTCTCCATCTGCTGTCCAGAGTTAATATGAGAGGAAGGTCTGGGGTGGAGCTTCATGGCTTGCTAAGCAAGTCAAGAAAGAAGTTTGTGCTGCTCCCGATCCCCAGCCAGTCTGACAAGGAGACTATCCTCATTTCCAGCGTCCTTGACGAGACAAAATCCATCTTTGATCTTGGGTGTTTTCCAACACACTCCTCAGCTACTGCCAGGGTAGCACGCTTAAAGGTATCCCATTCTTCAACAGGGTCCTCAAGAATACTGAGCACCTCAAACCAGTTTGAGAGTGCCACTACATATTCATCCACAAATCCTCATCCATGAGTTTCTCAAGGTGGAACAGTTTTTGGTAGCATCTTGAGCTTCTCTTGGTTTGGTTTATAGTGTTAGTGTAGTAACAACGAGAGTGTGGTCTGTGATCAGTAGCAAAAAGCTCTGCACTTCTGAAAACTCAGCAGTTTTGAAGGATCCTCCAGCAGTTACTAACAACTCTTGCAGTATTGGATTACTAAGTACTTTGGTGAAGCTGTGGCTGCTGGAACCAGAATCCAGCTATTTTCAACTTACTAGACTTTGCAACATCTTGAAGTTAAGAACAACTGGAATTCTTGGTTACTGAGCCATGAAGACCTACACATTCCCCAAAGCTTTCCCAGTCAGTGTCAGTAACAGCCAAGAGTATATCTCACGAGGGGAACTGTTCAATAACTGAGTCAAGTTTGGCATAGAACAGCTCCTTCTCTTCAAGATAAGTCATCGTAGATGAAGCGTACACTGTATTTAGAGAGATGAGGCCCAAGGAGTGCTTCAACTTCAACAGCATTGTACACTCATCAGCTGGAATAACCCTGTCAACACAAGAAATAAAGTGAGCAGCAATTGCCACAGCAACACCTCTAAGCTGGGCACCATCGTCACTTCCACAGCAGTAAGTAGTATGTGTAATCATTGCAAGTGTTCTCACCATGTACTGTACTTGAGAAAGTGTAACAATTCCACATCCCAATCATCCTAACTCTCGTGACAAAACAAATACAGTTCATCATCCTTCAGAAGGCTTAGCATGTTCTAAGCCCCCACTTGGAGTGACTTCCAGAGGTTAAACCTGCCCACGGTTCTATGGATTCGTGTGTCTTCTGTGCCACCACAACATGAGTTAAATACAAGATTGGGACAAGGGGGTCCCCACCAATGTTCAGCTGCTTGGGTCCTGTAGACTTTACCCAGCAATCATCAGGATTGGTTCCAGAATGACAAGGCCTAAAAAGCCCTGTCAGGGGTGGTATCTGAGGGGGTCCTCCCTGGCAAAACTGAGTCAGTGTCAGACAACATATGCTGACCCTGATCGCTCTTCCTCTTCTTAAGTCGCACGAAATGTAAGTTTTTACAGGGAGAGGATTCAAATTCCAACTCAACCTCCCAAGTTAAGGGAGGACCCGCCACTAACCTATGGACAGGGACGTGGGATCCCTGACTAGGGATATCCAGGTTTGATTCAGAGTTTTCTTTCTCCTAGGCAGACTGCCAATCAAGGTTAACGAGTTCCACCCATCCTGCTAGAGACAATTTGTTTAAGTAGCTCATCCACCCTTGAGAGATCTTGTTTTTCATATTGCAGGTTGACTAATTACGCTTCTCACTGGCCTAGACCAGTGAGGTTATCGGTTTAGTCACCAACAATATGACCATGAAAGAAGTAGTACTGGGCTACATATTACCAGAGGGTTAGCTATAACAGTATCAACACACTCAGGTTCCTATTATCACATTTAGCTGAATAATTCTTCTAGCACTAGCTTTTTTTTTTTCTTTACTTGTCCGACTCTGGGCAAAGGTTCAGGGCCTATTTCTTGGGGGCAGTGGCCTATCGCAAGGCCCAGTAGTCCTCCTACACCTCCACATGTCATCACTTCGGCGCTAACACCCACCGTCCATATTGAATACATGCTAGGGCTGTCTCATACAGGACTGGTGTACTGGTATTAGCGGGGGTATTTTTACAACATGTCGGCGGGTCATCCGGTAAACAAGGGAAGTCTGCATTTTACGATATTCAAATCCTTAAACTGTTCCCTGCCCCAGCCGGGATTCGATCCTGGGTCCATTAGGACTGCAAGCCGCCTCTCTACCGATTCAGCCACCGCCTCCCCCAAATAAAATAATAGTTTATCTAACCATGATATGATTATGCCTGTATGCAAGTGTCCAATGATACTGAAGCAAATTTATGGATTAAAAAAAAGATCATGTGGTATGCAAGTGTACCTTTTGTCCAGCTCATTCAACCTCTCTGCCCTTTTAACTGTTCAAAATTGACTAGTCTGCCAAGCATATATATATTATCTGCTATGAATTTAACATTGCCCAAACTGACGCTGCTTTTGCTATGAATTATTTATCCTTGTATTTTGCCTTTTCCAAAATTAAAAACAAACTAGGATTTGGCCACAAAAATTTGTGGGACTAACTAATAGCCTTTCCATCACAAAATGTTTGAAGATACCATTATCTTTGTTTTCATACCGTTACTGAGCTCACAATGACCAGATGTGACTAAAAAGTCGAAAAAATATTTTCGCACATTTTTGTTTGTCGCGATTTTCAACAATTGTGCGCCGTCGCGTCGTGCGCGATCACCATTTTTTTTTTTTTTTTCATTTTTCAAATACTCTCTGGACTTATCCCGATCAACTGCAAAAAGAATTAGATCGATATCTATTACAGTTCTCGTGGATGAAACAGATAAACGCACAGACACACATTTAAGCGTGTCGCGATTTCCGACAGTTTCTCGAGGTGGCTTCGCGCACGAGCCCTCGTTTTTTTCTGACACAGCCTGGACTTACTCCGACCAGATGCAGAAAAAATTAGGTCGATATCTATCACCGTTCCCGTGACTTACACACACACACACACACACACACACACACACACACACACACACACACACACACACACACACACACACACACAGTATGACGTTATTATTTAGATAATCAAGTACTGTAACACACTGTAAGCACTTTCATATTTGGTTTTACGAAGTTCCTTAAAATGCATTATATATATATATATATATATATATATATATATATATATATATATATATATATATATATATATATATATATATATATATATATACTGTATATATATATATATATATATATATATCATCCGTTTGAGTATCCACTGCAGGACCGGCCTATCCCGGTCGAAGTGGGGACGATACAGCCAATTTATCTCCACCAAGTGGCTTAGGCTGTCTGGTAGAGACTGTATGTAGGATGTGAAGTATTTGTAAGTGTAATTGTTGTGTTGGAGTAGCTTTGGATGTGTGTGTAGTCTGTGAACCAAGTGTAATCAGCCCGCGCAAGCCGACTGGGTGCAAGCATACTTTTATAGTAAGCAACACTGGTTCAACCACAGCACCCCTGATGTCCGCCAAGGAGTATGTGGCCAGGAGAACGCTCCCAAAGTTTTTTTTACTCTGGCGGGGCGCAAACTCTCGCTCTCCAGTGTACGAAAACACACACTTCACCACTGTACCACAGAGGCTCCATATATATATATATATATATATATATATATATATATATATATATATATATATATATATATATATATATATATATATATATATATATTTATATATATATATATATATATATCATCATCATCATCATCATCATCATCATCATCATCATCATCAGCCGTTTGCGTATCCACTGCAGGACCGGCCTATCCCGACCGAAGTCGGGACGGTACAGCCAATTTATCTGTACCAAGTGGCTTAGGCTGTCTGGTAGAGATTGTATGTACAGTAGGGTGAGAAGTGCATGTAAGTGTAATTGTAGTGTTGGAGTGGCTTTGTATATATATATATATATATATATATATATACTAATGAGAATCGTGTTTCATTCCCAGAGGCCTTACTAAGTCCAAATTGTAATCCCACGTGCTCGTAGAAAGCGCCGAGGAGTATATCCCGTATCCGCATTAAGGCCCAATATCTACCGAAAGAGCAGTTTATTTTGCTTTTTTTAAGGCACAGTGTGTGTGTGTGTGTGTGTGTGTGTGTGTGTGTGTGTGTGTGTGTGTGAGCAAAAAGCATTTTAAAATGGTGCAAAAAATATAAGGGAGAGAGAGTATGAACTCATGTTCCAAGTTATAGATGCATTACCAAACAGCGCAAGACAGGAACGTAACAGGCTTCACCTGGTTCCGTGATGTCAGGACAGGGTGGTGTGCGCTGTTATTATCTAAGAAAGAGAATATTACACCTTATTGATAAAAAAAAAAAAAAAAAGGTTTATTATCAAAGAACCAATGTAATTTACGCAAAGGCACAGATGAAAAGGGCTTCACGGATTACGATTCTATTACTAAAGGGCATCTTCTTGAAACCGATAGCCCGAAGACGTGACGAAGCGCCTAATTTCTGAGGGTTATTATGAAACACCTGTAGTTGTTAGATACGAGAAACCTGCATCCCACTTTACAAGTTATAGTTATCAACGACACAGAAAAGGTCATAAATTTTGTTTCATCGTCACGTGCTTCAGAAATTATCGTGATAATTAGGGGAATCGTTCATGCTACAGTATAACGCTCTCAGTTTTAATCATACTGTCCTCGGAACTCTAAAAGTCACTGATGAGTAGAAAGTGGGATATTAGAGAATGCAGATCAATTCTGTTGATGCTGACTGTTGCATTAACCTCTTCAGCCCGAGAACACAGTTTTTCTTTATCCTTGCAAACATCTGACGATTTTAATAAGACCTTGAGGATTTTAATGTAGCTTTCAGTAGTCCCTCCACTACTAGCGTAGTTCTAGCCTTTTTATCAATCTGTATTTTCAGCAGTGAAGGATGTCAGTTTATAAACCAGGCGTTGTGAAAAAAAATGCATTATCCAGAAAAAACGAGCAGTTCTGGTGGTGATTTACTTTTAGTCCACAGGAAAGGAGAAAATGTAATGATGAATGCGTGAGAAAGTAAGGCAGTTCCATCCACGTATCTGCAGGCGAGAGTAAAAAAAAAAAAGTAGTGTAATTAGTGTGGAAAAGTATGGTACTGATAGTGATGGTAATTATCTCAAAGAAAAATGTAATAGTTGTGGAAAATATACGAGTGTTCTGTCAAGAACACTTTGACTGTCGGGATATCTCTCTCATGAAGTACTTTGTATGGGGTTAATCTGAATACAAAGCCTTAGTGAATTTATGGCAAAAATGAAGTACAAATGAGACTACCTAGGAAAATACCAAGCTGGAGGTGGTCAGTGCATGAAAGAAAAATCAAACAAGATACTGATGCCGTAAAGAAAAGACTGAGCTATTGATGATTCCCATGTTCATGAAGGAAATTAAGCCCAGTCTGGTAATGGCTGGAGAGTATTCGTCCAAAAATGTTATGACAAAAGTGTCATCTTGAAGGAGAGTAGGCTATGGCCAGTTCACGATGCCATGTAACTGCGTGTCTCTGGGACACCCACCTTCACACATAAACACTTTTGTCTGACTAGTTGCGGAGACTGACTCAGCGAAGGATGGTATATCTTCCATTACAAAGTCTGCAGTCAGGTACTGTGCAACATAATGCTGGACATGTTGCCCTGTCCCACTTCTCACCCCATCAAAGTCCTCGTAACCCCCTCCCCTTCCCCCAGCCCAGTCCTTCTCCCCTCTCTCCTGGTACTGCCCCCTCAACCCTCTCAACTAAAAGTACAGACCCCTCTCCTCACTCTCCCACCATCATAGGCCTCTTCCCTCTCCCGATAGCACGGTCCTCCTCTCCACTCAGATAGTCCCCCTCTTCCCCCATCACCGCCGTACACACACTAAAAGCCCCGGCATGTTAAGCGCTGCACTTTAGGGTAGCACCAACGAGAGAGAGAGAGAGAGAGAGAGAGAGAGAGAGCACCCCAATCGCATTTTGCTGTTCACTGCCACTTCGAGTACCATACCCCTTGTCCCAGAACACTTTTTGTCTATTTGGTTCGTTATTTGCCGCCTCGTTAGCACAAAACTGCCTGAGATACTGTACTTTATCTATAGAAGGTTTGTGACTATGGCCCCTTCAGCCTGGCAAGTTTTTCTCCAAGCTAATTGTATGGCTTTAACGTCGTTACGAGAGTGAGCCGCAATACAAGAGGTTTGTCTTGCAGGTTGCTCACCATTCCTAAAATGTTTTTTTTCCAGATCCTGAATGAAAAAATACTGTAAGGTAATTTTGTTTTAGCCATTTAAATCCAACCCGTTGAGTGCGAAAGGTCCTTCCTGCATCCACCCTTCACATTGCATTGTTTTTTTTTGTTTTTTTTTCTGTATCTTGAGTATAAGGATTCATGACATATTTTTTTTTATTGCGTGACTTTAACATCTTCAGTACAAGAGTGAGGTCTAAAACAAGAGGTTTTCCTTGATATACGTGTCCTTAGATGCTTCCTGCATCTTCCATAGTACAACAGCAAGCTTCATTACAGTGGACCTTACTTGGTCATTGGTCTTAAGACGTTTTCTGGATTCTTATGTATAAAATTTTGTGATTGACTGTAAATTGAACCATATGCTTTTTTCTCCTTCTGTAAGTTAGATCTTGCCCAAATTGAAGTAAAAATGCACGAGCGATTATTTATTGGGCCGTCTTGTTGAACGTCATTAGTGAGGTAACGTATTCTGTTGCCTTAATCTTGCTCCCGCCCAACGATTTTATTCGCCTTAGTGGATCAACCTGTAGTGAAAGGGTCTTTGACAACTAATGTATATATAACCACCCTAGGTAGAAAAAAACACCCTAAACAAATAAATTCGTATTGAGATAGCAAGCGTTAAATATAAAATACGTCCTCGGATTGAAAGGGTTAATCCCTTCAGAATGAGACATCTTCCTTAAGCTAATACAGTCACTACTACTGTATTACCTGCCTTTTGAATAGCTGCGCTTATTTTATACTTATTTCTGTACTTCTTAATTTTGCTACAACTAAGTACTTAGACGGCTAAGCTATTATTTTACTGTCCGCCTGGACCCTTTAAGTGATATAAATACTTTTCCATACATTAAGACATGTATCAAGCGATTTTATCATCATCATCATCATCATCATCATCATCATCATCATCATCATCATTTAATCCTGTGTTGCCTCATGAGGAGCGTAGGAGCCGGGGGCCAGGCAAATTTGTCCTGACATTGAAGATGAGAGTGACCAGCCTTACTCATCCCTGAGTGGCATTACGTGAGCAATAAACCCCAACCACCACTGGGATATGGGAACCTGCACAGGCTCAGTCCGATTGGAGCGCCTTAATTACCCACCACAATAAACCACCAGGCGCCATAATTTGGTTATATGGTTACCACCCAGTGTAGTAAATGGTTTCCTGGTGTACAGAAACCCATTTGGCTTGTCACTCAGTGTAGAGACATCCGTAGGCAGAAGAATAGGAAAGAATGAAGGGAAAAAAAAAAGAGAGAAGAGGGGGTGCAGAGTCAACCGTAGGCAAGGAAGAGGAAAGAATGAAGGAAAGAAAGAAAGACGAGGACGGAAGGAAAGAAAGAAGGAAGGAAGAGAGGAAAGGGCAATCACCCGATTGCAGCACTACATCAAGTGAGTGGACCGAGAATTTCGTTTTGGCAGACTTGTTAATATTTATCTCCAATAACGCTGAGATCGGAATAAGAATTTTTTGTTTCATTGCAACAAACACCATACGATTTTACTTAGCTCCAAGAAATTCAACGCGACCAGAGGGTAAAAAACAATATTAAATTTTGTAACTTCTCCTCTACCACTACTTTCTTATATTTACTCGTCCCCGTCCCGGAGGGGCTCGGGATCGGATATTGTTTTCACTCGGTTTGTCTGTTTGTTTGTTTGTCTATTTGTCTGTCTGTCTGTCTGTTTGTCTCTCTGTCTGTCTGTCTGTTAACAACTTTACACGAAAACTGTTGGTGCGATTTTGACTAAAATTACAGGGATGATGTGCGATGACCGGATAACCTGATTAAATTTGGGGCTAAACTGGGCCAAGGCCCAGACTGTAGGCCCAGAAAATGTATTTAAAAAAAAAAAAAAAAAAAAAAAAGTAAAAAATCGTTTTTTCGCCATAACTGCTTTCAAATTCGCCATATCGACATGAAACCAAAACTTAAAGGTGCATCTTTCAAATCTGCATCCTTTAACATGCCTCATTACATCAGGGGGGGTCACCCCCCAGTTAGCGGTATGGGGGACAATGTCTGGTGGGTCGGGCCTAAAATTTCAAATGGGAAATCGTCAATTTTCACCCGATTTACTCCAAATTTGATACGTGACATCTTTGACTAGATATCCTGCTGCGTTTATATGTCAGAACCAAAATGACTGCCTGGTACGTATATATTGGCTGTACCTTGGCACCGCTTATTGTTCTTAGATATTTCTCTCTGCTTGATCTTATCTCTCGGCCTAAAATTCCGTCCTCGACACTTTCCTTTCCATCTATTACTTTCTCTTTTTCCTTATTCTATAATTTTTCAGTTGTTAATTCCACCTGTGCCATTTCCATCCCATAATTTCACACTTATTTCAGGCTATTTTTCAGTTTATTTTATTCCCTTACACCACCTAGAATTGTCTCCTGCACCGTTCTGTTTCAATAAATTCCTTTCTGTTACACCCTTTTCCGTCTCTTTCATATAAATTCCTTTCTGTTTCACCCCTTTCCGTCTCTTTCCTTTATATTTTTCGTTTTATCTTATCTTCCTTTCTCTCTCTCCGCCCTTCTCCTAATGGCAGAAGGGGAGAACAGCATGTAACATTGTGATTTATGATTTATATTGACAAAGCCTTCGCTGTTTCTCTTCCCTTGCTTCATCGTGTGTGTGTGTGTGTGTGTGTGTGTGTGTGTGTGTGTGTGTGTGTGTGTGTGTGTGTGTGCGCGTGCGTGCGTGCGTGCGTGCGTGCGCGCGTGCGCGCGCGCGCGCGCGCTTGTCTCCGTACTCAACCAATCAAGTACTTACTCATTGTTAAGTCAAGTGAAGGGTTTTATTATGCTAATTTTAAATTTAGGTGGGAATGATGATGATGATGATGAATTTGGCGCTTATTGCCATGTAAAATAAACTTTATGGTAAGAGGTTACATATTCAGTCTTACACACTGAAGTATCCTATGAAAATTAGACGACATCAAAGAGGGTTGTCAAGACTCGTCGGATCATTCATCGTTGCCCAAGTAAATTATCATTTTACATAAGGTTTTTCTTCCCTTTCCTCAGGCTATCCTCAGACAAATTTCTGTAGCATAAAAGACGTTTTTCGAACGGGTAGGGTTAAATATAATATTCATTAACCTATTCACTCCTGAAGGTCCTTTCGAAACTGCATAGAATCTAAAGGAGGTAGCAGGTATTTACTAAATTTAGTACGTCATTGTGGTGAAGGGCTTAAGGTTTTCTGCCTTGGCAAGGTGTCTTAATTTCCTCCTCTTCTCTAGCTTGACTCTCTCCTGATCTGAATTCCGACTCTTCCATTCGTTCATTTTTTGACCATGATTCATTTATAACTCTATCCTGCCAGTGTTATTATCAAACTGCGTTGCATGATGAGTCAGAGTATTACATGTCTGTCCTACAGTTACGCATCTTCCCCATTCAGCTGGGAGAGGAAGAAGTTTTGTGCAAAGTCATTGTTCTCGAGACTCATGTAAATATTTAACATTAAGCAGATGTACCTTTACAACTTTAGCTTCCATGTTTACCTTTAAATCTCCGGTTTAGTTACATATTTTCTGTATTGCTGCCCAGAAATTCAAGCCTTATGTTAATTAGGAATCGCAGTTATTTGTTGTACAATCATAGTAAACCTAAAGTCTATTTTGTCCATTATTACTTGGCCTAAAACTGCCAAGTATTAAACTGCTAAGTTGTAACAAGAGACTGATATAAATACATAATGCTAGTCACGAAGTGTCACGGGAGGGATGTAGGGCCTTAGTATTCTCTCATTCTACCACTGAACTGCACGGAAAGCTGCAAAGAAGACGAAAATCTCCATTAAGTACGAAAGGTAATTTATTCGACATGAAATCAATAGGCAGAACTATTCTGGCACAATAAAGTTTGGATCTCAGATTTTACCGGAAACTTGGAGCTCTCACGATGCCGCCAGAAGATTAAGGTTAACGTAGGAAGTGAGATCAGAAGAGTACCGAAATGGGTGAGCAAATATTCTTGGGTGAAGTTGCTTCTAATGGCGGTCGAGGAGTTGAGAGCCATTAAATTAGCAAGTAGGCATTCTCTAATCCTACCACAGACTCCCACCCCGAGCGAAAGGTCATTAAATTCACGTAAGGATTCTGTCGTCCATATTATTGTCTAATCGTTTCATAAAGAGCATTTTCATGTGTCTGATGAAAATACCAATGGCATTTGTGAAAATAACAGGTGATCAGGCAGTTATAAAGTGATTTGTTGTTTGGAAGAGCACGAGTTTGCCTGCAGGTTGAGACGAGGAACAGCTTGATGCTTGAATTTCGTTAAAATGGACTTTTACTAATTTTTCACAATTTACATCACCATGTAATAAAATTACCCCGTTAATCCAGTCACACTAGCCCAGAATGAGACATCCTTTGCATCGCTTTCTCTCTCTCTCTCTCTCTCTCTCTCTCTCTCTCTCTCTACAGTATATATATATATATATATATATATATATATATATATATATATATATATATATATATATATATATATATATATATATATATATTTTAGTGTGTTTTTTAAAAATCGAAAAACGGAAAAGTTAAGCTCGCACCTTCTGATAAAGTGCAACTGGAGACAGAAAGGTCGTGTACAAGTTTAGGGGGATATCAGTTAATATTTAGGCTATGCACAAAGTACATAAAGATTGTTAATATTTGTAATTTTGGATCATTATTGCATATGACAACTAAGCGCAGTGCATTGTTGCCAGAGATGATAGTGCTTGCGCTCTTCGATCATGAGGTGGCTGTGCAAAAGCGACTAATCATCAAGGCAGTCAGGAAGAATCCTGACGCCAAAGCAGATGACTTTTCACTGAAGCGTGCAACATTGCTTTGGAGCGCTGTTGCTGGGTGCAACATTGAGGGCTTCACTTCAGTCATCACCATATCCTTCTCCAGGAAGTTGAATATGGAGCACTCGTTTCTCGACGTAGTTCCAGAGGCTTGGTCGACGTGTAAGGACTACGAGAACATCACAGATGTCATCCAAAGTCTCGTCGTCACCAAAGACCACGCAGAACTAGGCGTTGTGCTGGTTCAAAAGTATGATGGCATCCTCATGAAAGACGACAAACAATAGCAGTTTGTCCTGCAAGTGGTCGCAGATCACCAAAAGCGGTTCCCAGAGTTGTAAGGGAATGCTAGCCTGTTTTCAGCCGGCTGACAAAGATTGGCTTCCAACCATGAAACCCCCGCCTTGAGTGGCTAATACTCCATGTGGAGGAGGACCTGGAAGCAAGAGCCCAGGGTGTATTTATGCGCTAATTCCTCCATTTTGTTGTTTCAGGTACCGACTGGTACCTTGGCGCCATTCCAAAGATGTGGTTCCGACCAGATCACGGACGGACCTCTTTAATCCCTCACGGAGTGTTTTGCCTGTATCGCAGGTTGTTCAGTACCCACTATATTGGGAACCAGTAGCCAACAATGCACTTTTTAGTTGTCATATGCCATAATGACCCAAAATTACAAATATTAACAAACTTTTAAGTGCTTTGTGCATGGCCTAAATATTAATTGATATACCTCAAAATTTGTGCACGACATTTCTATCTTCATTTGCCTTTCCTTAGAAGGTGGGAGCTTAGCTTTTCCGTTTTTCGATTTTAAAGGACCACCCGAATATATATATATATATATATATATATATATATATATATATATATATATATATATATATCTATATATATATATAGATGTGTGTGTGTGTGTGTGTGTGTGTGTGTGTGGGGTTGTGTAAGAAAGTTTGTCTGATTTTGTGTCTGCTTATCCTCTCCGGTAATTGAGAGGGATGCACACAGAACTCTCTGTACAGCTTTGACATTTGTTATTTTTTATAACTGTTGATGTGTACATTACAGCTGCCAAAGTGGCGCTGCTAATGGCCAAGATTAGAACTAATTAGAAATAATCAAGGCAGCATAGAGGAAGCATGTCTAAATACCGTATTTTTTTTTTTTTTTACTGCAACCGTGTTATTAGCTACAACAGGTCGGATGGGTGGGTGAATTGATGAGACGGGTAGGTCGGGTGGGGTAGCTGGGCAGGGTTGGTGGATGAGTGGGTGGGTAATGATAAAATAGGTCCGTGGTAGGAAAAGGCTCATGGAGAAACTGTCCCTAGGGGACTTTTCTCTCAAGAGGAGTGGCCACCCAGGGTCCCAGGCAATACCGGTACACACGATCATAGGGTTTTACTCCGATAACGCCGGGTGCTCCTGCTAGTATTTACTAGCAACTGCTGGTATTACACACCCAAGATGTGAAAGTGTGTGGCAAGTAGTCGGACTGCTCGGCCTCGGTGGAACAAACAATAAAGTTTATGTACCGAGTCGAATACATAAAAATATATTATCAAAAAAAAAGTAATGTAAACCTCTATAGCTAACTGCCTGGAAATTAGTGCATCCCAAATTCTTTGATTCATTTTTATCTGTCCTCACCCTTACCCACTCGGTTTATCCCTTTTATAACCAGCCGCCATAGCGAAGCTATTATTGTTTTCAGTTTGTGTGTTTGTCTGTGTGCCTGTTAGTATGATAACTTTGCAACCGTTCAAGATATCAGCACAAAATTTTACAGGCGTGTAGAAGGGGAAAAAATCAATCGCGACTTCAAAATTGGTGAAATTAGGTCAGGGTTTGTGTGTCTGTTACCACGATAACTTCGCAACCGCTCAAAATATCATAACCAAATTTTTAAAAAGTCTGTAGTAGGGATAAAAATCTCATACAAGTTCGAAATCGGTGAAAGTAGGTCAAGGTCTGTGTGTTTGTTACCATGATAACTTCGCAATCGCTCGGGATATCATCACAAAATTTTACAGGTGTGTAGTAGGGATGAAAATCTCCAACGCTTTCGAAATTGGTGAAAGTAGGTCAAGTTCTTATTCCGAGCCGCGCTAGATACGTATCGGCTCTCGGCTGGTGAGATTCCCCACTTTACGGGGCCTCTAGTTTACAGCAAGAAAAATTCAGCACCGCATAGATTTCTGATATTCACCTGCGAATTTCCTTTTTAATAAACCCAATGACTTTCAATAAAGCTCTGGCGGTCTTGTCCTTAAAAAGGACAGTGTAAATGCAGGTCAACATCTGCCGATTTCGACCCTAAACAGTTTTTTTATTTTTATACTTGGTACCAGAATTTTATTTTCATACTTAGCCAACCAGAATACTTTGGCCGTGTAAAAGATTTTCTTAAACGTTCAGTGAACACGCGTTTGAAACGTCCATAAGGCACCAGGAGAGAACTAGTATGTGGATAACAGGATAGCACAAAGAACAACCATTTTTAAATACCAAGTGTGATTCATTTCCATCCAACGATGTTGAAGGATTCAGTAAAGAAAAAATAATAATCATCCCCGCATACGATACTACTAGATATACAAACTACACGAATCTGAAACGACCCCACTCACACATCTTTTGCAGGTCTAAATAATCGATTTAAAGAATCCATCACACCCTAATGGTCTTCATCAGCCAACCTATATGGAAACGTATCTGCAGCAGTTCAACAATTTATTCAATATACATACGTTTCTTGGTATCTCTCTTCTTTAAGAGGACTCATATTGTTTGACAATTGAATGAAAGTGACACCGAAATATTTCCTATACAGTACAACTGCGTTGGAATTGAATACTTTCGTTCAGTCTCCATTGCTGAACAGTTTAGATCAGTTTTGTGCGAGATGTCTAGCAACAACAGTGATGCCACTCACATTTTGAACTTTCAGGATTAATGTGTTCCAGGTCATTATCATCTTCATATAATAATGAAAAAGGCAGTCTGGAACTGTACCTGGAAGGTAAATATAGGCAATAATGTCTGAAACGCCGTTCTTGACTCAGTACAATATATTTCGTTTATCATATGAATAAGTCATATATGATGTGTTTGCACTGGGACGTCTGCTAGAGAGCTCTAAGTCAATCTAGGTAAGAACAGAGAATCTTCCATAATGGTCGTATTGAGAATACAAAATATGTTATGGGCTACGACATATGTGGCCTTCATAACTCAGAAAATATAGTAATTCATTCTGGCTACACCAAACAAATAACAGATTCCATTTCAAGCCTTTTTTGCAGAAATCTTGATCTGGATTACTCGAAAATCCCAAAAGGCATTCAGCAATATACAAGAATATCAGTTTTCATTAGATCAGTCTTCAGATTCTCACCGACAGCGATAAACTAAGGAAAGTTTTGTAAGGAGCTAATAATTGGCCTGGAAAAGAATGAAATAAATTTTCACATTGCAGAAAACGGTCGATGTTACACAGGCTTCCCAAATCTTAAAACTTTTATACCCTATGAATGGATGGACCTTAGGCGTTGTAATTAATTAATTGGTATTCTCTGCTCACTCTTTTCTTCAGAGTTTGTGAGGATTTCCCAGCTCAGCTTGACCGGGTAAAGGTTTTAGCGAGTTGGAAGGTGGTTCGAACGAAATCAGAGTATAAACCTGAAATCGGTCAATTAACCTCCTATAATGTAAGAATGTTAGATTCCTTTTAATTCCATATCCTGTTTCACAGACATCTGCAAGATGGATCTGAATACACATTTCGAAACAAGCTACAAAAATTTTACAAGATCCGTTTAGTCTCATAACGTATTATATATTTCAATCTTTTTAGCATCAGATGGAGAGGGGCTCCCCCCCTGTTAGGCTTTGGCCACTCATTTGGCCGCCCATTTGAAATTTTGGATTATTTTTAAAATGTGTGCACAGTACAGCAGTGCCCTCTTCTCCTCAGAATTGGATCTGGTCGCACCTTAACTTCTTCCCCATTCCCCATTTGACGAAACCTGGCTGCGTCGCTAGGCAAGAATATTCTAAGCTAAACTAGTCCGTCATTATAGTGAATACACCAAGCCCTGCACTAAAAGTGGATCTCTTAAGCTGCGTAAACTGTTCAACCCCCTGAATGACTGGAAAGTTGAAGATAAAGGATGATGAAGACGTTACAGGGGATTGCTTGTGTACCTTTCAATACCAGAGGTCTCCTCTAAACTGATAAAATACTAATGACGTGTAGGAAAGCTTGTGAAATTATTTTTATCTAGGGTTATTATACCGCCAGTTCTGAATAAGACATTCCCCGCATTTACATTTTCAGTATAGACCTCTCGGTAAATATATATATATACATATATATATATATATATATATATATATATATATATATATATATAAAATGTGCGTGTGTGTGTGTGTGTGTGTAGAGAGAGGGTTTCAAGACTGGGTAGCCTATGTAAGATCGACCGTTTTCTGCGATGTGAACATTTATTTCAGTCTTCCTGGCCAGTTATTCGCACCTTACAAAATTTTCCTTAGTTTTTCGCTGTCGGTAGGAACTTGAAGATTGATCTATTGTAAACTGATATTCTTGTACGCTATATTCCTGAATGCCTTTTGGAATTTCCGAGTAATCCAGATTAAAATTACTGAAAAAAAAGTGACACCTAGATGTGTATGGTATGTAGGAGGACTATTAAGCCTTGGGAGCAGGCTGTGAAGCCTATGCCCAGAGTCGGACACATAAAATAAAAAGGAAGTGTTTTAGTTAGCCATGCAGAAACTTGATATTCTACTGATTAATGACTAAAAGGTCCAGTTTTTCTATACTTTTTCTGGGACTGGTAGATCTATCGATCTTTCACATCTTTGATTCTTTCTGAATCAGAACAGTGAACTACAGTGCCAAGTAGAACTCCAACTAATTTGACTCTAAGCCTCCACAACAGCTTTCTCGTTTGTCGTGGTTCTTGTGATCCCAAGCTTATCTGGAAGTGACTCCAGTGGACTGCACACTGAAGTTGCCCTTCTGTCAGATTCCTCCATCCTCATTGGAGGGGGGGGGGGAGCTTAGGGAAGTTGTTGAATGAATATGTTGGTGAAGACGTCCCTATCCAGCATCTTGTGGCGGATTACAGATCGGGAACATCATATCGATAAAGTATATTTCGACACATTTTCGGGATAAGAGCGCAATACCCAAGTTGTTCACCAGTGAGATGCAGATGAACGTGGAACGGACGGACTCAGCTTACTCTGAACTCCTGTATCGTGAAGTCATTTCTTTAATTGGACTACTACCAGAAAATTTTTTTAACTTAGGAAAGATCTCTAATAGTGAAGGGATTAATAAAGGCCATATCTAACCCTTGCAGCTCTAGAAATATTCTGTAAACCGAATAGAATCGCCCGGCTCTGTTAAGAAGAAAATCACCGGTTGGAAAGGCTTATCATGCCAAGCTTTGATATATTTAAGGTTGACGAACGCGGTGCAGTTTATGGTATTAGCAAAAAAACAAAAAAATCGAGTAACACGCTGTTGACAAGAGCAAATTCTGCTGTTTTTAAAGTTCCATGACATAGTGCTCAACAAGAGGCAAGCCCCAAGCTTAGGCAGATTTTACTTTTTCATGTGACTGAATCTGTATATCGTTTTTACTTCCACACAGTCAGTCCCTGATTAAATGAATGGCTCAGCCTCTGACATGCCAGATATATTACTAGATATTAAAACACATGGAAAAATATACATGTGTGCAATTAAGCAGAATTATTGCTCAAGGTTTCCTAAGAAAACAAATTTTTGTTTTGTATATGTCCGGATTCGTTCTTTAGTGATTATTTCACACAGGTACAAAAATATTTAACACTCAGGCTTCTAAAACTTACTCAGCTAATAAAATCGTCAGACATTGTAGTAGAATACTCATGCTGCCCCCCACTATAAGAGGGTTAATAATAACAATATCAACACACTCAGGATCCTATGCTCACTTTTTGGTAAAGAAAATCGTTTGGCGTAAGAAAATTCTAGAGAAGACGCGACCGTAAGAGGGACAATAGTTCAAATGATGTAACCAACGGATCTATTTCTCAGTTCATAGTTCTCACATTTTAGTTTTGGATTTGGATATGTTCGTTGTTCTCAGCTGCATCCCAGCTCTAAAAATTTATGGATATCGTCCATCCCTCTGGTTCTCTGTCAAAGCGCTCCCTTCCTTTGTTTCAGGATAGTCACACGTGTGTTGCCTTAATTGTAGTCGCAATAAAAAGTCGTAGTGCAAAAGTTTGATTGTATCATTCTTTTTTATCTCCCATCTGTTCACACTTTTATATGGGGTCGATGTGTTAGGCCAATCTTTGCCAGACAGTTCGGTCCTGCGCCTCCGAGGCAATCCTGGTTTGATATGCCATTTTGGGTTTTGCCGGTTTTACGGCTGAATGCTTTTCCTGGCACCAACCCTCCCTTCTTATCTGGGCTTGCTACCGGCACCTTTTGGGTTGTCTTGCCTCCCCCTCCCCCTACCCCCACAGCAGCTGGGGGAAGTGTATTTAGTCTGACAGCTGCCAGTAGGCACTTCTAATATGGCTGCACTTACCGGTATCTAGTCTGGCCCTACTAGGTCGAAGCAGTGTTCAAGCCTGCTCATCACTGCAAGGTTGTACTCCTCGGACAGTAATTCGATTATATCCTAAATGATTATTATAGCTGGTGATGTCCCAAGAAGATTAATCTGTGGAAATTATAAATGGTAACCCCAGTTACCAGGAAATATAAGTAAACGAGATACAGTACAGTATGACATCCTTATGAAAGCACTTCACAACAGATTATGAAGACTGTTGTACTTCTCGAAAATAACATCAGTACTTTGCCTCAAATTCTTAACCCAGAAAGTTTCATTTCTTTTATATAACAGGGAAGACATTGTTCATGGGTCATTTAAGTCGCACATTAATAGCACTGGCATTTAACTTTTATTTTTTTCCGGACTACTTTGAAAAAGGTATGGTAGTATCAAGCCATCTGGTTCTTTAGCACACTTCTCCCCTCCTTTGAATGGGCCCCAACCGTGAAACGCAAATGCACCGTCAGTATGATGCCAAACCTGAAATGTATATTGTGTTTATTCTAAATTTTCAGTGTGTGTTTCCATGTAGCTGGGGCAGTCGGCAATCCAAGCACTAGAAATAACCCATGTAAAAGGCCTTTTTTTTTTTCTTTCTTTCTTTTTTTTCAGTGATATACCTTTCTTTCATGGTCGAGATTACTGGGATATTATTTCAGTTATTAGATGGAACTTTTTCTAAGCAAAATAAGCATATTCAAACACAGTGATATATTTGAACATGCAATTCCCTATTGTAATTACGAACAGGCGAAGCAGTCGTGTCACCCATACCTGTAGCGCTAGTTGGCCTACTGGCTAGCTCATTCATAACAAAGTTACCGGAGAACTTATGGGCTCCAGCGTAGAGTATGAGTACGCTAATATACAACTGTTCTTCAGAAATGATGTGCAGACAGGAAAATAACTGTTGTACTTCATTCGAAACGCTAAACTCCACCGAGAAAAATCGATGACAAGTATGTACAGTAGTGGCAGGGTTTCGTTGCCGAACTGAGTAACTATTGATACGTTCTTTACCTTATGAAGAAAGAACAGTCCCGGTAGCAAATGATATGCTAGTACTCAATAGAGCAGACCCTCATACACCGTGGAATGGAGGAAATTAATGATGACAAAAAGTGTACTAGCAATATCAGAACGAAACCTAAGTAGCATCGAGTAGCAGACCCCATGAGTCTGTAATACATGCTTTTATATACACGACTAACTCCATTTCCCGTGTTTGTTGGGTACACTTGATCCAACAAGTATAGTGCACATTCGGAGCGAAACAATCTGACAACAGAGTTGATGGAAATTGCAAATACCCGTTGGTCCTACCCCGAGTTAGTAGCCTGCTTCCATGATGATGCAACCAATCACTTGTTAGCGTTATTTTGTATCATATCTTTATTCATTATTGTTACT
>NC_136967.1:21093173-21238173 GCF_032717465.1 Coenobita brevimanus
TGAAATACTATAGCAAGGATATATAGAGCCATATTGTCTTTATTTCTAGATATTACAATACGTGGCAAAAAAAAAAAAAAAAAAAAAAAAAAAAAAAAAACTTTCAAACCACTGGGCCAACTTCAGGTAGTAGGACTACTGCAACTGTGGGGATGTTGGAGGAACTGGCAACCGTGCAGGAAATGGATGAACTAGTAACCGCGGTGTGAATAGAAAACTGCTAATCATGGAGGAACTGGAGGAACTAGTAAATATGGAGGAACAGGAGTAACTCGAATGTGTGAAAGATTTCGAGGAACTATGCTTCTCATCTTAAATTGGCCCACATTTTTGTCCATTTTCGACATATTTCACCAACCTCAGTGTCAGACAACGATATTGCCAAGGGTCTAATCGCTTCTTCTGCATCTCTTTGTGATTAACACTATATTCTAATGTTCATTTATTATTACAAGCGAGCATTCAAGAGAGGGAGTTGCCAATTTTAGGTTAAGTTAGAGTAAAAAGAGAATAGTAGCTGTGATGGGAATAGAGGAGCTATTAACCATGGAGGAACTGGAGGAACTAGTAACGGTGGTGAGAAAAATTAGTAACTTCAGTAATCGTGGGGGAGTTTGAGGAACTAACAACAGTGGAGGGCTTGGAGGAACTAGTAACTGTGGTGGGATTGGAGGAACTAGTAACCATGGAGGAATTAGAGGGCCAAGTAACCATGGTGAGACAGGAGGAACTAGCATCTGTGAATATCAACCTCGCTGCTCATGCCAGCATCCCACCGGAGATACCTTGAGGCTGTACCACACATGACTGAATCTGCACATACCAACATCGTTACCAGCGACAAAGGTAGATCATACTCCGTGGCCAGCGACTGAGAGAGTTTCACCTTCGGAAGAAGCCTTTGAGAAATCTATAGATAGATATTTCGATATAGATCGATAGATAGATAGAAACAGATACTAATGTAAATCTAAGCAGCCCATTATGTATGTTCATGTATGTAACAAAAAAGTGAGTAGTATTACCAGTATTCAATATTTTATGACTACCTTACGTGATAATACTGTACGAAAATATTAAAATCTCTGTATTCATACAACTGCAGAGTGTACGTTAAATACATAAGCAATATTTGAATCAGGACGAAAGGCGCACAATATATGAGGGTACGTTCACTGAAGTGTAAAAAGGCCAAAGAATCCTTTCGTAGGTCGGAGTCCAGACTCAGACACAGCAATATCTGACAAACGGTTGTAAACACGGTTCCCAGTCTGAACCCAGAAATCTCTGAGTGCACGTGGTATGTGGTCTGGTATTTATATTGATATTGATTTAGTGAGGAATGATAGCAGGGTCACATTCAGGTAAGATGCATGTCTCTTCCAATGATAATAGTAGTTTCGGAAAGGTGGATGTTTATGGCAGGTTTATGAAGGATATTTATTGAAAAATTTGGTTAACTAAGTCGATTGTGAGGGTACTGAAATGTTTGTGCAATGAAGTGTTGTAAGGTAGAATGGGGGATGCAATTTTTGTATGTATATCCGACTCTGGGCATGGACTTGACAGCCCATTCCCTGAGGCCTAACAGTCCTCCTATGTGAGTCACACATTCACATATCGCCATTTTGGCACTAATGCCCACCGTCCATACGGAATACATAGTAGCAATATTTCATTCAGGTTTGGTGTGATGATATGTCTATGGGTCTTATGGAAGATCTGTTTTAACAAAATTCAAGTAATCAACCTGTTCCCTATTTCTTACCCCAGTTTGGAAACGAGCTCTAGCCCCTCCATACCACCACCACCTCTTAACCACTTGACCACCGCCCAGGAGTATGTATAATGCAACGACATGGACTTTATTTTTTTGTGTATGTATATGTTAGGTGAAGGTCGGGGGCGTAGCCAGAAAGATCACAAGGAAGGGGTGGGGAGAAAGATGTTTATAAATTCTTGAAAAGGTGGTGGAAGGTGAGCGAAGCGTGCCTCTGCAGCTGGGGGATCGGGGGGGGGGGGGAGCGCTGTGAGCCTCTCCAGGAAAATTTTTGAAAATTAAGTACTTTTAGGGGCTTTCTGAGACCTATGAAGGTATGTACTGGATTATTTAGACGGTAACTCATTATAGTGAAAATGGCGAAAAATTGAGCAAGAAAATGATTTTGGCTGAAAAAAAAAGAAGCTTTTTTAATTATCTTTATGGAATAAAAAAACAATAATGGATCTGGGAGCCTCATGTGCAGTTTCCATGCACATGAGACTCCCATGGAGGAATTTTAGAGGACCTCTGAGATCATAATAATCTTTGCTAAGTTAGTTGGAGCCTGGAAATGTCAAAATTAATCTTATAAAAGGTGATGAGTTAACAAAAACATATTATTGTGTTCTACGGGAAAGCAATATAATTTTTTAAATATTTCACAGATCTCAATTTTTTTTTTTTTTTTTTTAATGTGAGGAAGAAGGAACCAAAGGCAATGAGCCCGCAATACTGTTCCCTTCAAGAGAAAAACAAATACAAGAGAGAGCCAAATTCAAGAGCCATTCATTTCGAGATGCCTGGACACACTGCGTTAGAAAGACTGGAGATCATAGGAAGCAGGAAATACAGACAGAGGGAGACTTAAATATCATATAACATATTCACAACCACTTCCATAGTCCATACATCATCTATAATTATAAATGTGCCATGCATAGGAATTCTACCTACACTGTTAAACTTAAAGGGTAATTCTTTAGAATACGCTGAACTACTTAAACTTGTCTCCTTAGGATATTCAGTTGGCATACGTATTGTACTGTAACACATAACAAAACTCCAAAAGTTTTGTTGTTGTTGTTTTTTTTCCCAAATGTGAAAAGAAAAATTATCTGATACTTAATTATTCTTTGATAATTTACAGTTAAAATCATTCTTTTTCTGTGAGATTCATGCTGCACATTGCTTAAAAATTGCAAAAGAAACCTTGCGCGTATAATATAGCCCTGGAAGAACGAACAACCTTTCATCATTATTCCTTAGCAGACACGGAACTGAAGTAGTTCTGAACGTGAAAAAATTAAAAAAGCTTTAAGCAGAGAAGTGGACGCATTCCGTTCTTGATATAGAGTGTCTCGCTGACTCACCACGATTCTCTCTCTCTCTCTCTCTCTCTCTCAAAATAAATTAATTAATTAATTGTGATTTATTTATTTATTTATTCACTTATTTATTTTGAAAGATTTTTTTTTTTCAGCCCCAAACGATTTCAAGACCCTCAAGGGGGGGGGGCCGCCTTCTTCGCCCCCCCACCCCTTCGCTACGCACATGGGTCATTGAATAAAAATAAGCAAGATTCTACTGTACTGTACATGTACTATACTTGTATATTCTACCCTGATGTCGTAATTTGGCTGATTCCACTGTTAAAAAATACAATAGTTGTTTTTGTTGTGCTACCCCAGTCTGTCTTATCGAGCAGACTCATCAACCACTTGCAAGCAATAGGAGCGTTCACAAACTCTCAAAATTGCCTGTCTTCACCTGATAATTTGAAAAATAAAAATGTAGTTAACTACACTACTTGTGTGTAAATGTTTCCTCTATCACTTCTTTCATAAGTATAATTTTATGAAAATATTTATTCAAGAAAATGAGGAAAAGAAGCTTCAGTAAGATTAAGTTGAAGGGAGTCACTAAACTGATTAAACTGATCATCTAAACCTCGGGAAAAATATTCTTCGTAGCTTAAAACCGATTACTTACATTCCCAGACAAGTCTTTCGATATACAGTAGTTTTAAACAAATATGACTTTCAGATATATATTGCTATATATAATACTAGCATGAAGTAGTTTGGCTGCAGAATATTTATAGGAATCTTATGAAGATCGTATGCACACGCCCGCACCAAGCTTTCTTGTTGTCTTCCTGGAAACATCGATACTTGGGATTTCGGTCAGCGGCTTCGTCCTCGCATGATTTCAGCTTCATAAAGTGTCCCTTTTTTATAACGTATAGTTGCTAAATTATGTTCTGCATTTCCCAGATGAAACATTAGTCTCTTTGATAGCTAAATAATAAGTGTTTAATATTAAACATGCAGCGAGGCTTCTAATAACGTGTGATGAATGCTAACGGACTGTTTGTCGTTTTATGCTTTCTGGTGACTGTTCTGCATTGATTATTGTAGGAAATCATATTTACAAAATTGGTAGAATAACCAATGATTACATTATTGAAGATTTTATGTAGCCTACTCTTCATCACTAAATATCATGGAAGGGATTTTCGAAAATATATAGGGGGCATGGTACTGTAGCTCAATGGTATGGCGCCTGACTTGGGACCGGTGGACTCCGAGTTTCCATCTCTTCACCCAGTTAATAGAGGCAACATATTAGGCTCCACGTCACCTCGTTATTTCTCTATATGGTTACCTCCCAGCTTTGTATATGGTTTCTTGAGTCACAGAAAACCATATGGCCTGTCAATCAGTTTGAAGCCTCCTGAAGTGGAAAGAAAAATAATGAACGTGACAGGAAGAGAGGAGGACAGACCAAAAAAAAAAAAGTTAGACATGAAGGAAGAAGTAGACAGCACTACATCAAGTGAGTGAATGATGGGCCCCCACCTACAGCCATAAACATAGTGAATATTGTTATTAATGCACTTCAGTAACATTGCCGATTACACAGCTAATACTTTATCTTTTTCTGGATGAGGTACGTCCAAGTTATTATAGTATTCTTTTACAGGTCAGCAATTACACATTCAAACAGATATTATTATATGGTGGATTAATGCAGTTTAATAGGAAAGTACTGTATGTATATAATGCAAATAGTAGCCTACAGGTACTGAAAGCATAGTGTAAAATCATTCGAAGAAACCTGTTTCATAGTTTATCACTTTACACGTAAGCCCATACATTTATATCTAGTACCCTGTAAATGTATGTTATTATGTTGGTATAGTGTTATTCACATCTGGTACCTCTGCCCCGCTGCAGGAGGAGGAGCTGCGTGCTTCGGGTGACCCCAAGTATGTGCACCTGCTGGAGGACCTGCACGTGGAGATCACCGCCTTCGCTGCCCCTGCTGAAGCACACGCGCGTATCGCCTACGCCCTGGCCGAGGTGCGCCGCTACCTGGTTCCCGACAACAATGATGAAATCCGGAAGGAGCAGATCCGGGAGATGGAGCTTATTAGTGACCCACAGGTGGCCGGAGGAGCTGCGGCAGCTGCGGAGGGTGGCGGTGGCGGAGGTGGCGCTGGTGACCGTCCACCTCAGTCACTCACCCCACCAGGTGAGTGTATGTACAGGCAGGTAAAAGTATTCCAAAGTCCAGTTAATGGTTGTGAAATAAAAGAGGGCTACTCCACGGTAACTATAAAAGTATATACCGTACTGTATGTGATTTTATTTAAACTTTTGATCCACAGTGTTGGCGTTTTTATATTAAGACGCTGTGCATATTTTACTGTTTCTGCTGTAGCGGTGTTCAGCTTGGGAAGTAGCATGCAGTTTTTCATTCAAAACTCAATGAAACTTTTACCACGGGCTCCATATCAAACCGTATGATGAGCGTCAACCAGGTTGTCCTCGTGTGGCATCAACACAAACTCTAGGGAGAGGCGGCGGGCGTTCTGACTCACCCCGCACCGATATCTAACAATCTGAGGAATTCGCCGAGCCTGCATGAATAAAGTAGTGAGGGGCGAGAGTGTCGCCGGAGCACTTACTGGGATGGTGGGGTCTCCCTCTGTGTCCCCCTCCCGCCCCTTCTCCTCGCTCTTCATTCTGTGCCCTCGTCTCTGTTACCGCCTATGTACCTTCTAGGCATTATTCTGTGCCCCCTCCCTCCCGTTTTGTGTCATCTTTGTGCTTCCTACATGTGCTTCCAACCCCAGTGCCCCTCTTTCATTTCTCATCTTTGTCCCCCCCCCCTCCTTACTCTTCCAATCTCTGTGTCCCTCTTGTTTGCTCCCTCTGTATCCCTCTGTATCCCCACCTCCCTCGTTGTCCCTTTCCCCCTCTACGCCCTTTCTGTATCCCCATTATGCCCCAGCCCCCGTCTGCCCCCCTCATTTCTTAACTCTATACTCCCATCTCTGTGCTCTTATTACTCTGCGCCTCTCTCCCTTCTTTGCCCTCCTCTTTATCCCCCCCCTCCATTTCGTCCACACTCTCCTCCCGGGCCACCACCACAAGGCTCTAAGGTTGCTTTTATGCGGTGCCGAGCCCATGATCGCCGCCTTTATGGTCAGGGTCGTTAAGCGGGGTGGGGACGGGTTAAAGGGGAGTTCACGGGGGGAAAATTTAGTCAATGACGTATTTAAAAAAAAAAAAAAAAAGGGCATTAGGTTCATTACGGCTATTTACAGGAAGTGTTCCCGACCCTTCTACTATGTGAGAAGCTGTTGCGGTATATTTCGGAATATTCATAATACTTTTAAAAGCATCTAAAAAAGGCCCTGAGTTAACGTACGTATTTTTTTCCACGCGGCCTTACCGTAGAATACACATGAACGCGGATCAGAAAGGGAAAATGAAGAATTTGTATGTAGTAAGTGAGCACAGTATTGGCAGTAGTAAACAAATTTTAAAGTGGACATTAGTAATATAGTGATCTGTATCAAGGAATGCTGCTGTCGAATTACCTGTAACCATCTATGAACGGGTGGAGTTAAAGCTCTTCTTGCCATTGGGTTGGCAGTTTATTTTTGAGGCACGAATCTACCACTGGGCTGTATTCTGACTGGCTTTAATATTTCAGTTTCCTCGTATTTATTGCCGATCCAAATTATGTCGATGTTAAAAAGCAATATAGAACATTCTAGACCATATGCAAGCGCAGCAGGCAAATTAAGCTGCAGAGGAAAGTGCTATGAATTGTCCTATATCAACGAGAACAAGTTTTTTTTTTTTTTTTTTTTTTTTAGCAGTGGGTTTTACGGTCATATTCTTAGTACTGAGAAGACGAAGGTGTATGCAAACCCTCAATGTCCGATGGTCTTTCATGAAATATTGGTGAGCATTAGTTGTGATCAGCATACACGCCACACTGCAAACCACATTCAGCAGCCAGTAAGAAAATCCAGGCAAATTATCCTATCATCATGAGTTTCATGAATAACTGTCAGGAACTTGGGTGGCTGCCTGCACTTTAATCACCTCAGTTTTGTGAACATGGCCATTAGTCCCCGATTTCAGGTTCTGTACACCTCACTGATATCAGTGTCATTACAGTGATTTAGATATTCATTCCCATTTATAAGTCTGATTTTGATCCTGTATCGATATACTCGGAGAGTATTAATCATTATGTAGTGTTCTGTTCGTAGTTTGAAAGCACCATTGCGGCAACACTTAGACCTGCTCTCATTATCGTAGAAACTTCCTCAACACACCCTTTTCTATCAGTTACCTCTGTGTATGTCAGGATAAAATTAAAATCATAAGGATTTAGGCAATATACAAGAAAATATCAAGGTGCAGTATGCCTAGGGATAATAAAATGCTATGGAATATGCGCTGCAAAGAGTATGTCTCAACAGCAGCTGTCATACAGTACTTCAGGAGAGATTACCATGCGTGGGTAAAAGACGTATTTCTTGTAGGTGAATATATTCGTTGACTGCAAAAATTACAATGTGTTAAGCCCTCCATAACTGTAAATGCAAGAGTTAACCGATACTCCCAGTCCTATATGTATGTAGCGGGGCATCTCTGGAGCTATCTTCCGCTGTCTGTATTTCCTTCTGCCTATGACCTCCAGTCTTTAAAGCGCGATCTATCCAGACATCTCAAAATGAGTGGATCTTGAATTAGCCCCCTTTTTTTTTTTTTTTTTTTTTCCCGTTTTGTCCGTAATGACTTCTTTCCTAGCAGCAATTTAATAATGAACTTTTTTTTTTTTCAGAACTTTCATCTCTTTACCAAATGCTTGATGTGCACTTCAGTAAGATGTCTAATTCGCTCTGTTAGACGATGGGTAGTTTTAGTGTCAGTATATATATATACAACAATATTGCATCAATTCTTCCAGGACTGCAAGGAACCTAGAATAAAAATGTTTCAATTGCAGATTCGAGCATTAAAATGTTTGTGATGTAGACCCGAAAGTGTCTTTATGCCACACATAATTTTTTAGAAGCTAATGTACCTAAGTAATACAGTAAAACTGTAGAGACATTATTGCATTTTATATCGTATAAATAGGCTTTACATATTATTTTACTATGGAATTCATGAAACCGTAGCCTAAAGGAAATTCCCTGAACTGTGTAAAATCTTCTGGCGGTACCATTATTAACATACCTAAGATGATCATGCAAGCTGATCATGGCAACTAAAGCGATAGCAGAAATACTGTTTCTGCTAATAAGTGCTGGTATTCGCCAATAGTTCTCTTAAATCTTGATATATGATCATTTCAGTATTAAAAGAGATGTAATTTGTCCACCCGGACTTGACTGAGGTTTTCGTCATACTGCAGGTTTTCACACACACACACACACACACACACACACACACACACACACACACACACACACACACACACACACACACACACACACACACACACACACACACACACACACACACACACACACACAAACACTACCATCATCATCATCATCTTGGCCCCATTTCCCACCCTATGGCAGGGTGATGAGTAGCAACGTCCACACGACCCAAGTTTGCCCAATCCAATGGTCCACGTTTCCATTCTGTCATCATTCAAGCCCTCGGAATCCGGGCTCTATCCTTTCCCCCCCCCCACACACACACATATACTGTACAATATATATAATAAAACAATAACAGTTTTACATGTTATTGCCAGCACTCTAGCAAAATAAAAACTATCACAGTTTTACAAAATTTTATCAGATCTTCTTTGCAATTAGAATCATGTTCTTGTGTTAAGCTGTTTTTACAAATTAACATTCGAGATGGAGAGATGACATAATCAGAGTAGGCTGAAATAGCCTGAGTATAATGTTCTCATTGTGATGGTAATGGTATACCCCCACTGGTGTTGTTCAGTCAATGTTCTGGCGGCCTCTCTCAACGTTGCTTCCTCCACAGAGTTGTTGCCCCCCGATGGTCCAGACTGTCGCGGCAGTGTGGTTGGCCCTGCTCCCCCTGGTCCTCCTCTTCCCCCAGGCCTCCGTGGACGGGCCCCGCCACCCCACCCACGCCTCCTGCCCGCCCACGCCGCCCGAGGTCTGCCACCGCTGGTCAGGAAACTGCCAGCTGCCCTGCCACCCCCCGTGCCCCCTCCACCTGCTAAGCGTCGGGTGCTTTCCATCCTGGACAAGGCCAAACTGGCTCTGGACCACAGCTACGGCATCCACGACGACGACCACCGCCACTACTCCTTCGACACGCCAGAGTGAGTCCCGCCACACCACTCCACACCACACTCCCCACGTCCCGCCAGCTCCCGTGGCGGCCAGTGCTCAGCAGGTTCAGTACACAGTCGCAGGAGCTGCCAAATGTTAGGGTTGGTAAGGGTGTGTCATGCGGTAGCATGCAAGTACTCGCGCCCCCCCCCCACACACACAATGAAGTCCACAACATTTCTAGCCAAAGGATTACGCTTTCGTAATAACCCTTAACTGTATCACAGCTACAGTGCAGGTCACTCTTTCGTTTACCCCACAGTGAGACTAGCCAACACGTCCCTCACTGCACGTCACAGTCTCACCAACACTACACCTAGTATACACTAACTTTCCCCACAACTATAAGAACACCTCACACCGTACATTAAACATCACAGAGTACCTTCTGCAACCCTTCACACCCCACGCAACATTATAGCCTTATAGCCTGTACCTTCATATTTACCACAACACTCCGCACCCTGTCCTGCATGTGCACCCCCACCTACACCGTAACAACACTACGCACGCCGTCTTGCACATCACACTCTCACGTACATCGTATCACATTACGCACCCTAATCTACACATTCTTCATCACTTACACCATAACAACACACAACGTCCTATAGTACATATATATCTCTGTTTATACCGACACAGCACTACACAATCACCTTCCCCTGCACCACAGTAACACCTGACAATCGACCTACTCACAGATCCTCACCTGCACCATAGTGGCGCTATGCTTCCTGCTACAGACATCCCAGACCTACAGTACAACATATAACAACATATTACACTTCACACCCCGCGACACATTCCTAGTCTTAGACCATAACACAGTGCGCGCGCGCGCACACACACACACACACACACACACACACACACACACACACACACACACACACACACACACACACACACACACACACACACACACACACACACACACACACACACACACACACACACCACGGTAGATTGCGTCCACACGATCAGTGGGCATCATAGGTGTCCCAGCACGATATACACACTTGAAAGCATTGTTGCACACGCTCTGTAAACAGTGAATGAACAGTGGGGACGTTGCCTCAGGTCATCAGGTCTGCGCGATTATTTTCCATGCATTTTCCCATTAGCTTACACCAACACCTCTGTTGCCCACTGATCGTGTAGCCAAGCCCTTGCACATGCACCCTAAATAACAGCAAAACAACACTTTACACTCCAGATACACCCACACCAGTGACACCATTACAAACCCTGCTCTGGTCAGCATCACGCTGTAACACTAATCCAACATGGCCAACATTGCCGAGTTTAGTTGTTGTTGTTATTGTGCTACTCCAGTCTGTCTGATCGAGCAGAGTCATCAATCGCAGGCAATCAACTGTCCCTACAGGACCGTCCCGTGCAGTGAACCGATGTTCCCATGCGACTAACAGCGTTTCGACCACAGCGAGGCGCAGGGATTAGTGTGGAAGTCTGATTCCTGGGCGGACGCCGCATTTGCGTCTCTACCCAGTTAACAGGGGCACTATAGTAGGCTCGACGTCACCCTGTTATTTGGCAATATGGTTACTACCCAGCGTTGTAAATGGATTCCTGAGTTACAGGAAACCATTCGTATTGTCAATCAGTGTAGAGCCACCTGAAGTAGAAAGAAGAGTAATAAATAGAGATATGACGGATGGGAAAAATAGGAAGCGAGGATTGTCAATCAGTGTAGAGCCACCGGAAGTAGAAAGAAGAGTAATGAATAGAGATATGACGGATGGGAAAAATAGGAAGCGAGGAGGACGGATACAGCTGATCGCTATCAAAGCCCTTTGCTTGGTCAGATGTCACAGATATCCAAACGGTTATCATTTTAAGATCTTGCTGTTTGACATCTATCATTTTGAATGACTAGACTCTCAGCTGAAGTGGGCACTGACGAAAGTCGGTTATTAGTCAGCACTAACCTCATGCAGATAATCGTCAACCACTATTACCTTAACTTGTTATTTTCAAAAATGTTAATCTTTGACATGTATTAAGCTACCTCCTACAAAGTGTTGAAAAGGAAGAACAGTACGAACAACACTTAGCATCACGTCCGCCTGAAACTTTATTAATTTCCCATCTCTCACAAGTTAGTGATTCATGCACAGCGATAGTCAGAAGTAGCAACATCTTTTATGCTCTGTGCGGACCCTCATTTTCATACTACACTTAATTGTCAGGAACTACAGTACGCTGCCTAATGGTTCTTTCAAAAGTGCTTGTAGTTGTTAGCTAGCTTGCAGAATTACATTGCTGTTCTTTCATCCACTTCTTTATCTCATCAGACATACATTCGTTATACTGTATTTGATGCGCGTCTTTCATAACTGTTCCTCCTCTCCTCACGTTTTCTTTCGTTATTTCCTCTTTGTTGGTCTAAAATTATCTTTGATGCTTTATTGTCCTCTGTTTTAAAAATATATTCAGATGTGTTTGTATAATCCTTTAGTTCTCCCTTTTTTGAAGTAGTCTCACAGCTTTGTTTTCCTTTCTCATGTCAATTGCCATGTCTCGCATTTGGCTTGTTTTCCGTCCTCTACCCAACTCTGCATCTTGAATGATTACTCATACTTGGTGCTTTCTCACTCTTTCCACAGATACTCTTCGTCTGACTGCTTATTTGATTTATGCTTTTTCTATTCCTCATAAATTGGATATCTCTGTTATCCTTCCAGCATTCAGAAGGATCATTCCTCGAAGAGCTGACGAAAGCTCTGTGCAGCTTCCTCATTTGGAAAAGTATCACCATCATCACCATCATTATTACATCCATTCCAAACTAAAAATGGGATGAATGTCTCTTGAGCTGAATAAAAGGCTTCTGGAGATGGCAGGAAAATAACAGAATTAAGTTATCTTAATATATTTAGGATTGTTGTAGTCGTCTCCTGTCTCCTCCCCTCTCAGTTTTCCCCCTGTTCGGCGTTTCTCTTCCATTTGCCTCTCAGTTAATCATCTCTCTTTGGGTTTCTTCCGTATGTTATATTCTCCCTCTCCCCTTCCTCTGCTCCTCTTCCATTCCATTTCCGTCTCTTCGTTTCTTCTTCATTTTTCCTGCTTGCTCTTCTTCGTTTTTGTTTTTTCCTTCCTGTACTTTTCTAATTTCCTCACCACCCTCGCCCTCTCTCTCTGGCCCGTCTCCTCTCCCCCTCTCCCTTCTCTCTTTCTCTCCTTCTCACTATCCCTCTCCCTGTCCCTGTCCCTCCATGAGCATTTTCATGTCTTTGCTAGGAGGCTTTTGTGCAAATCTGAAATTCTTGCAAGAAATGAAATTCACAACTGGATTATTTTAAGTCATATTGTGTACCTCCGTTGTCCAACTAAAAAATAATCTTTTGCAGAGACAGGTGCAGTGTACCTAAACCACTGGCTTTTATTCTACATAGTACAGTGTGCAGATTTAAGCTCCTCTCTTCCTCTTCATTGCCCTCTCTTTCTCACATGTCTTCGTAGATGAACCAGCACATTCTCCTGCATACCACAAAGCTACCTCCCTCTGCCTTTTCGCCTTCCAGTCTTCCTTCCTCTCCCCTTTGTCTTTTCCCTTCCATTTTCCCTTCTGCTTTAACATTTCCTTCCCTTTCTTCCTTCCATTCCCGTCCAACTGCCCCCCCCCCATGTTTCTTTCTTCACATTTCACTCATTCTTTCCCTATTTCTTCCACTCCCTTCCGCACTACTGCCTTCCGCTCGGGACCACAGCACACCTAGCCTGCCACCCATCAATTAGCAAACTAACTCAGTAACGAAGTGTCCTGTAATTCACTTGTGTCAGTATCTAGCCAGGTAGTCTTTGTTCTCCCTGCCTCCCCTTCTCTTCCTCCACTTCCTTCTCCTCCTGCACCTCCTATCCTCCCACTGTATTTCTCTTCTTCCAACAACTTCCATGTTCCTCATCTGCTTGCTCCTCTTCCTGATCATCCTCCTCCTGTTCTTCCTCCTCCCGTTCTTTCTCTTCCTGTTCATTCTCTTCCTGTTCTTTCTCTTCCTGTTCTTCCTATTTTTGTGCTTTTTTCTACTGCTATTTTTCCTCATCACCGTTCCCATTTTGTTCGTCTTTATTCTTCGTCCAACTACCGCTGTTCTCCTCCTCCTCCTCCTCCTCCTCCTTTTTTTCCTTGCACTTCCTTTTCCTCTTGTACTGCCTTAATCTTTTTCCATTCTCCTTCCTGCTCCTTCTCCTCCTGCTGTATCCCTGCCCTAAAGCTACTTTTTCCCTCCATCTCGTCCTCCTCTTCCTACTTCTTCTCTTCCCCTTTTTCTTCCTCTTTCTTCTCTTCCCCTTTTTCTTCCTCCTTCTCCCCTCCCTTCTGCTCTTCCTGCTAGCGGTTACCATTCTGCCATCCTCTTCCATGCCACACTCACCGTTTTGTCCCAGTCATTTGGTTATCACGCAACAGACTCTTTTGATGAGGGCAGTGCTGCTTATTACCTGAGGAGTGCAGGCCGAGTAAACTGTCTCGTGGCCGCCTCTTCCCTAGCGTTGCATTCTAGCTAACACCAAAGTATTTTATACAGCCGTGAGGTAGACATATTATCCCAAGTTTTAATACTGTCAGTGTTAACCTTTTCCTGATTATAACAGTGCTGGTGTTCTAATCAAGAAGGGCAGACGATTTTATCCAGCTGCGAGCTAGTACAGGAGCATGATATTGATGAGTGAAGAAATAGTTTACCAAATAAATTCCGATGGTGGAACTTTTATTTTTTTTGTGCATATTAAATGCTAACGATTTCATTTAACAGTAAGAAACACTATGAGGAGAAAAGGCTACCAAGTACAAAAGCACTAAATAGTTGCGGTATCATGAACATCGTAGTATGGAGTGTCGTTGAAGTATACGAGAGTGATATATCTTGTGTTTGTAAAGCCTTGGGGTATGATTGACTGAATGGGCTACTCCAAGACTCACCCGCATCTAAAAATATCCCGTGTTAGGCGACAACATTCAGCCGATGGTAGGACCCTTCAATTGTCGCCTGCTAACTGCAACCAAGGTATTTTGTTATATTAGGAGAGACATTTCGATCTGGAGGGTATAGATATAGCCTTCATCAACCCCTACACCACTAGAGGACTAATCTTAACCACTTCAGTCCAATGATGTGTTTTGCATATCGTTCTTACGGTCGCTAAACAACTTTTTCAGCTTTAACGGAAATGTTCAAACTGGAAGGAGTAGGCTGTGGCCGAGGCGGTAGAGTGGTGTCCTGTAGCCCTCATGGACCCTAATTCAAATCCTATTTAAGGCAAGGTACAGTTTAAGGAATTGAATTTCGTTAAAGCAGACTTTCTTGATGTACCATAAGACCCTGGGACATGCCATAAAACTACACCCTCTAATACCAATACATCAGTCTTGTATGAGACAGCTCTAGCATGTATTCAATATGGACGGCAGGTGTTTGGACCCTAGCATGCATTCAGTATGGACGGTAGGTGTTCGGGCCCTAGCATGTACTCGTATTAAGTATGGACGATAGGTGTTCGGGCCAAAGTGGCTTGAGGAGATGTATAGTACATAGGAAGACTGCTGGGCCTCAGGGAATGGGCTGTGAAACTTTTGCTTAGGTTGGACATAAAACAGAATATTTTACCTCTTCACTGCAAGAGGTCTCGCTAAAGCTGATAACATTATCTGCAAGTAACAAGAATAAACCAAAATATATGTACTCGGAGTGAAGGGAAATTAATAAATTCCTCTGGGAGAAGTTAGAATAAGAGGAAAATGACATCCTCGGACTTCGGGGGGAGGGGTCTTGCAGCTTTGCCTCTTTCTACATTTGTCACTTGCCTGACTTGGACGTTCGCAACTGTTCAAAAACATTCTTCCATTAACTTTCTAACTCACAAATTCAGTCTCTCATACACGTACATATATCCAGTTTCATACACTTTCTCTCGGAAGATTACTGTGATTCGTCTCTTCATGGAGTATGGTCGTCAGTACCTTTAGTCAGGCACGTTTGACCTTTCACACACGGCTTCGACCTTCATTCACTCGTACTGTTGCCTCACAATCGTTTACAGTTTTAAATTTTAGCTCACACATCCTACCCATCGTCGCGCTTACTTCTCTCACTCACTAGTTCACACATCATTACATGTCCTTGTCTTCGTCACACACAAATTCATACACTAGCACACGTCCTGGTTTTCCTTACACACTTTTCTCATTCACTCTCGAAGTCTCTTAAACTCAATCCAGGATACCCAAAGCATTCACTCTCATTATCAGAAATAGCCTACTCCATCCTACATCCATCTTCTCCCTCTGTCCCATCTCTTACAAACAGACTCTATAGGATACCCAACTTTCCCGTTTGCTGTCGTTTCTCATGCTCACTGGGAATATTGCACACTCACTCATGCACTGTCATACTCTCCATTTCTCACTTTCCTCTCACATACTCACAATTTCTCACTCTTGCACATTCATACTGTTCTTCCGACGCTACAGTTTCACAGATTCAGACTTAAATATTAAACTTTCCATCTCGTTTTCCTTCCTCACATTCACGTACAGTGTCACATCACATACTCGCCCTTTTACACTAGCACTGTCCCTCTTACTTTTCTGCCACAGACTCACAGAATCACTCTGGGACACTCCACTCCTCTCTTTGCTCTTCTTCCCCGCACTCATCCACGGTATTACACATATACTCTTATCCTTCATCCTCTACACTCTTACTTGTCTCACCCTGACAGTCTCGGAAATTCACTCTAGCAAGCCTCAAACTATCACTGTCTCTTCTTGCACACTCATTCTTTCCCTTTCACTTTTCTCTCACACTCACTCAACCTCTCACGCCCACTCTCCCTCTCACTGTCCGTCCTCACACTCACAATATTGCACGCTCACTATTGCACATTCCCTTTCTCCCTCTCACAATTTTTTCTCTTACATTTACTCATTCTCTCCCACCTACTCCCTGTCACTGTCTTCCCAATACCACTCGCTCACTTTAACACACCCACATTTTCCCTTCCACATTTTCTCACATACTGCCTTAATCTCTCTCATCACTCAGTCTTTCACACCCACTTTCTCACTGTCCTATCATTATTACTCCCTCACTCGCTGTTGCACACTCGATTCCCTCTCATGGCTTTTTCTCGCACACTTACACAATCTCTCCCACCCACTCTGCCTCTCACCCCTACTCCATCATTTCTGAGCAGCATATTTTCCTCCTTCCCTGGGGCTGCGTCCATGACATTGCATCCATGTGTTTAATCCCTTCACTACGGAGACTGCTTCTATATGTCATCCTCCCTGCAACCAGGCGAGATCATGAAGCTTGGCAGAGACCCTTGTTGTGAGTAGCTACGAAGCAATAGTTATTCAATCTTTCAGTAATATTTTGCCTTTGAATTTTGATACTTGACTCCGCTACGCTGTTAGAAAAGGCGCAATTGAAATCCCTCGTTGTGAAAACTCAGGTGCATTACCCGCTAACCATTTCACTAACAGAATCCCATAATGTCATTCATGCAACCATCAAGATTTTTTTTCAACTTTGTAGAGGCCCCTCGTACTGAAGGACTGAAAGTAACTGGGGTTTGGTCAAGGGGAATAAAGCCAATATTTTCTTGTGTCAGACTTTGTGCAAGAATTATTATTATTATTATTATTATTATTATTATTATTATTATTATTATTATTATTATTATCATCATCATCATCATCATCATCATCATCATCATCATCATCATCATCATCATCATCATCATCATCATCATCATCATCATCATCATCATCATCATCATCATCATCATCATCATCATCATCATCATCATCATCATCATCATCATCATCATCATTCCTTTCGGCACCTTCACCTCTTGGCCATGACTTACAAACTTTATACATTACATCAGCTAACATCTAAAAGTTTTATTCAACCCAGAGCAACGGGCAGTAGCATAAATGTTAATGCGCGTGACTAATAAGGAAAACATCCAACAAATATTCTCCCACACAACGACACGCAACCGTTGAATGTACAGTCCGAGTCCTTTTTTATCTGGGCTAAATGACACACACCACAAAGCCAGTCAGGAGAGAGAACGTGTGTGCTGGGCATTCCCCAGGTCCTGTCCTCCCCACTTACTGTTTATTAATCAGCCCATACACCACTGACCGGGCTAATGTATGGCTCGGCCTGCACTATATGTGCAGGGAATCTTTCAACGAACGAACGAACGGGAACACACCCACACACACCACAAAGCCAGCCAGGAGACAGGGCGTGTATGCTGGGCAATCCCCAGGCCCCGTTTTCCCCCTTACTATTTTTTACGTCAGCCCAAACCCCACTGACCGGGCTAATGTATGGCCCGGCCTGCACTATAGGTGCTGGAAATCTCTAAACAACAACAACAACAACGGGAACACACCCACCCACCCACCCACCCACACGTGCTCGGCTAAGGGTAAAGACTGTTTCCATTTATGTTATGATTTAGCACTTAGAACTTTGTTATATATTTCATGTAGCCAAAGGCCAGAGGATCTCACATAACTCAGGGAAACCAGTGACCACCAGAGGGTTACAGTTCAGCATTAGGGAGTCAGCTTCAGTCATCCATCCTTCATAATTTGTACGAGTGAGTCCCAGTTTATCCCTGAAATTCATGGTCTGTTTCCGTTGCACATTTTCTACCTAATGCTTTTCGCTGTAACATATATTTCGTTTTGTTTGATGGCAGTACAGATTTCGAAAACTTAGCAAGACATAGAAAGAAACATAATATAGAAAAGCAGCAACGTCTGTAGGTTCATTGCACAGTTTTTATAATCTTATTAATACTAAATGCTCTTCGTTTTGAGGAGTTTTCTTTTTAGTGGAGCTTAAAGTAATGATTTCCATAACTAAATCAGACACTGAAAGAAGCATAAATTTGATGAAATGAAACGGATTGATCTACTGTGCGTCCATCGCACAGCTAATGCCATCTTCGTAACGCAGAACGCTTTCATCTTGAATATAGTTTTTCCCTCTTATTAATGATGCTACAGATAAACATTATGTAATTAAGCTGGATGTAAAAAAGAATTATAATTAATTCCTTCAGTGCAATGATGTTTCCTAATTATATTCTTATTGCTTCTGTCTTGAATATTTCTTTCACTTTCAGTCATCCCCTAATACTGGAGAGGTCGTCGAAGAGTACATCTACTCCTCCAGTTTGAAAAGCATTTCCCATGCTGAACAAAAGTGTCTGTAAACAGCACGAGTTAAAAATCAAAAGCGGTCACTATGTTCACATTTTTCAGTTAATCTTCATGGAAAAAAAAAGTCTCATGATTTCATTCAGCTTAAGATACATTTTTTCAAACTGGAAGGGTTAAAAAGTTTCTTCATAAACCAGTTCATTTGGAACGATCTTTACTAATCTGAATAATATCGTCTGGGAGCATAGGCAAGAATTAAATACAGGGGACGACCGTGTACCGAAGGAGTTAGCCTCTACACCACGAGGGGAGTTGGTCTCAACCCCTTCATTCCGTTGACATACCATGCAATTTTATTGTGTACAGTGGATCACTCATTAAGTGAAGGGGTTAATGGAGATCGAGTCTGGCCCCTCCAGTTCGAAAAAGACTTAGAATATATACCGGTATATATATATATATATATATATATATATATATATATATACCTAGGCTGCTTCCCCCAAGGAAAGGGAGGTAGCCGAGACAGGACGACTCACTCTCCATTTACTCATCCATTCAAACACATTTATTCGCATCTTAGCCCCAGAGGGGAGAACGGACAGATCCTCACAGCATCACACCGCACAAGGGTCAACTGCGCAATGCAATCAGTGACATCCACAGCAGGGCCCGACAGCAGAACTGGTTTACCCCTGCCACATCATAACAGACCCATCCCCTTACCATAAGATATCGAGAATGAAATGAATAATGCATCATCGGGGAGAAGTTAAGTTGAATACAATCGTTACGCCGGAGCAAGAATTAAACAACTACTACATTGTTATACGGAAGAGATTACTGTAACACGTTTGCTTTAACCTGACAAGGATCCCCAAACCCTTTCACCTCAGTTGATAGTCTAGCGTAGTCAGATCAGAAGCTCTGTTTGATAATGACCAGGGAGACTCATTCCTACCTCATAACCGAACCTAGTAGAGTTTCATACAATCACGGCATAACATTCGAAATATGGGAGTGGTACAGTTCCATCTGATGAAAACAAGCCAACTATAGACACTTTCTCACCCTTTCACTACAGGTATCTCGCTTAAGTTAAAGAATATTGCTTGCCAGTATCAAGAAACGAAAAGAAAAAGATACTGGTGTCAGCCCGAAGGACCAAAAAGTTTTTCCTCTCTCTCTCTCTCTCTCTCTCTCTCTGTCTCCATCTCTCTCTCTCTCTCTGTCTCCATAGTACGCTAGCAGTCGCCTCATTCCAGAGTTCCCCCTGAGTTTCTCCGACCAAAGTGCCTCCCGGCCTCTGCATCACAGTTTATCTCCCTGCCTTTCCACCACTCCATGTACTCTACCTGCATCACGCCACCCTGTCTCTTCACCTCGTTTTCGATCTTTTGGGCTGTACTTCAAGTGGTATTGTAAGCTTTGCAACATATTTTACTCAGCGATATGATCCTCACCTAACACCTCGGTATCCTTTTGTACGTCAATGATGCAGAGAATATCGATACAAAAACGATGTAAGTAGCACAAAAAAGCTTGTTCAGGTGTAATATGAAAAATAAATCACTTAGGATGAGATGCCACGAAACTTCCTGTGCGACTTGGAATACCACATAAGCTCCGTATCCCAAGTGACATAGGAGGCTTCGTGGCATCTCATTCTAAGCGATTTATTTTTTTATACAATACGATTTTAATATTGATATAATTTGCAACAGTAACATGCTAGAAAATATTTCAGCGTATACATGCTGAATAAGTCGCTAACGAAGAGCTGCTATGAAGCCTCCCATGCGGCCCCACACTCTCACATGTAGTTTTCTTATACAAATGTTAATATACTTTATCTGTTATTCCCTCATTTAACTTCCAGTCTCATCTTCATCGTATCCATTATATACTGGCGACTTAATTATTCCATAGTAATACCATAATTGTTAGTGCGGAGTACACCTGGTGGTCTAGCGGTCTGAAGTGCCTGTGAGAGTGGTCATATATTGTGCACGAGTAGGCTAATGGCGGTACGAGAGTTACCTGGACATGTGTGGTTAATGTTCGGACACCTTCTCTCAAGCGTTCATACCTCATAGGGGTCATATGAGATTGACTAGTTCTTTTCATCAGTATGAAGTTGTTTTGATAGCCTACTAATTTATCTCTCACAGTCGAAATAACTCTTAGTATTTAACTACAACAAACGCCGTATGCTTTTATCAATCAGAAAGTAAGTCAGGGTGACCTGAGAGTGTTGATATTTTCATCATTAACCCCCTCACGATCGGAGGAAACAACTGTAATAGTATTTTCTTTTTAAAGACAGGTGATTATAATCAACTAAGAGTGAGCTGCAGTAGCCTTAGTGTGTTAAAATCCCTGTACTTCAAGCAATCTCTCAGCATTGAGGGACTCCCAAATGCCAGGTTACATTTCCCACACTTAGCTCGCCTCAGCTTCCTTGATCTGGCAGCGTCCCTCCCTGCGGCCGCCTCGCTCAATCACAGCGGATCCTGGAACACACATCATTCAGGAGGGAGGGAGTGAATTATGATCCAGTCGCACTATCTCTCACAAGCGACTGCGGGCGTGATCGATCAGAGTCACACAGTAGCCAATATGTATCACTGTGCTGGTGATGGAGGGGTGAGGACCTCGAGCCATATATATAAATTGATCTGAGCTTCAGTTGTATGTGAAGTTGCATGTTTATACGTTTGTCCTTCACTCATACAGCTGCCAGGCACATCACAATCATACAAGAGAGAACATGAAAGTGCAAAAAATAACAAAACGATCTGTGATAATAGTCATATGGAGAGTTATTTATTCTGTGTGATTAGGGTCCTTTATACGTATGACCCCAGGGCATCGTGGGTGAGTGATTGATGTTATGGATTGTTATGGCTTATTGGAGCCTGCAAATGCAGTAATACGAAGCCTATGTCCTCAATGGGCCTGGCACCCCCATTCCCCCCACACGGAAATTAAGCGACGCGGTATTCATAACCATCCGTCTATTTGGCTTGTTAATGGGCTTAGTTATCACAAATTACGCAATGGCTGGATACTAGAGGGGATGGGCTGAGCTCTTGATGTCTACTTTTTGGCCTTGATATCGTTAATTGTGCAGTATATGTCAGGATGGTTCCACTGCGTTCGTATATTTATCACGTAAAGTGGGAGTTGGGGGGGGGGATAATTTGGTGAAGTACACTGACTGTTAATGAAAGGGGACGACGATCCCTGAGGGGATTTCCATATTGCTTAAGCTCCTCAGTCCGATGACTTGCTGTTGCTGTCTCCAGACAGTTTTATTAATCAATGGAGACGCTTTTCGAGCTGCAGAGGCTAAATTCAGGATTCATTTACTGTGTCACAAAAGGTCTCCCAAAAGATGGTGAAAAGATACCTGGCAAGAATAAGTCAGCACGATACGTCATCGGACTCTAACCACAAATGATTTCTTTCTTCCGAATAAACTTGCCTGCTGTCCGTGAGAAAGAAATATGTATGTTTGAAAACTGGAGTGAAAAGACTTATATCGGTACGTCCTCCCAGAATACAAAGTACATGTTACCACAAAATTCAGACAAATTAGAACACACACACACACGCACGAACACACACACACACACACACACACACACACACACACACACACACACACACACACACACACACACACACACACGCGGAATAACAAGGCAGTTCGTCACTGTATCCATGTATCCTCAACGTTTAGGCTCCTGTGACCCATGCTCAGCTAAATAAAATCATCTGTTTATCTCTGTTTTGTCAGACTTCTCAATCCTGAAAGAGGTGGACAGAAGCAAATAGCCTCCACGTCCCCCTGTTCTCTGACATGTGGCTGTCTTCACTTAACTTGCACACCCTTTTGTCATACATCTGTCTACCCAATCCCTCCATCGCATAGATGCTTTCCCCTCCCCCCCACCCCGGCTTCACACACACACACACACTTTTCTAGTCAGTCTCTCATTCTCCATCTTCTTCACATGGTCAAACCATCTTAGAGTATTTCTCTTACCATTTTCGGTTACATTTTCGTCAATACCACAATTCTCGTTCCTCATTTATTTGTCTTTCTCTCCATGCAACTCCACTTCTAATCGCAGGTAATTTATTTCCACTGCTCATACACTTGACTTGTGTCCTTCCAACAGGGTCCGAGTATCACTTCCATATGTTAGTGTTCACAATACTGCAATGCAGGGACATTTTTACTTCTATGCTCATATCCCCATTCCTTGCTACTTTTTTTTTTTTCAGTAAACCAGCAATCTTAGCTATCTTTCATCTAGCAATATCTAAACTAGGGTTGTCCCGAGCATGTGTCTAAGTGTTTATGATATTAAAACTCCTAGGCTCCTTGATACCCACTCTCAGCTGAATAAAATTGGCTGGTGTCAGATAAATAATATAATAGAGAACTCGTAATCCCGAGAGGTTAACTGACCATATTCTTCTTGAAACAGCTGGCTAAGATAAACACGATGATGATCATGGTGATGATGATGATGATGAAGGAGGCTAAGTTAATCACAAGGGATACTGAATTGGGAGGTATAATCGAATTCACAGCGTAACTGCAGAATTATTCTTATCACAAAAAAATGTACTTTTTATTTCCTTGCTAGGTGATGTGATAATGCCTAGATCTTATAGATCTGGAAGAAGTTACCTAATGTCGTCCTTGTTAGCGCCATCATGTATAGGGTGCTCTCTTAAGCTCATTAATTTTACCTGTCAGATTCAATAGTAAGATATTATAAATGACCTCCTTGGGGTGACGGGGGTATGAAGAAAGACAAATTGCTTTCATTTTCAAGGGAGCTCTCTAAAATTGCTGCCAAATAGCAACAGTGCATTGTCTGTTATGTCCGCGGGGTGATGGGGTTATGGAAAATGCAGATAAGTGACAATCAAGGGTGCATTCTGAAGCTGATATACATAGTCAAATATTAGCAGCAGTACAATGTATATTACGTCATTGGGGTGAGGGGCTTATGGCGAAACCTGATAAGTAATGCCCACAATGTGTCGCCGTCAGTCGCGGCCGCGCCCTGGAAGTTTTGGCAACACGGACACCCGAGAGTGATTAAGAGTGACGTACGAGGTGTTCAATAAGCCATGCAACTCCCTGCCAAGATACACTACCTGCCACACCTTACTAAAATCAATAGCTTCAGGAGGAAACCGAAAATAATACATGCTACATTTGTTAAGTTCTGTTGCCTTTGAAAACGCTAGAGATAATATACGTCGTCAATTTTGGTCAATAGTCATCAGTATAATTTATACAGAGGATACCCCGAAAAATACACGCTACGTCAGCCGAGGTAGATTTTCTTATCTGCGTAACCTAGAAGGAGGAAACCAGAGCAAACACATGCTAAGCAAGACTAGGTCGACAGATTTCGTTGTAATTCACTCAGAGGAAATCATAGATGTCACTACAGTATGGGTCTATATCTCTCAGAATTACTTAATACAGGGACTACCTGAATTTAGTTAGGTTGATAGTTATCCAGTCACATATAAAGAGGAAACCAGATACAAAACACGGTACATTAGCTCAGGCCGACAGTTCTCCTAGCACAATGATTTATGTGGAAAGAACCAGAGATATCACACGCTGCTGCTGTCTGTATAATTTTAAATTGGACACTAAAGATAATACACACTGCACCTCTTTACTTGTCTGTTTATCAATGTTTTATAGTAATAAGAGATACAACACGTTACAGCAGTTCAGGATAAACTTTGTAATTTATGCCAAATATTGTCTGGTTTAGAATAAGTTGTTAATGACCTCCTACATGAGGTTAAATGACTCATTATGGACAGTAAACCGCATCGCATAGTACACATTAATACTGTACAGGTACATTAGTTAACTTAAAACGAGTTAGTTTTATGTGTACCGGAATTTTTGCATCATCGGACTATTCTGGACATACGTACAAAAACAATGTTCATAAGTACCAATACACATGCAGCCAGAAACTTGCGTTTTTATCGCTGATTATAACAATTCTCCAGTATGCAAAGCTGTGTAGTTATTGCAGTTTTCAGGGTTCATTGAGTGAATCAGCTGTATTCACAGCTTTTTTGTGACAATTATTAACCTAACCAAAGTTTTAAGTGAACCAATAGGTACCTTGAATAATCCTACTTTTCTACGATGTTTTCAGCCAACTTTACCAAGATAATATCTTTACTGTATAGCACACACTTAAACATCCTACTCTTTGTACATGTTATGTAACACTGCGTAATACCCTTCAATCCTGCATGCATATTGTGTTCATTCCATTCATTCTCACACATGCTGCTATACTTTTTTTTACTTTAACTTCGACTAAAATTGCCATTTCTTCACCTTGAACATTGAGTTATAGCAACGGATTAATAGCACAAGAAGTGCTGCGGAAAGGATGTAGGGCTGTTTTTTTTTTTTTTTTTTTTTTCTGCGACTATTTTTTTTTTTTTTTTTAATGTGTCCGACTCTGGGCATAGGCTTCACAGCCTGCACTCAAGGCCCAGTGGTCCTCCTACATACCATGCACCTCTACATGTCACTACTTCGGCGTTAACACACACCGTCCATATTGAATACATGCTAGGGCTGTCTCATACAGGACTGGTGTATTGGTATTAACGGGGGTATTTTTACAACATGTCGGCGGGTCTTCTGGTAGATCGGTAAAGTCTGCTTTTGTGAAATTCAAATCCTTAAACTGTTCCCTGCCCCAGCGGGGATTTGAACCTGGGTCCGGTATGACTGGAGGCCACCTTTCTACCGATTGGGCCACCGCCTTCCCCTACGTGAAACTGCCCGTAAAGGGACGAAAATATGGGTCAAGTATGACTAAAAATAATATATTTGTACTCGATATTCAACATTGTCGCATCTCAGCTCTCATCTGCACGGTCCCCTCAGCCCCTTGCATGTCCGTCTTTCTTATCTTCTCATATCATTTTACCCACATCCTTCTGTATGTTCATAAATGATCCTTTGTCTGCTCCATATTTTCACCTACACATACTTCCATTCACTGATTGTTGCATGAAAATGTGGATAAATTTGGCAATGGAATGTTATGCAGAATACGCTAACTCAAGATAAATCATGCTGTTATACAACACAAGGAAAAAATAAATCTGGTGAAATTAATGAGTACAGATACGATTAAAAAGGGAAACAGTATCGCCTCCACATTGCTAAGCAGGACACAGCGTTTCCAGGAATTTTTTGGTTGCCTGGAAACCCTCCTTTCCCCAACTCAGTGAACAAACATCAGTAAACAGTTTCGGATACTGTTTCAAATAATCAATGAAAAGAACTTAGCGAAAAAATACCTTGGCCAACGCCAATAAAATTTATTAATTATTCCCTATCCGGGTCCAGATCAACCTCAAAATCTAATTAACTCCTTCATAACCCACTGCCCACCTATAACCAGACTTCAGTGATATGCGTTAACAAATTTATGCGTCAAGAATTTTTTTTATATCTTGTGCACAAACGGACACGCAGACAAACAAACAGACACGGATGAATACATAACTTCCTCCAGCTTCGATGGAGGAGGTAACAAGTCTTTGTAAGGATCCGTGCAGAATCAAAATACAGGTATTACTTTTTTTCCTTTTCATTTTTTTCACACCTTTCCACTCCCCCTTCACATCCTCAAGCGAGATTGTTTGCCCATCGCAGCATCTCCATCCCTGCCCTGTTACACTCCTGAGTACGCCCTATAATGATACTTTTAAGAATTTCATTATTGTTAATTCCAGACGATGTTATTTACCTTAAGCAAACTTAGGGAACTGGAAAAAGTAGATATAGCCTCTGTTCATCCCTTCATTACAAACATCATCCTTATCTGAAAACAATTTTCTGGTGGCATCTAAAATAAGATTGCAAGCATAGCATCATATTGACATGGTTAAGCACGTCGTTGGTAACCGTAACGCAATTCACGTGCCTATATCTAAGCATCGTTTTATTTCTTTAAGCCCTTCACAACGAGAAACCTACCCTGAAATTAATAAAGCCGTCTGACTCTAGCAAAACAATATAAAAATTGCGTAATGACACGGGAAGTGTTGATTGTGATACCTTCTAAGCACTTTAGTGCGAGAGGACTTCCCTGAGTTGATTAAAGTCATCTGACTCTAGTAGGCATATAACTTCGCACTGAAAGTTCTGAAAACAGAAGAAACGTGGTAGTAGATGCAAACATCTCTAACCACTTCATTACAAGACGCCGCTGTAGATGATGATGATGATGATGATGGTGCGAGGTCTTACCTTAAATTGGGATCCTTCTGATTCAGTCTCCTGCTAGAAAATAGAGCATATCTTTCCAGAAACGTTTTACTAACTGACCCATATAACCATTTCAATGAGATAACGCCCTATAGAGTGTATTTTGCAACTACTTAACTGCGCTTAAGAGAAAGCTTTCGAACCAGAGGAGCCCGATAAAACCTGCATTATCCCCTTCACGACAAAAGGTATCCCTAAGCTGAATAACATCGCCCATCGGTGGTAAAAAATTCACTAGAATAGGACGTCGTTGTACTTAAGGAGTCATTATTTCCGTGGCAACATCTGTCACTTTTAACACCCCTCATGTCTCTGCAACAATACACCACGTAAATTAACACCTCTCCCGCCTCTGCAACAACACACCACATAAATTAGCACGTTTCCTGTCTCTGCCGCAATATACCACATAATTTAATACGTCTCCTGTCTCTGCAACAAAACACCATACAACACCTCTCCAGTCTTTGCAACAACACACTCATAATTTAAAACTTCCTCTGCCTCTGCAATATCACATCACCTAAGGCGCGTCCACACGTGTTCTCGAACATTGCTGAAAACACAGCTGGCAACATGTTTGGATAAATGTATGCGTCAATATTTGAAGAGTTGTATGCAAACACAGTTTAGTGCAGCTACGAACTTACTGGCAGCAAAGGTGATGCGATGAGTGCCTCCATATGAAGCAGCTGAGACTTCATCAAGATGTTGCCGGCATGTTCGGGACGTTGCTGCTCCCAGCATGTTAGGGACGTTGCTGCTCCCAGCATGTTTGCAGCTTGTTCGTTATTGTGTTGCCTGTATGTTGTCAGCACTTGTTGCAGCACACGTGTGGTCGCGCCCTAAATTATCACCCGTTCTGTCTCTGTAACAACATGCCACTGACTTTGTACTTGAACTCTTACCACACACCAGCGCACAATTCAGCACTGTAGCGCCATGTGCAGTATACAGGGGCCTTACCGTCACTGGTGGTAGTTTATATTTCGCGGAGACGGCTCGGTCTGCTGGTGCGAGCGGGGATATTGCAGTGGTAGTAGTAAATGATGCAGGACAAGCATTGATAACTTTGAATTCGCCGTCCCCGCAACACAAAAGAAATCGCTCACTGAAGGGGAAAATAAACGTTTTATATGTACCACTCTTTATACGCGGAAGTGTGCAGACACAAACTGGTAAGGAGGATGTTCTCGGGGACATCCCAGCCCCGTCAGAATATGGACCTACAACACACCCGACCCATATATTACCTACAAAAGCACGCATGATGAACGTATTCAGCGACAGCTTAATATGCGTCTGTTGTAAATTCATTTCATACGACGCATCACATTGTATTTCCCCATTTCGGACAGCCGAACATCACACAACTCACTTAACCAATACTTTACTCTCCGCTCATTATACAGTACCTCAGCCTCACTGCACCTCCAGTAGAGTTCTCCAGAGACACTTAAGGAGGTTGCCGAATAACTATAGAACCGGGTTCTCTACTGTACAATGGTAGGCTGCCGCTGCAACAGCTGTATACACAGGCACACACATAAACGTATATATATATATATATATATATATATATATATATATATATATATATATATATATACACACACATACAAACGCACACACATACAAACGCACATATGTGCGCACACACACACACACACACACACACACACACACACACATACAAACACACACACATGTACAGACGCACATATGTGCACACACACACACACACACACACACACACACACACACACACACACACAAAGATAAGGTTGAAACATGCAGTCATATTGACCAATGCTTTAGTTGATATTCCTCCTTCGTGGACGTGAATTTAATACTTAAATGGATACACAGATTGTACTGGGCTTAATCCTCTTGGAAGCAATATATGAAACACAATTAAAATTTGTACTGCAAGTATAAGTGCATTAACACAATTCTCTTATTTCCAGTAAGCTCATATCGGTACGATAATTTGTGAATCATTTGTGAATCATTCACGTATTTTCAATTGTCTAAATTGCAGTGCAAATTCACTGTGTGATTGCTATTCATTGGCCGTAACATAATTACCAAAGGAAACTGGTGAATGCCTGCCTCATTAATAAAGACAATAGCACTGATTGAGCAGCCACGTAGAGTCGTATCAGCATGACGCTAGGTCAGTCAATGCCAGCATGCTACTGACTGAAGGTAAGTCACGCCCTCACACCCTATGTATCCCCGTCGCTGCTGTAGTCTCTTGTCCGGGCACTGTCCCTTCCATTTGTGTATTTCCGTCTGTGTGTGTGTGTGTGTGTATGTGTGTGTGTGTGTGTGTGTGTGTGTGTGTGTGTGTGTGTGTGTGTGTGTGTGTGTGTGTTGTCCACTCTAACTTAAGATGTGTCCCATTGCTGTACAAGCAGCTTACTATTTCTGAATTTTCAAGAGTTTACTTAATCCTTAATTATTTGCATCGTTACCATGTCATATACTTAACCGTGTATATTAAACTTCCATTTGCCTTAGACTACTTCATCAGTGCACAAACTCTAATTAACACATAAACTCTAAGGATTCATTTTAGTAAAAGACGTCCTTTCTGGGGCAGTTAAACCAAATATTTTAATGGAATTGCTTTTAAAATGTTAAAAAATCAAAATAAATAAATAGGAAATGAGCTCGGTATACTTAGAGTACGCCCTTTAGCTGTTAAAAGTTAATGACGTAAATAAAGGTGAAGCAGGCCAGCCAGCCTTCCCCCTGCCGGCGCTGCTGGTCGAGCGTAAACCCCAGTAACTCTGCCTACAGATTTGCCTACGACGACTATGCTGACTACGGGCCGGATGACTTTACTGAAGTGTACAATGGTGAGGCATATGGTAAGTAGACGGGGCTGACACTCTTGTGGTTAAGTTGTCTGGAGGCAAGAGTCAGCGGCGGGCTGTGTTATCTCTGCGCTAAGCTGCCCGTCACCTGCGTCACCTGTGCTGCACCCAGTCCCTTACACACACTACACCCCGGGATGAGTTTTGCCATGAACAGTTAGTGCCAGTGTTTGCTGAATGTGGCGAGGAGTTGTGTGGTGTAGAGTGAGTGGTGGTGGCGATGATGGTCCAAGTAGCCTCAGGTCCTCCTGGCCGCGGCCACGCCACTCTGGACACCTTGTGGAAGTCCTCATTCACCACAAGTTAAAGTAATAGTAAATAAAACGTACATCCACAAACTCGTTTGTAGGGCAACAAATTAGCAATGAAACAACTAAAATATTATTAGAACAATCTGTGAGAGGACAGACACCAGCCTTTGTATAACTGCGATCAACAACATGCCTTTTGAAAATTCAGTCACGCTGCCACCTGTACTTTATTTTGCTCAGGAAACAAATGAAAAAGAATTCACAGACAATATCTCTGGTATGTGTTGTCACAGACAGTATGGAACACACAAGCTTTTCTTTACGAATTCATGAAAAAAAAGCACAAAAGTTACATATTATTGCTTAGAAGTCATACAGCTAAGTACTGTAATGTTTCCTTTCTTCAGATTTTTCAGCAGCGCTACACAATACAAAATAATTAGATTGTTCAGCGAAAGATTACAGATAAAAGATGCATATGGCTATTTCTGCAGAAAAAATTAATTTCAGATATATTTAGCACATATATAGATATCAGGAGAGAATTCCGTCCAAGTAATACTAGAAAAATTTATATATTCAAAATCAGTTAGGCCTACAGAGAAATATCATATTGCATCAGTGTTAGGTCTGTAAAATGGCGGAAGTTTTTATCTCATATAGCAGAGAAATAATAGCTGATTCTTGTCTCCAAATTTTTGCCAAGATATCCAAGTTTATATTTATATGCAGAGTTCTTGTCAGTGCCAGCATACGTGGAATATATGAATGGCTGTTGGGTGAAAATTTTCAGCAAAATGTTGAGCAGTAATAAAAATTTTTAAGGTGGGTGGCACTGGCGGGCGGGTGCTGGAACCATATTATTATGCATAAACTCTAGGATGCCTCACAAACTTTGTTCCAAGTTAGTGACAGCCAACTTGATTGCCTCAAACACTAAACGATATTTGCTGAGCTACGAGGCTTCAGCAAACATCTTTGCTCCCGAACAGGATAAGAAGCATTAATGTACTGTACTTCGTCGTGGCGAGAGTAATCGTATGGTAATATTACTGCTAATGAATATATTTTACTACAAATACATATATTATACTGTAAGTAAAATTCTTAACTTTCACAGCGGTAATTATCATGAAAAATAAACTCGTAGTAGTTAATACTAAACAAAGCACAAAGTTTTAAGCTTAAGTGACGCTGTTGCTTTTAGTGTTCCCGAAGTGTGTTAACCCTTTCGCCTTCTTGGACGCATTGGATGATTTTACATGGCAACCACAGAATGATTTTGTTGAGCTGAGGATACTTCTAGCATTCTAAGAGTTCAAAGTCGTCACGATTCACTTTTGATGTGCTCAAAGTATCCTGACCTGAATACAAGGGTTTGAAGACTGAATAAATCATCCAAGTGTGTCCACAGTAGAGAAATAGTTAACTACTGTTGTTATTTTGAAATGTGGCAGTATCCTCTCTATCATCTTCCTCAGTGCGTTATACTGGATTCTCTCCTGCCTTGTCGATAGAGCTTTCCGGTCGGCCACGTAAGGGCTGACCACTATGCCTTCATTACTAATACACGTGCTTCAATCACATTTTAGTTTCATTTTTGGCCACAAAGAGCAAAAGTCAAGTATATCAAGAACATTTTAGGTGTTAGGAATTTACCCTTTTGAATCTTATTTTTTCTGTTTATTCATGCTTCACCAGATGATTTTAATTAACTTAAGGTAGACCTCTGGTAGTGAAGAGAATAATCAAGGTTATATCTAACCCCTCCAGTTCCAGAAGTCACTCCTAAACTGATGATAATCATCTGACAGCAGGAATAAACTAAGAAAAAATGCGTCACTGTACTGAAGAGGCTGAACAAGCAGGGATTATTTTGTTCGTAACCATTTCACCGAATGATTACATCATGGACAACAAGGTATAGTTAATTCCTTCATTCCGAGGACCTCTGTTTTTTGTTTGTTTATGCTTGTTCCCTCAGTGCGATTTTATTCAGCTTTGAAGAGGTTCAAACTATAGGGTTTTGGAAATAGCCTTCCTTACTCCTTCAGTGCAAAAGGCCTTTCCTAAATTGGTCTGGAGGTGGAGAGCATGTCATCATCCTGAAGGAGTTAAGCGTAAATAAAGTCGGTATCATTCTTGCCAGGTTTCTGATTCTTTCGGTAGTATGAGGTATTAGTTAAAAAAAAAAAAGTTATAAACAACACTAAAATAAGCTGGTTACTCTGGGTGTGTGTGTTCTTGTAAATTTTGCTCCTTTGCTGCCCATGAATGGACCAACTTCCTCGAAAGATGTTTAGTATTTCTAGTCGGCAAGCAGTACCTTAGACAGAGTTCCCGACCGACCGAGTATATTAACTGGGCTGTGCTCCCAGAGGAGAGAAGAACCTGCGATGTTAAAATCCAACAGACACGGGGATCAAACTTCGTGATTTATAAATGTATTGCACCAAGTATCAAAAACTTGTGTTCATCATTCTCTCCGCCTATCTTATTCGAAAGCAATTCTTCTTGATTATGCAAAATTATCCAACTTGTTTTCAAGTTTGGAGATGCTACAGTTTTTTTTTTTTTTTTTTTTTTACTTATCTAAAAGAGTGGTTTTATTGTATACAAATGATGCACTGACTAATGCTCTTTTGGCTGAAAACAAAATAAGTGATAATAATACATAACGGCACATACAAACTCGCTCTAATACTGTATATAACGTATATTCACTAATGTGTGCTCATTAGTGCAGTAGAGATTCATAAATCGTATAATATCATCCGAATATAATAAGCTGGAATTTTAAACGTGTGTGTGTGTTTTCTTTCTTTCTTTTTTTTTTTTTTGTAGGTAATGAGACTTTGAGTAAGCTCCTTTATATTCGTTGGTTCTTTTTATTGCGTTGCTTAAAGATATATAATCCACCGTAAACACATTAAGGCTCTACACTTTCCCGTCCCCCGAGTTCTTTCCAGTTCAACATGTAGATAATCAGAGTAACTTCTGCCGTACCACTACGCTCACTGTACCCATAAAATTGAATCTAAAAAGGAAGCTAAACGCTGCCTCAGCCACTAAGACGTAAGTTCACCTCCCGGGTACCAGACTTCCCAGCAACTCCGCTAGGTGCACAAATACTCTCTTGGGTCCACACCGCATTTGGAGCTCTTGCCGTTTCACATAAATCAGAATATTCCTATGGCTTTGTAAAGTAACGTGGTCATCCATCATTTTCCTTTGGTCGTCAAAGAAAGAAATATTATGCCGAATAAAATGTTAGTAATGAAAAGAGAAAATGTAAAGTTGGTAATTATTGTGCCCTAATATGATGGCATCTGTCGCAGTGCTCTCTTGTAGGCACAAACTAGAAAATTTTATTAGTGAAACATCTGTTTAATAAGTTTGACCGACCTAAATCCCTCTCATGTACGACCTACTCCTGTGAACTCACCAGGGGACAAGATGGAGGAGGACCTGGCGGAGATGCTGGAGAAGTTCTGGTGCAGAGATAACGCTGCTGAAATTTGTGTCTTGGGGCAGTACTTTTCAAATTTGGTGCCAGGTGTTTTTGTTCTCCTGGCGGACGAACACCTAAAAAAAGACCATTTGTAAAGAAATACATTTAACGATCTGCTTCCAATTATTCGTGGCTAATTAAACAATTGATTTTTTCTGGGCTGCTGAAGATCATGGGGAGAAAAACCGAAAGGTTGGAGTAGGAGATGTATGGATTGCACAGTAGGTTTGGCTATGTTTAGCAAAAAGATGGTCATCACCTGGCGCCAAGTTTCAACAGTATCGCCTTTTCTCTCTGGCTCTGTGTCACCACTTCGTTCTTGCTTACTTTTCTTAACAACTGTAAATTTAACTAATCCTATAAATTTAAGTGATTTAATAATCATATAATATCAGTAAAAAGCACATTTAATTACTTTCATACAATTTTTAACCAACTTTTGTGTGTCATCATGCAAAACTTTAAATCGTATTTCTTTTTTTTTTACTCTTATTGGAATAGATGCAAAGACGGTAAAATAAACTATTGAAAAAAATAATAACATTTTAAATGGTACTTAATATTCACTTGAGCAAAGTATTTTAGGCCAACCCACACCTGGTCCTGCTTATGTCCCGCCCCCGTGCCACTCGGGAACCACGCCGTCTCACAGACCACTACCACCTAGTCCAGAGGACTTTCACTTAGCTACCGTACTCCTTTTTTTTTCTTCACACTAACTTGGTCTAGAATTGCTATATCTCCATTTTTAATACTCTTTTTTTCGCACTAACTTTTCATAGAATTGCCTCATCTCCATCTTGAATGCTGAGTTGAAAGAAATATTAACATTAAAATATGGTCTTAGTCTCGAAGAAGCAGGCCTGCTATGGAGAGGTTGTAGATCCAAAACATTGTCTTTTTTCTCTCACTGACCTACGTGAAATAAACTACAAAATGACGAAAATCTAGACCAGATTAATGTGAAGGAACTATACCAGGGGTCTCTCTTAATACTTGGACACACTAGCTCAAAACCTGGTACAATCGAGGTGAAACAACACGGAAGTGTAAGTTCTGCTACAATAGCAAAGCCCCAGCTTTGGAAAGAACTGTAAACTTCGTTTCCTCTCGTCGTCCACATGTCTCGAGGAAGTGTCTGCGTCCTTAAGATGCGTAAAATCATCTGACAGTAGCAGGAATATGTAAATGACATCATGGTACTAAAGAGATTAAAGAAAATTCCCTATAAATAACTATCAAGAGTGACTCCTATGATTAGTATAATATGGCCTTGCCAGTGTATAGGAGTGTGTTTATTGTGTGACACCACTCATCACACAATATCAACTCGTGCAGTTGAACCTTTTTACTGCATATTAGCTGGTGACGATTATATCTAGATTACGAACACGTAATCAAAAAAATTTTTAAGAGTAGGTTATTAACAAAAACATTCTAAATCTGATTGAAGATATACTATTGATCCTGTGGCATTTACGTTTCTACTTTGACATGTACCAGCCTTATTCTTTGCTATCCTGATATGTTTGTTACCCGTTGCCTATCCTGACAGCTCATTCAGGGTAATCGTTTCATTCTTTACATCTTCTCATTTGCTTCACACTCACCAGTATGAAATGTCGCATAGTAAGTTACAATAAAAATTTATTTCCCGTTACTTCTTGCAAGTTTAACTGATGATGTTGACCGATGTAAATGGCGGAATTATAAATAGTTAACCGTAATGTACTGCTTTAATGCCATCCATTAGAGACATTATGTTCTGCAGTCTCACTCCAAAATTAAAGACACAGGAAAAGGTAGAATGCTCCCCAATGGTCGATAGGCAAAAAAGAAAAAAAAAAAAAAGTAGAATGAGTTTCTCCATTTTAATTACTGGAAGACTAGTTATCAGTCCCCACCAACCATATCCCATCACAATTATGTATTATAAACACGCCAGCTAATACTTATTATTGCAGAAATTCCACCCCAGAACCACTAAAATTTCAATAACATCTTTTCAAAAGTTGATATAAAGCAATGGCCAGTTGTAATAACTTTATCCCCTTCAACCCTAGGACATGTGTCAGCTTTTATTCCTGCCATCTCCATGTGATTGTTTTCAGCTTAGGAAGGACCCTTTTAACTGGAAAGGTTATATGCAGTTTTTTGCTGATTTTTTCCGTACCTTTTTTTATTCATTCCAAGTTGAATAAAGTTATCTGGAGATACCAATAGGAATAAAAAATGAAAAACGTCATTGGGTTGAAAGGCTGTTTTGAGAAGTGGTCGAATTATTATTATGCTGAACCCTTTTACTATAATGACGTTTTGTAGAATTATTCACGCTCTGTCCAGATAATCGAGGGAGACATCTTGCAAGGACAGGACTATTGAAGAGTATATCTAACCACTAGATTGTAAAAGTTTCCTAATGGTGGTTAACACGATCAGCTTCGAGACATGGTGCTGAAGCAAGGTGACGGACACAACTTGAAATATGAGGGTGTAGACAGGCAAACTGAACCACCATCTAAACTCCAGTACGATTTGGCACCGCCACGTGCAGCATTTCAGCATCATCCTTCGAAACATATCGCGTGAATCAATCTTGAAGCTGAGAATAATATCGGAACTGAGGGAGAGATGATGATGATGATCAACAAACATCGTACAGAGCGGATTAAAGTAATTGGAGCTGATGTTTAATCAGATATGGTGTGCATATAGTTCATTAATAAGTTGTGGTGTTGATAGTGCACTTGTGGCTGTGATGGCGGGATGGCGTGTGGTGCGTGGCGTGGCGGGGCTGGGCAGAGGTCAGGTGTCGCCCCAATGCTCTGCTCTTGTTAACTCAACACTGTATCCTTCCTCAGACGGGGCGGGGGCTGGGCGCTGGGTGGCCTACAAGCAGACTCTGCCCTCTGCCATGGAACGGGCGAGGTGCAGAACCTCGCCTTATGCCAGGCCTAAATAAAGGTCCAATTTTTCCCATCATGAGTCTGCATAAGGTCCAATTTTGCCCGTCTAGTCTCCGTAAACACCTTCGAATGCGCCCACCGCGTCTAACTGAGCGGCGAATGCACCATCCTCAGTCATAATTTACTTTTAACAATGTTGCACCTGTACTAGTCAAACTGCTTTAAATTTATATAATAATATTTTAATTTTGCTTATGTATTTCCATTAAATTCAAAACATTTGTTACCTAAACACAATTAAACTTGTTATTACTGAACTCCCTGGTAATATTTAAAACTATATAAGTACAAATGTGTAAAAGATCTTAAAACAGTGCAGTGAAAGATGGCATTGTCGAGTTGAAGCCCATATTCTTCATATTTATTTATCCTGAACTCACCTGGTAAGTGTTAAGGTTATTAATTAATGTCCAACCAGCTATTGGTACCAAGAGATTCCTCTGTAAACCCGTAGAAACTGTTAGTACTTTAGCTTAGCGCATTTTAAGCTCTGACTACATGATCAGGAGATTATCATATAGAATGTAACAGTTATTTTGATAAAAACTTGAAATGTTGAAAGAAGAAATAAAATGACCAAATCAGCCAGAGCGAGTGGAGTGCGTGGTGTGTGCTGGGTGCGGGTGGGCCAGTTGGAGAACCTGGACACCTCCGACACTTTGGCACTTCATCCACAGAATTCACTTGGATTTGCGCTGTAAATATGATGATACCCTTTTGTTAATATCGCTAAATAAGTTAATTCAGATCATTAATAAAGTCAGTTGAGATCACGAGATCACATTTATAAAGTTAGAATTATCTTTGTATTCTTGTAAAGTTGTTATATAATAAAGCATACAGCGCAATCATCTGGCACAGAGGTGTGGCTAGAACCATAATGGCGGAGTTGCCCAGTGTCTTATGCTACAGGGCCTATAGAGCTCTGCAGGGACCAGTGGCGGACCAGTATGTAGGTGTGAGAACTGGATTCTTCGCCACCCTCGACACATCGCCACATGATCTTCATATTAACTTCATATATGTTGAGTTAGGTCAGGAAAACCTGAACAAGAGCAGAATGAGAATGGATTATGCCGGTACTTGCTAGGTTGGCTTCATGTTGTTGAGGCAGGTGAGTGTAACAGCGTAATTAAGAGGAGTGGCGAAGTGTACGACATGGTGGAGCATCCAGAAGCTACAGACACCCTGGCTCCGCCGACCGCCCTCACTCACGAAATCAAAAACTCATTCAAGCCCTCCTTGTTGCATACTTGTAGGACGCGATATTCAGATGAATCTTTTTGACATACGGTCATGCATGCTTAGAGATATATGAATATAAAGATTATCATACACATACGTTGTTATATGCTATATACTGCACATACATACTACAGGGTTGCCCAGAAGTACGGAGAAGTACCAGCCACATGGAATGGCCGTCTCTATTTCAGCTTTGATACCTTGTAAAATTTTCCTGCTGTATGAAGTATTCGATATCAGAAATAGTCATACGGTGCAGAAATGTGACTGTGAGGCGTCAGTCTTTATTTCTGGGCCACTATTTGTGTAAGTTATCATCCTCTTCATATTTGTGTATAAAAAATACAGGGTTATATTCCGTTTGCCATCAATATCCTGTGTTATTGAATTAGTAAATGCAAGAAAAAAAATATTTTTCTTAATAATCCTGACAAGATCTTAAAGCAAGGGATAAATATTTAAATTATTTGCCACATTAACCTGATTTCCCTTGGGTTTTGTCTTCCATTTCATTTGAATGCATTATCATTACCTAGTAAGATTTTTGGTCTTAACTGTAGGTAACTCAAACAGCAGTTGAGACAAAGTAACTTTAGATATAAAATAATATAAGGTCCAATATTCTTATATCATTGTCTGTATATAGTCTATGAATAATTATATGCATATAACATACGTATGTTTCTGCAAACAAGTATACATGGACATGCCATGCTGTGGATATTCAGATATATTAACATGAATATTAACATTCAAATCAAGGTACAACCAACTGCAGAATACATATTAATCAAATGCCATCAGCCGATCAGTTACATGCAGTGTACGAATAATCAACTTTTGTATCCGGTGTTCATCTCATTACTGAGCTGATTTGGTCATGTGCAGGCACGTGTTATCATCTTCCTTTGCTGTAGTGTAGAGGTGGGGGGAGGGAGGCCACACCTAGCACCCCACCACCACCACCTCCACCACCCTCACCCACCTGTCTGGACCAACCCATCCACTACGGGACGTCTTTCCTTAGCTGGATAAAATCGTCTGGAGGTAACGATACATAAGAAAAAAAAAAGTTGTCATTGTACTGATGATGTCAGTGGAATTCCTTCTATTATTCATTCAGCACAAGAAGCCTTTCCTAAGAGGAAGACAATAGCCTGGTGATGGAATAAAAGAAAAAAAGACATTGTACTAATCGGGTTAATGGAATTTTTTTCTACTCCTTATGTGGAGAGGTTTTTCCTAACCTGTAAAGTGGTTAAGAGACAGCAAGGCTAAGAAAAAGTTCCTTCGCAAGGTCACTAAATTCTCTGGAGATAGAAAGAGTATAAAAAGAGAAGGAAATTTTACGTCATCGTACTGGAAGGGTTAGCCAAGCGCCAAATCTCATCACATATTATTTTATCAACCCAGTTGCCGGACGAACTACTACACTGGTGCCACATATCAAAGTGCGGCAGCTCTGAGCAGCTTCGAAGATGTTAGTTTTGTATCAGCGGCGGTGGTGGTGGACTGGCTGAGTGCTGAAGCGGGCCGCCCTCCTATCCGCATGTTTACCAAGTCAGTCAATCATCAGCAGGATCTGTGCTTGTCATGTCGTTCGTACAGAATTATACAACTCAGCAATTTCGAACCTTACTAGCCCTGTACAGTAACAGAAATGTGACCTGAGTTGACCTCATTTTTCGCCAGCTGTTTGACCCTGCCTCCTACCCCGAGAACAGCGATGATAATATATTTTTTCACGTGCTTCAGTTCTCTTGTTCCTCCACTCATATTCACCTGTATTGAGTTTTTGTACCATAACTCGTAAGTAACTATGTTTACTTAATAAGATTATAGTTTGTTGTATAGTAGCATAACGTGCCATTCATATATTATACAAAACTATTGGTTCACGGATAAGAGTGTCTGCTACTTAAGAATTACACTGTAAGTCATAGTGACGGTATTAGAAATAATGAATTATTCTAAGTTGAAATTCTAGGTGTAAGATGAATATGGAGCAGGTGACTGAAGGCTCTCACTGCATCTCCCAGCCTCATACAGACTTGTGGAACCAGTGCTATGAGTGGGGCTGACATGTTGGGTGGTGGGGCACAAAGGCCGAATGTGAGCTGAACTAATAAGAGTGATAAATGCTCTGTGAGTAATGTAAATCTTTAGACATCTATATATTATCAGTCACTTTACTGATGTAAGAACACAGATTTATAAAATGTACTAAAATAATCCCGGTAGCTCCCACATTCCCAAGTCAGGATGCACAGTTTATCATAGTGAGACCTTCCCACTTATAAATGCAATCTGTTAAGAAGGATGAGGAAAGATAAAGCTAAACAGTCATGCTTTGCTTCTATTTTCGTTTCGTAAGAAGGATGGGAATATGTTCATTCCGATATCCTGTGCATCTACGGGCCAAAACTGTCACATCCACACTGAGCTACAGCCCAACTCTGGAAAGCTGCAGAATAGGGATCAGTCGCACCCCCATACCCTTTTTAGTGGCGTTAGCGCGACGTAAGATGTCTTGAACCTCTGACCACTCTCCACTATTTTCGATTATTAAGATTTGCGTCAGACCTTCAAACATCGTACAGAACGCTCCCAAGATGCTAATACTATATGCCTTTGATGATTTAAACAAAGAGAAAATGATCAGCTGAGGATATAAACTAAGAGATCCATCAGGCTGAATATACTTTGATGTTGTGGCGAGATAGAGGTGGTTCGGAACTGCTGTAGTTGGTATGGTGTTGTGCTGTTTGTTTGAGATCATTTCATCCATGGCAGTCGCTTGTTTTTAATTACTATAATTGAGTATTATAGTAGGAAGCCGCTGTAATTGTGTCTTTGTAATAAACTAAACCGTTGTACATTTATATTTCTTAATCCCCTTTAGGATAGGTCAAGAGTTTAGTAAAGAAAAATAATTTGATGAAGAATTTCAACTGCAAAGATGAAAAACTAATGGCACCGTAATGAAGGTTCATTTTCATTTTTATTATATAACACATAAATATATGGCTAGTTTAGTATGATTGATAGCCCAATGAATATAATCTAATGATGAATGATAATAAAAGCCAGTATTCTTCCCTCGTACATGTGAATAAATATCAGAATACTATGAAAGTGACAACTCTCTACTCCCATCCCTATTTGGGACAAATATTTTCAGTTACTCTGCAAGTCTGAGAAAGGCTGATTTAGTAAGACCTTGATGATGCAACAACAAATATCAGATAATAATAACCCCCTGTATTGCTCTGAACGGGTGCTAAAACCTCAGTATATAGAAAAATTTATAATTTATTACACAAATCTAAAAGAGAAAGTTAATAAATCCTTTATACAGCAATAAAAAACAATCTGAAATTATATTTATTATAACCCAATATATCCATCTGAATAGGGGCATTGCTATAAGAGTTTATGAAAAGTAGTCTAAGGCTCGATGTGTTAAGCTACGTAATACTGGGTAAGGGATTCCAACTTTCTTTCGCTTGGAATCAGAACCCCATGACAAGATCTGGTCCGTAAGCCAAGAAAGGGGCCATTGTCACATCATATAACACCCTAGGGGATGAGGTGGAAGAAAGGGGAGGCAGGATGAAGAGAATGAGGGCGAGGGCTGGTGAAAGAGTAACGATATGAGTAAAATAGGGCCATATCCAGCCACCTGCCAGGGAGGAGGAGGAGGAGGAGGAGGAGAGAGAGAGAGAGAGAGAGACAGACAGACAGACAGACAGACAGACAGAGGCAGTGAGAGAGAGAGAGAGAGAGAGAGAGAGAGAGAGAGAGAGAGAGAGAGAGAGAGAGAGAGAGAGAGAATTCTATAAGAGATCAAGGGGTCATACAGTATTTATAACTACTTCACGACGGGGGTTTCTCCTGTGTTTAACTCACTTCATTAGAGTCAAGTCTTCTATATTTCATTTTTGTTATCATTGAGCCATTGAACTCAATACAGAAGAGGGTAAGACACATGCACAGATGATCTGGATATGTACAGTCACTTATAAAAGAGAGTACCCTCTCCGAACGCGATATTCAGGTTTGTAATAGAGCACCCAACGTCAGCGATGAGGGTAAGGAGTGGTGCCGGGGAGAGGAGAGGGGGGGGGGGAGCTGTTCCGCGAGAAACATTGCTTCAGTTCCTCCTCCCTACACACACACACACACACACACACTTCGAACCAGGGTTCAGCACGGCTGCAATTACTCTGTTTCGTTTAGTAAATAAATTACTATATACTTCGTACTGTGAGTAATCGTGATTACATCTATTACATAATAATTTATAATGGAATATCTATAATGTTGACTTATAATGCAAATCAATACTTATCACTCGAACCTGATGGCAATGCACCAAGTACTTCATACCTTCCAGCCCCCGCCCACCCCCTATTGGTGGAAAACGGTATCTGGAAGCTTCACATCATATCTTATCAAACTTGTGTTAGGGGATAGGGTTTATCTTTTCTATTAAACATGACTGATAGTTTTATTGCTTTTCTGGAGTGGGCACGCATCTCATGGATGTGTGTTCATAAGTACTTTGGCAGAAATGTGGCTCATCGCCTCAAAGGATCAGAGACAAAGATAACAAAAATCTTATGGAAGTGTAGGACATCCAGCGCATGGATACTGTGGGACTGGGAAAGTGTGGTCGCTGGTGAATGATTGTGAAGGGTATTTCAAATTTAGCTGTGAATGATTCGAAATATGACGTGAAGCAGTGTTTCGTGCATAACAACTCTCCCCACCCCTGAGACGCCAGTCCTTACATTCCAACCCTGACGGCAGGTACACTGTTACCAAACCTGAATGTCGTGAGTTACAAGACCCCTACAGGGTGGGGGTGGGGAGTACTTTCTTGTATGAAAAACTGTACAGTACAGAGAATGATCGGTGATCGGTGGCCTTATCTAGAAATGCATGGAAGAGCTGGAGACAACCGACTAAGAGGATGGTCTAGATACAGTATAGATTACTGAGGAGCACTAGCAAGGCGAGCTGGGATAGTACCGTGCGAGAACTGGCGAACCAAACCAAGGACAAGGAGGAATGGAGAAGCTTATGACACCATATGTGGGACCCAACTTGGAGGAGCCCGGACGGAACCTAGGTAAGTTATATGAGTACGAGAATTAGGGATAAGATAGGTTGGAAGATAGTAAGATTTGCTGAAAGGGTCAGGGATACCCCTGAATGAAAAAGTATTAGTCTATCCATGGGTGAACGAGGTCAGTATCACAAAGATGTGAAGTGAAAGGATGAAGAATGCATTGGGAGGGATATCAGTGGTACAAGGATGAGGAATATTTGGGGTTGTCTGACTTCCATTAGTGAGGGATAAACTTAAAATTATTTCACAAACATTTCTTTACCTACTAGTTAACGATCAATCTTCCCAAGACACACCGTCATGCACATACTCTCCATCTCATGACAGCACCTCCACGCTTATAAGGTCGAAAGAAAAGAAAATGTAATTATTAGCGTCAAGAAAAGAAAATGTAATTATTAGCGTCGACTGTTTCGGAGCTCTTGATTATAAGATGTCCCCGCAAAGCTAAATATAATCATGTGACTTTAGCAGAAATGAAAAAAAGTAAATCGTAACTGTATTCAATGGGTTAAGGACGTAAGATTATAGTGGTGTAGAAATGAGGAGTATGTGTAGTAAACTTGAGAGGGATCCTAGAAAACGGAAAGATCGAGGAGTATTGGAGTGACTGGAAAAAAGAGCTACAACTCCTTCTCGTCTCCTATTCTCATTAGCAAAACGGCGATTGCTGTCCCTAGAGCGAGAAAATTAAATTTGTACGTCCTTGGCTGATGGATGCGTAAGTCAAAAGAACCAGGTAGAAAGTTAACCCCTTCAGCCCGACGGTCTTTTTCGTTTTTTATTGTTAGCAAGAATATAGCTAAAATGAGATGGAGTTGTCAGACACGGAAAAAAGTGCGAGCATTGGTAATTCTTAATTCTGAATGAAGTGGTGTTTTGACTAGGGGAAAAAATATTATTGATGGTTTGAGAATGAACTTCGCTTTTTCTGAAACCCAGTGATATTGCAGGCTACTGAATGTTGTCATTATTAAAGTCCCTAATAACTCAGGAAGCTAGAAACATGCAAGTTCTTCCAGTAAGAGTTATAATACTAAAACTGATAGGCAACAGGCACTTGTAACCATGAAATTATCCTGTAAACTCTTATATGGAAAAAGTAAAAATGAAAAGCTCAGGCTCACAGTTTCAAAGAGTGACAAGATCAAGAGAACGCTGTTGCTGACAATCCTCTGAAAAAATGACGGTAATGATTCAGAGTATAAAAACTAGATTTTGAATAAAAACAATGTCATTACCATCTCTTCTAAATGTATATATTTAAAAAGAATTAAGACATAGATTACCGTTTCATATTCACTCTCTGTATATCCTCTGATCTCACACAACAGCGATTTATCTCACAATATCAAAACTGCACGGCCTCGCGAGAGTCGAGGAAAAACGAAAGGTATAGGAATTTCAAAAGAGACGGAAGGCCTGTGAAGGAGATTACAAAGGTGAGGAAACCGGCAGAGAGGTGAAGGAGGGACGGGGGTCTCGGATGGAAGAAGAAGAAGAAGAAGAAAAAGAAGAAAGAAGGAAAGACAGAAAGAAGTCGAGGAGGAGGAGGATGGTGAGTGGGAGAAGGAGGAGGAGAAAGCTTAATCGACTACACGTGAGTCATTAAGACAGATTATTAACGAAACACAACAGTCGAATTTACATTCAGGTCCCCAGTTGCTACTGTACCGGAACAATGGGGAAACAGCCTACGCGTTAGGCTTATCGGTCCCAAAATCGAATTCGGAAGATTTCAGTTGCTGGAAGTGATAACAACTGAGCCACCGGCCCCCCCATGGGTGTCAAGATAAGCAGGAGGAGGAGTAAAAATGATGAAGGAGACCAATGAAAGCGAAAAAGGGGAAGGAAGGGACAGGGGATTCAGTTAGCTCAGGATTCAGGACTAAGTGAAACATTGGATGTGGATCCTTGTCGGTGTAGCATTTTGAGTAGTGATTAACCCAGAGCACAAGTTTAGACAAATAATTCCTCTGTGGCCAGGTTTCAAATCTTTGTCCGGATACCCAGAACACATCTTAGCTACATCGATCAGGCTGCATTATGTAGGTTCTGGTGCTGGTTGCTGCGGTGAAAGTACAACATTGACTGGCAGTTCATACTCAGATGTTTGTTTAGACGCCATCCATTGTCCATAACGTCCGGCCATCTTAAGTCGTGTCCGGCAACAGTCAGCCACAAGGGCCGTCAGAAACGTCTCTTAGGGATCAGTAGTCACGCAGGAGATGATGATGGGAGGGAGCAGGGACGCTGTAGGCGAGGTAAGGTGTGTTTACCTACACAGGATCTCTTTCTCTCTTTGACTATTTTAAAGAAAAATATCTAAATAATATTGGTTCTGAAGCCAAACTGTCTTTCCAGATACAAGCATTGTGCAGTGAAATCCATTGAAATACTAAAATATGCTGTCAAAATGCCAGAAATGCAGAAAAACGAAAAGTTGATTTTGTACGGGCCCTTCTTGCACAGAACGTCGGGCATAAGCAGAGCCAGTACCCCACGCAAAGTACGGTCCTGAAATTCTATAGGAAAATCAAATCACAAGAAGTTTTCATCACTGACTTGAAGAGGATCTGTAGGATTTCTTATTATACTGCCTGCAGATATGGCCCGAGAAGTTTGTGATTGGAGGAGAAGGGGGTAACATAAGTTGTAACCAACTCGCAGCATATACTATATATATATATATATATATATATATATATATATATATATATATATATATATATATATATATATATATATATATATATATATATATATATATATATATATATATATATATATATATATATATATATATATATATATATATATATATATATATATATATATGTATATATATATATATATATATATATATATATATATATATATATATATATATATATATATATATATATATATATATATATATATATATATATATGTATATATATTTATATATGTATATATATATATATATATACATATATAAATATATATACATATATATATATATATATATGTATATATATTTATATATGTATATATATATATATATATACATATATAAATATATATACATAGATATATATATATATATGTATATATATTTATATATGTATATATCTATATATATATACATATATAAATATATATACATATATATATATATATATATATATATATATATATATATATATATATATATATATACACACACACACACTGTATATAGGGTGGTCCTTATTACAAAGGGGGGGAAATTAATTTTGGAATATTAGTGTAAGCTCTGTTGTTAGTTTAGGTGTAATCTCTTGTGACACCTTATTTTAATCGAATTGGTCTACATTTACTTTTGCCGAATCTTACCCAGAATTTGTGCCTAATAAGCAAAGTTATTGTTGCGATAATCATCTTTTTTGTTATTTGAAAAAAGTGATTGGTTTAGGTCTACTTCACTGGAGGCTTCATTCTAGTAAGACCTGTATTTTTCCCTTTTTTCAGGGATTTGCCTTTTGATTTATTATTCAGCACTTGTTTACTATGGCCGAAGTGAAATTGTCAACGCCATTGATGAAAAGCAGGAGCAACACCAAGATTTGGCATGTTGTCTAACCAGGTGAACGACTACTTGGAAGTAAGTTGCCTTCTTGTGGAGAAGTGTTAGCGCAACTTTCCAACCTGATGCGTAGAGAGACAAGAACACAGGGATTCAGTAACTATTCTGTCTTATGAACTTGGGATTCTGGGAGAGAGCTCGCATTCCTGCATGTGATCCAGGAAACTGTATCCCCCAAATCGAATCTGTATATCACTGTGCAATAGACTTAAACCAATTTTTTGTTTATGTTGGTTTTTACGCTATTTCTAATCAATGTCAGTGTGTAGATTCCGAATATTATTTGTTTTTTGTGTAAATCTAGAGTTATAAGAATTATGCAAAAACATATGTATCATACAAGGACAGGAACTGCAACTTGTTACCATTTTGAAAATGTTGAGAATGTCAAAGAATTTATATACTTCCGGGTGTATATTATGAATATAACTAGAAAATGAGCAAACAGTAACATCACAAGGAATGCAGGGCACATAGTATCTAGAAATGCACTTTTGATCTTGACTTTCTTCCTTAGCTGTGGTGACAATAGCGCAAAAATCCCCAAACATAATCGCCCATCATCATCTCGCTCCACCTGCCCTGATATCTTGTTTCCATCAGCAGAATGTCCTGGTGGAACCGTTCGCCATGCTCCTTGCTGACTGCACCCAAGTTGTTATTAAAGAAATCAAGGTGAGAATGCAAATAGTGCAATTTGATTGACATTCTGCATCCAAGCTGGTGGAATGCACCGATCTGGTCATTGATGAGCTGTGCAGAATCTGGTCCCCTCAGGTTGCAAAGGAAACCTTCCACAACCCCTCTGAAAGTATTCCAAGAGTGCTCTTCATCATTGGTCATTTTACCCTGTAGTTCACGACTTGCAAGCATTCTTTGAACTTGCGGTCCGGTGAATATGCCAGCCGTCACCTTTGCCACACTTACCTTGGGAAACACTGATCGGATATGCAGAAATGCATCGCCATCTTTGTTGATGGCTTTCACGAATTTTTTCACAAGACCAAGTTATATGTGTAGCAGCGGTAGCAATACCTTCTCTCTGGAGATCAGTGGAGCTCACAGAACGTTGCATGAGCCTGGTGTGAGACTCTCTGAAAGGCCAGTCTTTCCTCTCGAAATGTTCTGGCTGTCCCACAGGCATAAAAAACATAAGTACTTCGTATAACCGCCTCGCATTCCAAGTGGGAACGAAATCATTTTGAAATCCCCACAAACCTCCCAATTGTGATCTGAGTACTTGATCTTTGTCAGACAAATCTTCACATTCTCACAGCCTTCTTTCATTGCCAAACAATATGCAAATGGAATTGATAGGAGTTCGTTGCCGTAAAGCAAAAGTGCAGCTTTTAGGCTCTTCACAGAACTGTCTATGAAGAGTCGCCATTCTGAGGCCTTGTAATCCACTCCCATAGCTTGGAATAAACCCTTAACATCAAAACATTAACACAACAAGGTTTCTTTACAAAATTTGAAGAAGGATGCAAACTTGCTTGGCAATCCTATAACTCAGCTTGCAACTGGGATTCAACAAGTTCCATTCGCTTAGACGTGATGCCAGCAGCTCAGCAGTGGACTTGGTGAGTCCTAAATTTCTGACCAAGTCATCCAGTTCGTGGTGACTGGGAAAGTGTGGAGTGTCTCTGGAACATTCTCCAACATACAAATCATCATCATTTTCCCCTTCATCATCGAAGATGTCCTCATGGTCAGAGACAACTTCCATGTCTGCAGAAGGGATATGAATCGCCAGCTCATCGTTTGTGAGGCACGTGAGAGATCGAAGAATGTAGTGCGGGGAACATCCCACCACCGTATCTGTAAACAACACAACATAGGTTGGTTCTGTGTGTCACAGTATATGGTACAAATGTAAAATGTTGCCCAAGGAAAATACATTAACTTGTTCACAGAGATGCCCCCCCCCCCTTTTTTTTTTTTTATTCTTGCTCCCACCAAAATATTAGACAAGATGAAACTTTGGCCAACATTTTTAAGCTAAGAAAGAACCTCTCGTACTGAATTTGTTAAAAATTGATTAAGAATACTGAAGTGTAACTACATCCCCCATTCAAAAAATGACCAAAGTTCAAATCTATCCATCCATTCTTCGTGTGTGTGTGTGTGTGTGTGACGTGGTAAGCGATACGTCAGCCATTGCACCTGTGCACGGTAACACTAATGGAAATAAACAATTGCCAAATTGTTCACAAAAACCTAGAGGTAGACAAACAAAACATACACCATTGGAATCGGGGTGGAAAACTGAGTCTAACAAGACCAAAAAAATTGAATAAACAAATTCTTTGTTACACAGAATAATGAATGCGGAAAGTTGGAGAAGACAAAGAGCTGGAATACAGAAAGAGAGGCAGAGAGAAGAAAACTTCCAAGAACAGATGACAAACCTCTTTGACACTGCACACACGAACGCCTTTGGCCTAATAAAATGTCGTGAGGATAAGGAGTTTCTTGTGGCTCAGAGGGAGAAAGGAAGGCAAGGCTCTGTGCTGGGTATTGATGTCAAAATCCACCGGAAAGAACAAAGGCAGCAAGAGAGATGATAGACTGAACAGGAGAGGAGAGAGCGTGAGGAATGTTAGTAAGAGAGGAAATACTGGAGCTGGAGGAAAGACCATCTAGTGACGACGAAACAGGTGACGATTATACATACATAGCAGGTCCTTCCTTTTCGGTTGCAGCTCCTCCTCTGACTCGCCAACGAGCATAGAAAGCAGTTGTCAATTCTCCAGTTGCTGCTGCTTTAGATCAGACCAAGATTTCAGATCGTGCTGCAGTCCATCTGCTTTCTGGGACCATTTCTGCCTCTGGACAATATCCAACAAAGTATACTGTCAACAGGCAAAGTATCCTCCGAGATCGAATCACGATTCGGAGGGAATCTGCAGAATGGCTGAAGAAATCATTCCATCTAACTGCGCCACTTGTAGTGCACTGGGATGGAAAACTGATTCCCGATGGAACAGGAGCAAATGCCACCGAATGCCTTCCAATTCTCATCTCAGGTGATGGAGTTTCACAGCTTTTGAATATAACCAGTTTGAAATCAGGGACAGGAAAGGCCATGACCAATGTCATCAATGAAACAATGAATGACTGCAGTATATCTGAACGCGTGGCAGGAATGGCATTCGACACCCCTGCCAGCAATACCAGATTGTGGGCAGGGGCGTACACTCTTACTGAACAACAGTTGAACAATGATCTTCACCTGGCTTGTGAGCATCACATTTTTGAGATCCTTGTTCAAAAGACCTTCACCATTTGCCTTGGACCGTCCACTGGTCCCGACATTCACATATTCAAGCAGCTCAAAGCCAAGTGGAATGCAATTGATCCAATACATTTTCAGACCTTGAATGACAATGAGGAAATGCTGGTGACTGATAGTGAGCAATGTGTTGAGCTCACAGCATTGTGTATGAAACAGTTGCAAGAAAATCAACCACGAGATGATTATAGAGAACTTCTAGAACTGTCCATTACTGTCTTGGGTGGTGTACCACTCCGTGAAACACGATTTCAGCACCGTGGTGCTTGCCACCATGCCAGATGGATGACTAAAGTTAAATACTGTATCAAAGTCTATCTTTTCCATCATCAGACAAGCTTCACACTGAAGCAAGGCTGATGATTGAAACGGTTTGTTGTGTTCATCATGAAGCAGTACCTGAAATCATGGTTCATGGCAACAAAAGCAGCTCTAGCTCCAGCAAACGATCTGAGGCTTCTCCAGGAACTGTTGCTTAATCCTGTTAAGGACATCTCACAACTCTGCTTGAAAGCATTTGGTCGTCACTTGGGGTATTTGTCAGAACAATTAGTTGGATTGGTCTTTTTTCATCCAACTGTTGACCCTAAAGAGAAGCGAAAAATGGTGATAACTCTTAACAAAGAAGGAAACAAAGATCAACTAAAGAGAGCAACAGTTGAACTTGAGGTGACAGCACTGAATGAGAAAACACTTTCAAGATTTGTGCCCAGTAACACCAAGAAGATCTTCAGACTGCTTGGCCTTCTTCATTTATTCCTTGAATTCCATCCATCCACATGGGAAAGTCGTGAGGATTACAAGGAAGAAGAGCACATTGTCCAGGGGCTACAGGTAACAAATGACTTTGCTGAAAGTGGGATAGCACAGATCCAAGAGTTTAATCCAGTGTTGACCAAGAACAAAGATCAATGGCGGTTACTTCTCCAGGTTGTTGAGCAACACAGGCAAGTGTGTCCAGATGCGAAGAAGGCTACAGCTGGCAGCAATACAAACCATAAAACTAGACAACAATAAGTGGGAGTTGAGTTCCCGTGATACCGTCCTCAGTGAGTGGCGAATACTCTGCAATGGGGGGGACCTAAGTAACCCAATGGCATAACATTACGCCATAATATTCTAACTTTGAACACGATGCCGCACCAGTTGGAATTATCTAATAAGCATGAAGATTTGCATACATCATATTTTTAACAGTAGGACTGACTGAGGTAGGTGACTGACAGAGAATTTTCAACAGAATAAGAAAATGTTCTGGAAGGAGGTGAAAAGGGTGCGAAAGGGAGAGTCTGGGAAGGAAGACCGAGTAAAAGCAGAGGATGGAAGGATGTTAACTGATATGGATGCAGTAAGGAAGAGATGGGCAGAGCATTTTGAAAGTTTGTTAAATGTAGAGGAGGAAAGGGTGGCTGAGATTGTGGCAGATGGAAGAGTGCAATGAATAAATGTGTTGGGAGAGTTGAATGATTCTTTGATCATGAAGGAGGAAGTGGAGAAGGCAGTAAAGGAGATGAAAACAGGGAAAGCTGCAGGTATGGATGGGTGTGCTGTGGAATGCCTGAAGGGTGGTGGAGTGACTATTGTTGACTGGTTAATAAGATTGTTGAATGTGTACTTTGTGAAAGGTATGGTGCCAATTGACTGGGCAAGTGCTTGTGTGGTCCCGTTGTATAAAGGCAAGGGTGATAAGTATGAATGTAGTAGCATTAGGGGTATAAGTCTGTTGAGTGTTGTAGGTAAGGTGTATGGTAGAGTGTTAATTATGAGAGCTAGAGAGGGCACAGAGGGAGTGACTGGTGATGAGCAGTGTGGCTTTAGGAGAAGGAGGGGATGCGTGGATCAGGCATTCGCTGTGAGACAAGTGTGTGAAAAGTATTTAGCGAAAGGCAAGGATGTGTTTTGGGCATTCATGGATTTAGAGAAAGCGTATGATAGAACTGATAGGGAGGCTCTGAGGACTGTTTTAAGACTGTATGGACTTTATGGTAGGTTACTAAAAGGGATGAAAAGTTTTTATATAAAGAGTAGAGCATGTGTAAGAGTGGGGAATGCTGTGAGTGATTGGTTTTCCGTGAGAGTGGGGCTGTGACAGGGATGTGTGATGTCGCCTTGGTTGTTTAATATTTATATGGATGGTGTTGTAAGGGAGGTGAATGCAAGAGTTTTAAGTGGAGGTCTGAGCCTGGTGAATGTTGATGGTGGGGTGGAAACTGAAGCAGCTGCTGTTTGCAGATGATACTGCACTGGTGGCTCATTCAAAGGAGAGACTACGACAGTTGGTAGAGCAGTTTGGAAGGGTGTGTGAATGGAGGAAATTGAAAGTAAATGAGATTAAGAGTAAAGTGATGAAGTGTACGAGGTTGGTAGATGGTAGGGGGATGAATAGTTTTGAATGGTGAGTTGCTTGAGGAGGTAGAGTGTTTTAAATATTTAGGGTCACATGTTGCTATGGATGGAAGAATAGATGCAGAAGTGAAGTTCAAAATGAATGAAGTAGGTAAGGTGCTGGGAGGAATGAAAAAAGTGTTTAGATGTCGTTCGCTTAGACTGGATGTAAAGAGAAGGCTGTATGAGGGTGTTGTGATACCGACTGCGTTATATGGGGCTGAAACATGGAATATGGGTGTAACAGAGAGGAAAAGTTTGAATGTAATGGAGATGAGGTGTCTGAGGAGGATGTGTGGAGTGACGTATATGGACTGAGTGTGAAATGATGAAGTGCGAAGGAAAACTGGAGTTGTTCAGGAGATGGCTGATAGAATTGAGCAGAGGGTGTTGCGATGGTTTGGGCATATGGAGAAAATGGATAATGAGCGATTGGTGAAAAAGATAACTAGATCTGATGTGAGAGGTGTAAGGCTGAGAGGGAGACCACGAACAGGATGGATGGACAGTGTGAAGAGAGCGCTGGATGTGAGAGGGATGTCTTTTGAGCAAGGAAGAGTGGCTGTGCGTGACAGAAATAAATGGAGAGAATTTGTGAATGAATAAATGATGACGCAGCCCTGAGGGGATATTCTCCCGCATTTGGTCTGATCAGCTAATCAGGTCAGGTGCGGGTAAGGGGATGGGTCTATTATGATGTGGCAGAGGTAAACCAGCTCTGCTGTCGGGCCCTGTTGCAGATGTCACTGATTGCACTGCACAGTTGACCCTTGTGCAGTGTGGTGCAGTGAGGATCTGTCCCTTCTCCCCCTTGGGGCTAAGATGCGAATGAATGTGTTTGAATGGATGAGTAAATGGGGAGTGTGTCATCCTGTCTCAGCTACCTCCCTTTCCTTGGGGGGAGCAGCCTAGGTATATGGATGGATGGAGGAACGAAGTCCCGCAGCAGCTGAAGCAAAATATTCAAGCTGAAAATTAAGGACCACCTACTGAATGAGTATGTTAGGAATAGCAGCATGAACTGGTAGGAGGGATGTAGTTGAGCGATGATAGATGAACTTTGAGCCTACCTGTCTCGGCTACCCACTGTGAATTCTGGGGCTGGGCATATGGCACATAAGGAAGCTATAAAACTACATGTCTTAATGTAACTTTAATGTTTGGGAGGGGGGATGTGTGTGTGTATGTATGCTGATTATTAGAATTAAATCTGCCACCTTATTTATGTTTGTAAAGTATCTGTTTATCCTCTGAGTACAGCACTGTTCTTCAGTACACTACCACTCTCACAGACAGAAGAATCTAGCACCCACGAAGATGTTATATATTCAGATACAATAACACTAAATACACGTCTTGAAGACTGCATACAAACATAATGTGAGACGGTTTTGTTGGCTGGAAAATCCAGACATCCTTCTGCACCCAGCAAACTAGTTTCATTAGCATTTGCGGAAATCCGTCAGTAACACAGGAGTGGTTCGTGTTCTCAGTCTTTAATTTCAGTGTGGTGCCCATATTGGTAATTGTTACGAATGTGTGTGTGTGTGTGTGTGTGTTCTTACCTAATTGTATCCTTACAGGAATGAGTCAAGCTCGTACTGTCCCGTGTCTTAAACCACATTTATCGTACATATCCTTAAATTTGTGAATTGTTTTGGCACACACTATTTCATTCGGTAGTGCATTCCACTGATCAATTGCCCTATTTGGGAAACTAAATTTCCTTACGTCTTTATCACCTCTCTTTTTATGCAATTTTTTGCAGTGTCCTCTTGCTGATGCTTCCCCATACGTTAAGTAATCATTTATGTCTATTTTCTCCTTCCCTGATATGCATTTATATAGCATAATCGTGTCACCCCTTTTCCTTCTCTCCTGTGGTGTTGGTAGATTCAGTTTATTTAGTCTTTCTTCATAGCTTTGATCCCTTAAGCTTGGTACCCATCTTGTAGCGGCCCTTTGAACTTTTTCAATCTTGTCTATGTGTTTTTTTGAGATGAGGACTCCAGACTACTAATGCATACTCCAGGGTTGGTCTGATGAATGATATTATCTTTCTTAGCATGTCTTCATTTATGTATGTAAACGCTATTCTCATATTGGCAAGCAATGTCTACATGTTCCGTACCTTCTCACTGATGTGGTCAGCGGGAGATAGTCTGTTATTGACAATCACACCTAGGTCCTTCTTTCTTTCTGGTGTGTGTCGGGTTTTATTTCCTAACATATAATCCCAATCAGGTCTCTTTCCACTTTTACCAAACTTGATTACATGACACTTGTCCACATTGAATTCCATTTGCCATGTATTACTCCATTCATGAAGTTTATTTAATTCTTCTTGTAGCTCTTTACAAGAGTCTGTGTTAGTAATTCTCCTTTGTATTTTTGCATCATCTGCAAACATATTTAGATAGGTTTCATTTCCAGTGTTACTGTCTATATCATTTATATACACTGAAAACCTGATTGGTGCCAGCACTGAACCCTGTGGTACTCCTCTAGTCACTTCTTTCCATGATGAGTAATTTCCCCTTAGTACTGTTCTCATTTTTCTTTTCATGAGAAAATCTTGCATCCAACAATACAGTTTGCCTCAAATTCCTCCTTGATGGTATAGTTTCCATAAAAGTCTTTGGTGTGGTACTGTGTCAAATGCTTTCCTGAAATCTAGATAGATACTGTCCACCCATCCTTCTCTTTCCTGTAATGTGTCTGTTATTCTGTTATAGTAGCTCAACAGATCAGTAACACATCATTTTCCTTTTCTGAAACCAAACTGTCTTTCTGTTATCATATTGTGTTCTTTTAGATGATTTACCCAAGCTTTTCTTATAAGCTTTTCTAATACCTTGCTTACAACACTGGTTAGTGATACTGGTCGGTAGTTATGTGGATTTTGTCTATTCCCTTTCTTGAAAAAGGGAACAATGTTTGCTTTCTTCCAAATATCAGTTAGTTTACCTTGACTCAAGGATTTCTTGAAAATTAAAAATAATGGTTTACTTAACTCCTTTGCGCATTCGCATAGCACCCAACATGAAATTTCATCAGGATCATTTGCTTTTCCTTTGTCTAATTTATTTAGCTCCTCCTGTATTTTTTTTTTCTGATGTTTGTATATCTGGTAGTATGTGTGGGCATGCATGTTCCACATAATCCCTCAAAATTTTTTTCCTCTGTAAAAACTGATTGGAACTTCTTGTCTAGTGCTTCACAAATATCCTTCTCTTGTGTATAGGTGATTCCATCGTCGGTAATGGATTGTATTTTATCTTTTACTTTGGTTTTGCTTCTGATGTAGCTGCTCTGTATCTATTCCACAACAAATCTCTTTTTTCTTTTGATTTTTTACATTCTGTATTGAACCATTTCTTTATTTTCTTTTCTGCTTCTTTGTGCTGTGAGATGTACTTCTGGACTCCTATTTCATAAAGTTCACAGAATTTTCCATATATAGCATTTAAATCTTGTCCTCTAAGCTCCTTTTCCCAAGCAATTTCTAAGAAGTACTTCTTAGGTCATGATACTTTCCCTTTTTATAGATTAGGCTCTTTTTGTAACTTTCATTGCTGTTACCTATGTCATATGCAATCCAGAAGCTGCAATTTAGTCCTGCATGGTCGCTTTTGCTAAATGGAGGGTGATACATTAAATTGTCAATATCGTTTTTTGCCTAGTAAATATGAGATCCAGCATTGAGGGTACATCGAGTCCTCTTTTTCTGGTGCTTTCCCTTACATGTTGCGTTAGGAAAAACTCTTGCACAAGATCCAGGAGCTTTTGGTCCCAACAGCTTTCTTGGCTTATTATATCTAGAGTATTCCAATTTATGTTTGTATGAAAATCACCAGTTAGTATAATTCTTTTCGATTTCTCTTCCATTTTATGTAGTAATTCTCTTAAACTCTGAATTGTAGGCTACTCTCCGCCAGGTCCTCATATTCGTCTCTTTCCCATGTGTTTGATCTGGGTGGCATGTACAAATTGGCTACAATTACTTTCCCTTCAAATGTATTTATCTCTACTGCAATCAGTTCTACTTGTGAGGGTATATCTAATTCTATTTCTTTGACTTTTAGATTTTTCTTAGTTAATATTATAATAATTCCTCCTTTTTTTTTAAGTTCTTATCTCTTCTCCATATATTATATTCCTCTAAGTTTAGGATGTCATTCGATATCCTTGGTGTTAATTTTGTTTCAGTTAGGCATATATTATATGTGGTTCATTTTCTCTGACATAATCATTCATCTCTAATAGTTTAGATACCATTCCATCCACATTTGAGTACATCAACTTAATCATCTTGTTTATATACTTGTCATGATTTGGTTCTACTACCTTCCTCCTTTTTAGTCCCTCCTGTTTATGTACCACTTTCGTACCGGCAATCCAATCACTTTGTAAAAAAATGTCTTCTTCTCCTCCTCTGATCTTCCCTCATTTTTTGTTTTTGCTTCCTCCCTCTTCTCTTTCAGTAATTCCAGTTCCTCTTGTGTTAGCCATCTTTTTATCCATACATTTTTGAACTCCTCTTTTTCCATAAGATTCTTTGCATTTTTTAGTATATCCTCCACGGTGTTTACACTCTGGAAGGGTCTTGACTTACTTCTTTCGTATTTCCCTAACCTTTTGTGTTCCTCTATGTCTTTTCTACAGATTTCCTCTGATGCTTCTTTCAATATGCCCATTACATTTGCCAACTCCTTTTTGTCTCTTGAGATCTTGTTTTTTTTACTTTTTCCTCCTCTACAGTATACCAGTGATTATTATAGATTTGTTAATATCTACTGAATCTCTGACTAACTTAGGGTTGTTTTGGATTATTCTTTTCACTTCCTTTTTAATGCTTTTTTCTTCCACCCTTGTTTCTAAGTCTTTCTTTACTTTCACCATTTCAGCATACGTGGTTTCCACATCATTTTTGTAGCTTTGCACAGCTTCATTCACCTGTGTTTTCTCCTCAGTATCACAGCTCTGATCTATCGAACTGCTTACTTGCCTAATTGTCTCTGTATCATTTTTTAACTCTTCCATAATACTCTCGTGGTTGACTATTGTACTTGCCATTTCACTAATTTTCCTCCTAAGTGTACCTACTTCAACTGTTAGCTCACCTATGGTTATGTCTTTCTTGTTGACTTCCTTTCCTAATTTTTCTATTTCTTCCTTTTGCAAGTGCATCTGTTTCTTAATTTCATCAATCTCATTTTGAAAAGCAGTCTCAAGCTGTGTACTCGCTCAACCAGTTTGTTATGAGTCTCCATTTCAACCAGTTCTTGGTAGAAGTCATCGTCCTGCTTTCTACCTTTATCCCTTTTCTTTTCCAAATTTGCTTTACTAAAGTATGTGGTCATGTTGCAGTACTAAAAGCACATATGGTACATACATTCCCTGGGGCAGATTGTAGACTAAACAACAATCAGCTGACTGTGTGCATTCTTACTCTAATTTGTTTTCTTTTCTGTTTGAACAAGTCTTGCTTTAAAACTTTTTTTTTTTTTTTTTTTATTAGAACACCATTTGGTCTAACCTGGTACAGAGCTTGATTCATATAAGGATACAAAGTTAGGTAATGCCTCTGGCCAAGTTGGCCGTGTATGGAGCGATCTCGGCGTGCGTCTGGTCTCTTCCGTGCCTTCTGTGTGTGTGTGTGTGTGTAGCGAATTTTTCAGTTGACACAAGTGAAATACCTGAGGTAATACCAGACGAAGTAAACATGTCTCTTAAAATTATGAAAAGAGGGAAGGCTCCGGGAGAAGATGGAGTAGTAGCAGATTTACTGTTGGATGCAGGAGTAGAAGTACAAAACAGGATTACTCACTTCTTTACTCAATGTATAAAAACAAAAATATATATCCAAAACACGGTGTAATGCAACAGTTATTTTACTTTACAAAAAAGGTGACTCAAAATATCTTAGTAACTATCGACCCATTAGCTTATTATCAGTCATTTACAAACTCTTCATTAAAGTCCTTACAGAATAACAAATTTGGAGGAAAATCATCCTTGTGAACAAGCAGTATTCCGAAGCGGATATTCGACTACTGATCATCTACACACAATGAAACAGCTAATTGAGAAAACTACAGGATATAATAAACCACTGTGTTAAGGTTTTATTGATTACAAAAAGGCTTTCGACTCAGTCGAACACATAGCAATTACTGTATAAACTCATTGCGAGAACAAGGAGTGAATGAGAACATTGTAAAACTGTTACAGTTAAATTACACAGGGACCCTGAAAGAATTAAGATTGAGAAGGGCGATCGTCAGGGAGATACAGTTTCACCAAAATCATATGCAGCATGCCTAGAAAGTATTTTCAAAAAGCTAGACTGGGAAATCAAAGGAGTGAACATGGATGGAGAAAAGCTAAACCATTTAAGATTTGCAGATGACATTGTCGTAATCTTAGAAACAGCAGAGACATTGCAAGAAATGTTAAATTACCTAAACAAAGTCTCAAAGCAGGGCTAAAGGCGAGCTGGAGTAAAATTATGTTAAATCCACAAACATAAAAGAGTGTCATCAGAATAAGCGAAGAAATTCTTGAAGAAATCGAGAAGTAGAGTTACTTGGGACAAATACTAAAATTAACGAAAGATCATGATAGTGAAATAAAAAGACGCATTACAGTGGGATGGAAGTCTTTTGGTAAACATAGAGACATTATGAAAAGTAATATACAACTAATGTATAATTCCAGCTATGACATATGGTTGTCAGATCTGGAAACTGAGAAAATCGATGGAAAATAAATGAATCCGTTCTCAGAGAGCAATGAAAAGGTCAGTGCTGGGAATATCTTTAAGAGACAGGAAAAGATCAACCTGGGGAAGAGAGCAGACTAAAGCCAAAGATATTATAGACGTTATAAAAGAATAGATATGGGGGTGGGCAGGCCATATAGCAAGAACAAGAGATAACCGATGGAGCAAGAGGCTGACTGACTGGACACCAAGAGACTGTAAGCGTAGCAGAAAAAGGCCACACAGGAGGTGGAGAAATTTGCAGGGAAAACATTGCAAAGATTGTCTCAGTCAAGGAATTCGTGGAGAAGGTTGGGGGAGGCCTTTGTTCAGCAGTGGACTTGTAATGGCTGATGATATATATATATATATATATATATATATATATATATATATATATATATATATATATATATATATATATGTGTGTGTGTGTGTGTGTGTGTGTGTGTGTGTGTGTGTGTGTGTGCATGTAAAATAAAACACACACACAAATTCACTCACTCAGTGAGCCATGTTCTGAAACTATTCGATTATCGTACCTCTCATACTTGACTCAATGTAACGAGAGATTAATTTTGGTCGTGCATTACTTGCAACTGTTATTCACTAACACTACAGATATATTAGCATTGTATGAGTAATATTTATGACAGTAGTCAATACATATTTAACCGTTCTTCTTTACATACGCATTGATCCAGTATAATATATTGAATATAGTATTGATTCAGTGTTTGAAATGCTTCACCTCAGATGTTGGTTGTTGTTGTGGGTCACGATCATCTCCAGTTTTCTGGCCATGGAAACCCATCAACCGACCCTGCAGGGTCGTCCCGTGCAGTGAACCGATGTCCCCTTTTGGCTGACAAGCCTCACCACAGAGAGGGATGGGGAATAGTTAGGAGGTTTTTTCCTGGATGGATGCTGGATTTACATCTCTCTGCCTAGTTGTGTGGAACAAAGACCCCTTGTTCCATCTTGGACAAGCCTTCTGGCCCTACTCCAATGATGAACGATGATTGGGTAAATATTTGATTCATTAACAATACTTTCACACTGGCCAGATATATTGAAGTACTAATCTTTACATTCAGCGTTCAATAAATCAGAGCTCTGTACATTTGTCTGCTTCATTCCATCTAAGATGGGTGTTCGCATTTCTCACTGTTCTAACCCTGGACAGGCATAGGTCATTATTAGTCACACTACAGGCATACCCGGAAATTATTCACCCGGCCCTGGGGGAAAAAAAAAAAAATGTTCTAATCAATATTTCTTCATAAAAGTTAGTATGCGTGTGGAAGAACCTCTCTTGTTCACACTGATATAAGTATCAAGAAAATTTAATGAGAGGTAAGAATATAATAAAAAACACCTGAGATCACTTTTGGAAAAAACACAACGAAATACGAGAGCTGATAGCTAAAAATATAAATGAGTAAGAACTTTTCTTTTGTGCTAATTTTATACTCCCTGCTTGCATCCTCAAAACCTCCCAAACACAGGCTGCTAGCTCAAATTTTAAAAATCAAATTGAAAAATATCTGTGAAAAATTAGTCACACTATAGGCATAGCTGGGTGAAAATCACAAGATACCTGTAAATTTTCATGAAGACCCAGGTGTAGAGGGTCACCCACCCACCTAACACTGAGTCTCAACACGCAATGCAGCTACTGAGAGAGACAGTGTTCTGGAGATAAAGGAACCATGTGTATAATACAGTGTTGCAGTATTATCGGGTGAATTTCACCCGGGTATGCCTATCCAGGGCTATAAATGGCTGACTTTTAAGTGTACGGTACCTGATATTGACATTAATAATAATAATAAATGAGTGCAACGTGATCTGATCACAAAAACTAGGAAAGCTTACAACTTTACTACAGACAATTACAAGTCTACTTCTACCACATGGAGAGAAACTGCTGCCCAAACAATATCATTGATCAAACAAGTAAAGGTGAGTCTTCTTAGAAAAGTTTTACCCAAATATATTTCCATTTGTTTATTTTCCTTTGTGTGTGTGTGTGTGTGTGTGTGTGTGTGTGTGTGTGTGTGTGTGTGTGTGTGTGTGTGTGTGTGTGTGTGTGTGTGTGTGTGTGTGTGTGTGTGTGTGTGTGTGTGTGTGTGTGTGTGTGTGTGTGTGTGTGTGTGTGTGTGTGTGTGTGTGTGTGTGTGTGTGTGTGTGTGTGTGTGTGTGTGTGTGTGTGTGTGTGTGTGTGTGTGTGTGTGTGTGTGTGTGTGTGTGTGTGTGTGTGTGTGTGTGTGTGTGTGTGTGTGTGTGTGTGTGTGTGTGTGTGTGTGTGTGTGTGTGTGTGTGTGTGTGTGTGTGTGTGTGTGTGTGTGTGTGTGTGTGTGTGTGTGTGTGTGTGTGTGTGTGTGTGTGTGTGTGTGTGTGTGTGTGTGTGTGTGTGTGTGTGTGTGTGTGTGTGTGTGTGTGTGTGTGTGTGTGTGTGTGTGTGTGTGTGTGTGTGTGTGTGTGTGTGTGTGTGTGTTCTTATTTACCTAATTGTTCTTACTTAATTGTATCTTTACAGGAATGAGTCAAGCTCGTACTGTCCCGTGTCTTAAACCATATTTATCGTACATAACCTTAAATTTGTGAATTGTTTTGGCACACACTATTTCATTCGGTAGTGCATTCCATTGATCAATTGCTCTGTTTGGGAAACTGAATTTCCTCACGTCTTTATCACCTCTCTTCTTATGCAGTTTTTTGCAGTGTCCTCTTGCTGATGCTTCCCCATATGTTAAGTAATCATTTATGTCTATTTTCTCCTTCCCTGATATGCATTTATATAGTGTGTGTGTGTGTGTGTGTGTGTGTGTGTGTGTGTGTGTGTGTGTGTGTGGAGTTGTTACACTCTTTGTCTGTTGATGCACTTGTGTACAGGAGTTGTGGTGTGTATGTCAGTGTGTTTGTGTTTTGATTTTGGTGCTTAGAAATGTTGTTGTGAAATGAGTCTGTGTGTGAAAGGACAGTTATTTGCGTCGTGTGGTTGTCTAGAGGTGTGTTGAAGAGTTAAAATGATGTGAGTAGAAGTATGGAGTTGTGTCTGGGGGGAAGGCAGGAACATTGTGGATGTTAGGCCCTGTGTGTGTGTGTGTGTGTGTGTGTGTGTGTGTGTGTGTGTGTGTGTGTGTGTGTGTGTGTGTGTTTCATATTGTTCCTGTATTAAGTTAGTTTAGGATAAATTAGGACTGGGTAAGCTTTATTAACGCTGAGTAAGTTATGTCTCGATTGTAGGAAGCTTGAGAGGGAGGTAGAAAGGTCAGAGAAGAGTTGAGTGTTTTAGTAAATAAGAAAGTAAGAAGGTAGGCAGGTAAATAAGAAAGTAAGAAGGTTGGCAGGAGGGAAGGTAGACAAAGAGACAGAAATGGTTTTAGGCAGGGAGGCAGGTGAGGATGTAGCCAATGAGACTTGTTTGATAGGCAGGTAGGGCAGAAAGTGGGGAAGGTAAGTAGGTAATATATACAAGAAATACAAGTTAGCTTTTATATGCTAGAACAATTAAATGCACCCAAATATATTCTAGTAAAAGTATCACTTTGTTCAACAGAGGGATTAAAAAAGCTGAGATCAGCACATAAAAAAAATCTGTTGAACACGGCCATGGTCATTAGATACTTCAGCTAGTTTCGTTGTACTTTGCATCCGTCAATTCGTATTTTCCTCGATGTTATGTCTGCCACATGGTTTTCTGTCGATATCGTGTCTCCCATTAAGTTTTCTTTCGATATCATGTATCTTATTTTGTTTGCTTTCGATATCGTGTCTAGCAGTACGTTTGCCCTCAGTATCGTGTCTGGCACTACGTTTGCTCTCGATACCGTACCTGGCACATTTGCCTTCGAGCTTCTTCTCTGGCACTCCGTCTGCCTTCGATATCGAGTCTTGCACTTCGTTTTCCTTTGATATCGTGCGTGTCGCACCGTGTTCCTTTGATAAGTGAATACGGTAAAATCAAACAGAAATACGTTGTGTGAGGTCAGAATATTTTATGGACCCACGACGTGAGTCATTTATGAAGCAACCGATTCCCCTGGCCAGAGTTAAGAGAGCGAATAGGAAATACCGATGTGGGTCACGATTATAGATTGATAGATAGATAGACAGATGTTTATTAACCACAAAAATACACCAATTTACATAATTTAACGTAAAATAATTATATGGTCCAACTTCATATATAAAGAAACCCTTAATTAAAATCTTATTTACAGCTTATGAAACATGTCAACACACCAAATACTTAAACTGTAATATATTAATGTCCTAAGGCTATACAATAGCTTGTCAAATTTACAAACCAGTAATATAACACTTGAAATTTTTTTCACAAAAATTGAGGGGAAAACTACAAAATAATAATACATTTCAGAACGAAAAACAGGATAATCAAGAACAGCCATCGGCCTTACTCATAGGTCAATATGGTAGCTATAATGCAAACCATGTTAATCAATATTAAGAATCACCCGTACGCTTATCACTTGTATTCCAACAAGATCTTATGTACAATTTTACGAACACTAGCAATGTCCTCCCTTCCTAGGAAAAGGTTTTCCAATGTTGAAAGACCATACAATTAATATAATGTGGCAGTTCTAGGGCAGCTCTCAACTACATGCCTTTCTGTCTAAATCTGGCCGCATAAGCACAATCGCTCCTTTACCGGTAACCGGCCCCTGCTGCGCCGGTTCCAGTGGCCTTCCCCGCTGAGGGGGGGTCACCTTGACGTGGTGGCGGGGCTTGAAGCGTGGTTGGTGGTGCCACCCACCTTGGAGGCACGCCTACCTTTGTAGAGTTAGGCATATGTCAGTCACGTGGACGAAGCACCCCCTACATCACTGGTGGAGGAGGCCTGCTGGTGATGTTATTCCCTGCCCTTTTGCCATCTAGGGCGGGACTCTTGCCTCCCCACGTGTTTGCCGTGCGTGGCGTCCCGTAATGCTGGGAGACGGGAGTCCTGGAGGTTGAGCGATGCTGCACGATGCGCCCTGCAGCTAGCAATACACCTCTTTGGTCCCTTATTCTGGCTAGACGGGTGGCCTGGTTGGGCCCGACCAGGTCAATCGGCTGGTCATGCTTTGGCTAGGGTCAAGTGGGCACTGGGGGGCCTGGTGGCTCCTATCGTCCTGGAGTCACCCTTGCCCAGGTCCCCTGGTTGTTACCCGCGTATACTCTCCTGCTACCTCTGGGGTCGCCAGTGGTGTTATCCCTGGGATATGATCTCCCCTTGTTGGGCTCCATGGTGGGTGGAGGGGTGGGGGAATGAAGTTTCTGTTGTATATTAATGGATAATTTACCTAAAAATACTGTTGACGACACTTCATCTGTCCCTGATAATTCTGCGGAAGCATCCTCTTCGATTGCCACGTTAGAGCCTTTCCAGGCCTCAAAGGACTATCCTCCTCTGACCCAGCGTTCAACTGGGAATAGGAGGAGGTCACGTCGGGTTGGTTTGGCTCCGGGGTTCAATCTGGAAGAGAGTGAGCCTGAGACCTTCAATAAGTATCTAGTACTGAAACCCTCTGCTGGTGGTTCCGTGCTGGATATAGATATTTTTGAACTACACCGAGCCATTGTTTCTGCTTGTGGCCGTGAACCGGCGATCTCAACCCAGGGGGATGGTAGCCTACTTATTGAGGTGTCCTCTCCAGCAGAAAGCTCCCGTCTCCGGAATTTGACCTCCATAGCTGGTAATAGTATGTCCTGTGTACCCCATGGCACCTTCAACCAAAGTAAGGGGGTTATTTACTCTCGAGACCTCCTGCGGTACCCTGAGTCACAGTTGTTAGAAGAAGTACGCTCTTATGGTGTTATAAAGGTTGACCGGGTACAGAAGAAGATCGATGGTGTTCTGACCCCGACTCCGACGCTGTTTCTGACCTTTGACCGCTTGACGTTGCCTGCTTCCGTGAAACTTGCCTGGCTCTCTCTGCCTGTGAAGCCTTATGTTCCAAACCCAAAGCGGTGTTTTCAGTGTCAGGGGTATGGGCATGTTAGTAAATTTTGCCGACGTGCACTGGCTGGCCTTCCTGGTGTTTGTGTTTCCTGTGGCGATATGAGTCATACCAGTTATTGTCCAGGACCCCTTAAATGCTATCACTGTGGGGGTCCTCATGCTGTATTTTCCAAAAACTGTCCTCGCTACTGCCTTGAAAAGGAAGTTTTGAGCATTCGTGCACGTGAGAAGGTTTCCTTTCCAGAAGCAAAGAGGAGGGCCCAGACTCTTTTCTTTTGGCCTGGAGTTACTTATGCTTCTGTCCTTTCTGGGGCACCTGTACGTCGTTCTGTGTCCCAGAAGTTGCCACGACCCTTTACAGTGACCACTTCCCCAACTACTGATTTGACGGATGTTGTTAACCCGGGAATTACTGATAAGTGTGTGACTGATGCTCATCCACCCACTGCTCCAACTGTCTCTGCCTCCACCTCAGTGGCTGACGGTTCGCGTACTTCTGTGGTGGTGGCAGATGTACACACTGACGAGACTCATCCCCCCTTGTCCAGTATGAACGAGGCTCCTTCTGTATCCAGCAAACGTCATCGTAATTCGTCAGAGTCCTCAGAGCCTGAAAGCCGGCCACCTAAGGTTTCTGTTGTCGAATGTTGTATCAACCTCTCTACTGTTCCCTGTGCCTCAGAGGCTGAGAGGTCTAGCCAAATGGAAGCTGCTGCTGGTGGTTCACCTGTAGTCAGGTCCCCACCTGGGGATGGTGTTGGACAGACTGCTGATACGTCCGTTCTGAAAAGCACAATGTCAACCTTGCAGGGTTCTAATCCTGTCAACTCTGTTTCCACTTCTGGAGCTTCAGATGGTAGCACTGGCCATCCCACATTACCCAAGGCGGCCTCCAAGCATCTATCCAAACCGAATGTTATTCCACCTCAAAGGAAGAGTGTTGTAAAACTTTCCTCTTCCACGTCCTCACGTTTGCCTACGGATGTTCGACATAAAGCGCGGGTTCCTGGTGCTGGACAGTCTCTTACCAAGGGCCTTCCTAAGCATCATTCCAAACCCGCTCGCATGTCAGGAGGTGTACAGTCATGCACTTAATCATTTTCCCCTCCACTATGGGTTCTATCATCCAGTGGAATTGTCGGGGTTTACGTGCTAACTATGAGGAACTGTGTCATCTAGTTTCTCAATTTACTCCGCTATGCATGTGTATCCAGGAGACCATGGTTGGTGATACTGCTTCTGCTGGTCCTTCTGGCTACAATGCTTTTTATTCTGATCCTGTGCTGGGCCAAGGTCGTCATGGAGGTGCTGCTATCTTCCTTCACCAGGATATTCCATGTAGTCATCTGGATATTTCCAGTCCCTTGCAGGCAGTTGCTGTCTGGATGTTTTTACGTCGGCAGTATACAGTTTGCAGTCTTTATCTACCTCCTAGTGCAACTGTTGAAAGGGCGGATCTGGAACGCCTTATTCATGGCCTTCCTTCTCCCTTTCTGTTACTAGGCGATATGAATGGTCACCATCCACTATGGGGAAACAGTGAGGCCAACCCTCGGGGTGTTATGCTGGTCTCTTTAGTGGAAGATGAGGAGTTAGGCATTTTAAACTCCAATATAATGACTTATTTCCATAGCCAGACAGGAACTTTTACTGCCATTGATTTGTCCTTATGTTCAGCTGATGCTCTTTTAGATTTTAACTGGGATGTGTTGCCAGACCTGTATGGCAGCGACCATTTTCCGTTACTCTTAACTGCTAGTGCAGGTGGACCTCAGCCACGCCTTCCTCGCTGGCTTCTGGATAAGGCTGACTGGCCATATTTCAGGGAATTAAGTTCCATTTCCCTTTCTGTCAATGAGTTTGGCTGTCTTACGGAGGCTGTGTCATATTTCAATACCGTGCTGCACTCATCAGCCCTATTATCTATTCCAAAAACAAAGGGTCAGTTTCCTAAACGTCCAGTTCCTTGGTGGAACTCGGAGTGTAGTTCCGCAGTGAGAGCCAAACGAATCGCCTTCTCACGACTTCGTCGTCACCGTGGGGATCCTCAGTATTTGGTGGCGTATCAGAGGGCACGAGCTCATATGAGGCGGGTCTTAAAGGAGGCTAGGCGTTCGTCCTGGAAGGGTTATGTTTCCTCCATCAATTCGAGGACTTCCATCACCCAGGTGTGGAACCGGGTAAAGAAAATTTCAGGTAAATTTATTGTTCCATCCCCTCCTGTTTTATCTGCACCGGGTGGAACTGTGGCTGATCCATTTGCTGTTGCAGAATTGCTTGCTGACCATTTTGCCAGTGTGTCAAAGAAGGATGCAGATACACCTTTGGCTTGCCGCCGTCGGCGCCTAGAATCTCGTGGTCTCAGTTTTGCCTCTGTTGGGGGAGAGCCTTACAATGTTCCATTTTCAATTTTTGAACTCCAGTCAGCTCTGTCGCAGTGCCATGATTCCTCTCCTGGTTTTGATGATATTCCTTATGCCTTTTTACGCCACCTGTCTGATGAGTCCCTGTTGTTTTTGCTTTCACTGTTTAATAAGATCTGGTGTTCTGGGGAGTTTCCGGCTTGTTGGGGTGTTGCTGTAGTTATCCCCATCCCCAAACCAGGTAAGGATCACCTACAGGCGACGAATTATCGGCCTATTTCTTTGACGTCTTGTATATGTAAAGTTTTGGAAAAGATGGTCAATGTTAGGCTTGTGTGGTTTTTAGAGAGAGGTGACTTCTTATCCCCTGCCCAGTATGGTTTTCGAAAAATGCGATCTACCTCTGATGCATTACTGTCCTTGGAATCTTCTGTCTGTGAGGCTTTTTCCACTAACCAACACCAGGTCACGGTCTTCTTTGATCTGGAAAAGGCATATGACACTGCATGGCGTCATGGTATTTTACTCTCTCTTCATGAGTTTGGTCTTCATGGGCGCTTACCTGTTTTTATTCAACAGTTTTTATCTAACCGAATTTTAAGGGTGCGAGTGGGAGGAGTGCTTTCTAATGCCCGAGCACTAGAAGATGGAGTACCACAGGGGAGTATCCTTAGTGTTACTCTGTTCGCTGTAGCCATTAACAGCGTCATCAGTGTACTTCCTGATGGTGTACGAGGATCACTATATGTTGATGACCTCTCGATTTCCTTCACTGCGTCTAGAATGTCTCTGATAGAGAGGAAGTTGCAGCTGGCTCTCAATAGAATTTCTGACTGGGCAGAAGCACGCGGTTTCCATTTTTCTGCGGCAAAGACAGTGGCTATACATTTTTGTCGTCTTCGAGGAGTCCACCCAGACCCTGACTTGTATCTCTATGGTAGAAGAATATCCTGTGTGGATGAGACGCGGTTTCTGGGTCTTCTGTTTGATAGAAGATTAACCTGGGTTCCTCATATTCGTTCTGTTAAGGTGGCTTGTCTTAAAGCTTTGAGTCTTTTGAGGGTTTTAGCTCATACCTCTTGCGGTGCTGACCGTCAGACCCTCCTCCTCTTGCATAGGTCTCTTATTCTTCCTAAAGTTGAATATGGGTATGAGATCTACTCCTCTGCAACAGATGCCCGCCTCCGGTTGTTAAATTCTGTGCATCATGCTGGTGTTCGTCTGGCAACCGGGGCATTCAGATCATCCCCAATTCCAAGTTTGTTGGTAGATGCTGGTGTACTCCCCTTGGACTTGCAGCGCCAGTTGCTAATGATGAGGTGTTGGTATCGTCTTCACCGCATTCCAGACTCAATTTCTTGTGCCATTGTCTCACAGGATTCCCGATCTTCTGTTTTTGAGACCCGTCCCAATTTCCCAAAGCCATTTGGTTACAGGGTCCGGTCTGTTATGCTAGCCCTCTCTCTCCCGAGACTGGCAATTTGTCTACATCGGATCCCAAGGGTGGGTCCTTGGCTACTCCCTCGCGTGACATTCTGTAGGTCCGTTGTTGAAAAAAAGGGCTCGCTTCCCTCTCAGGTGTCCCTCTCCCTCTTTTTAGAACATGCCTCCATTCATGAGGGTTCTGTCCCCGTCTATACTGACGGGTCTAAGACTGATTCTGGAGTAGGATTTGGTGTTGTCTTCCCTTCCTTTAGTAGGGGCGGTAGCCTTCCTGGCGTTACTTCAGCGTATACAGCAGAACTGACTGCAATTTTGTATGCTCTTAAAATCATTTTTACTCTCCGCCAATCCGTTTTGTGATTTATAGTGACTCACGTAGTGCTTTGTCTGCACTGGAGTCTTTTAATGCATCCCATCCATTGGTTTTATCAATTTTAGAGTGGCTTTTTCTTCTTGGCCGCCGTGGCCGCCGTGTAGACTTCTGTTGGGTTCCTGCACATGTTGGTGTGGTGGGCAATGAGAGGGCAGATACTTTAGCTAAAGCTGCGTCTTCTCAACAGCCCCCAGCTGACTACTCACTACCTGTTTCTGATGTAACACCTTACTTGCGGTATGCAATTCGTACGTGTTGGCAGAGACACTGGGATGGTGTGTCTCAAAATAAACTAAAAGAAATTTTTCAGAGAGTGGTTGTGCCAAGGGTTCTTCCCTCTATGTCTCGGCGACTGGAGGTGGCTCTTGCTAGGCTTCGCATTGGGCATTCTCGGCTTACACATGGGTTCCTCATGTGTGGTGAAACTCAACCGTACTGTGATGACTGCCTCGTTCCCCTTACTGTCCGTCACTTGCTGGTCGAGTGTCCGAGTCTGGGGGTCCTGCGTCAGAGGTTCCTTCATAGGCATGGGGGAGCAGATGGTGCCTACTGTTTATCCTCGATGCTTCGTGAGGCCTCTAACGATTTTACTGATGTTTTTAGTTTTCTTCAGGAGGCGGGCCTCCTTCCACTTTTATAAGTAATTATTTTATAAATTATTCTTTTATTATTTTTAGTGTTTTATTCCGACTAACATTTATTAACTTTGTTTTGAATAGACACTTTTTATTTTGCAGTGCCTTCTACTTCGTCATCCGGCGGCATATGACCCTGGCAGTTGCGCCGCCAGATTGTAATTATTTTCAATCAATCAATCAATCCAGTGGCCTTCCTCGATTGCTAACCAGTGAGCGCTCAACCGCAGCCTAGTCCATGAAATTTGTTCCAACTCACACGCCTTAGCTTTACCTTTAAAAACATCGTGAACGCCTAGGTCTGGATTAGTAATGTTATACAGTTGCATTCTTGATGATACAGAATTTTGAATGTTCTCCTTCCTACCGTTAATATCATCCTGTATATCATCCACTTGGTTATTTATTAAGGCATGTACAGTATATATTTAGAAGTATGGGTACTGTAACTTAATGTAATACGTGGCGCTTGAGCCAGTGGGTCGTCCGTCATGTTACGTCTTGCTCTCCAAACGTTTCTGAAATACTTTAGTTGTTTGGCTTTAACTAGTGAACTCAAAGATGGAACTCAAATTTCCACCATACAAAGGTTATTACTTGTGGTATTTCTTACACCCAGCAACTGCTTCACACACCAGTTATATAATTTATTCATTGGTCTTACGTCTCCACGTACCCAAGACTCGCACCCATGTAAGATGGTCGACTTAAGGGCAGCCTCAAACCCTTTCTTTTTAACATAGAATGGCATATCATTATTTTTGTTAACAAAAGATATAAACTTAAGTGCATGACACATATTCACTATTGCTTGAAAATTTATGGCGGTGGAAGTGGAGCCATCAGCGGTAAAGGGACTACCTAGGTACGCATAATATTCACATGGCTCCACCACTACTCCGTCCACCAGAATGGTCTGCCTGTCCTTGTCACTACCACTGATAACAAAAAATTTAGTTCTGCTAAAATACCACACTGTGCGGTGTGGTGCGGTGAGGATCTGTCCGTTCTCCCCTTTGGGGCTAAGATGCGAATGAATGTGTTTGAATGGATGAGTAATGGGGAGTGTGTCGTCCTGTCTCGGCTACCTCCCTTTCCTTGGAGGAAGCAGCCTAGGTATATAGATAGATAGACAGAATACTGATTTTCATGCCATATAAATCACAGAACATGCTTAGAATTTTTATCTTGTTTATCATGTTAACCTTTGTCGTTGCCACTAGAACCGTGTCATCCATTAAGACGAGAATATGCAGCCAGAACAGGAAGCCATGTACACCACAGTTCGGCTTAATCATCCTAATCAGTTCAATCACGTATATGACAAATAACAGACACTATGTGGGAGACCCCATTGCACTCCTATTGTTGCAGAAACAAGTGCAGTTCCGATCAAACAATTAGTCACTCTATACATTGCAATTATTGCCAACGGCATAACTATGCCACATCCTACTCTCTTCAAAATAGAAAACGATACACTTCTGGGAACCTTATCATAAGCCTGAGTGAAATCTATAAACGTTATAACATAATTTAAACATTTTCCTTCTTGCTACATCCGAATGTAATCCAAGAGTGACTATATACTCCAGGCGACCCCTTCTGGATTGACTGCCTGTCTGTTCCCTATATGGGGAAAACCATCTATTTAGCCTATCAGATATGACCATGTCGTACAGTTTAGCCATGCTGTTTATAATACTAATACCTCTGTAACTGGTAACTGATGAACTAGATCCACGCGTAAATATGGAACATAATCTGGCTGTATTCCATGATGATGGGTAAGTACCAGACAAGAACACAGCATTAGAAAGGGACACAATGCTCATAATTCATTCAATGGACAATATTCTCAATACTCCTGATGGTAGACTATCAGGGCCATCAGAGCCACTAGCTTTATTCATTATCATTCTCTTTGCTTGATCTGACACCTTCTTAGAGGTTATCGGGTTATCAAGTAGTGGAATGCTTACATTTCCTTGCATCTCATTGTCATTAACCTCTTGAACATCCACAGGGTTAATTATTTCTTCAAAGTAGTCTTTAAATTGTTGGTCCGTGGGTTGGGCCGCCTTCTGGATGGGTGAGGGGGTAAGTGTCACCTCACTGCGCCAGTTAATTGCACGCCACAAATCATCGTTATCGTTACTGGCTAATATTCAATCCCATCTACTATCTGCCAAGTCGTGTGTGTGGGGGGGGGGGGACCTACAGTGGCTAAGAGAGGGGAGTGCAGCTGACTGGATCAAAACAGACAATAATTGCCAGATAAGAGGAGACAGAAATTTGCAAGCAAATCATGGCAAAGATTGACAGTCATGATTCATGGAAATAGTTAGGGAGGTCTTTTTTCAGTAACGAACTTGAAGTTGCTGATATATACATCCCTTTCATATGCTTCTGAATCATATCATCATTCATCACCCGTTTTGATTCTGTTTCTCCACCCTCTCCAGTTTACCCCGTCCTTATACTCCAGGATTCACACGTTCTTCTTTTGTTTCAGGAGATTAATACAGTGCAGTTTACTTTTAAATTATTACATTCACTCGACACTGTTTTCATAACGGGTCATTTGCTTGTCCATTCACTTTTGTGGATGGATAAGTAAATGACTCAACTTGTGTGGCTTGGCTTTGACAGAATATCCTCTAGGCTTCTTCGTTTCTTCTCAGAAAATGTCCTCCAATAACAGTTAACCCTCTTTCATACTGTTCCTCACATGTCACGAGACTTACATAAATCAAGCCTTCAGCCTACCACATACCTACAGAGTCCAAAAGACATGAAATCTATCTATCTATCTATCTATTGCCAGACGCCTCAATCCCGTTTGGGGTGGCCACAAACAAATCGCCTCCAAGTCGCCCTGTCCCCCGCCATTTCACTCCCCTGCTCCCAGCTCACACCCCCCTCTCTCATATACCTCTCCACCCCATCCCTCCATCTCATCCTCGGCCTCCCCCTCCCTCTTTCCCCCTCCACCTCACTCACATACACTCTCTTCGTCAGTCTTTCACCCTCCATCCTCTCCACATGGCCAAACCACCTCAGTGTGTTCCTCATAACGCTTCCTATCACATCCACATCTAATGAAACTTAATTCATTTTTGTTAACAATGTTGCTTTCAGAGCGGTAGATTAACTCTCTCTGCCTGTGCGTCGAATTTACAAGAGAGGGGAATGCACTGTTCCACGGAAATAAGAGTGGATCTGCAGATAAGAGACCAATTATTTGAAAGAGGGTGCAGCAGTGAGGGTTGGAGATGAAAAGATGGCGGGCAGGGAAAGAGAGGGTGATAAAGGTCCAGTGCTTTACCGGTTCCCTTGTCTAATACTATCTGTAGCCCTCTGATAATCAAAATGCTCTTTGCTGAAATAGAAAAAGGGGTTGGGTGAAATAATGGTAAGAGGGTCGCGAAGTATGACCGGAGTAATATGGCGGGAGTTAGTGTGCATTCGAATATTGATTTTTGAGTAATTCGTTACGATAACGTATTGGCAAAACTTTGCTGCCTCCAAAGAGCTTTCTCGCTCTGAAAGATACCTGCGATTTTAAAAAAAAAGTATATTGTAATTAAAATAAAAACACTTAGAATGAAGTATAAAACGTCCTCTAAATGGGCTAAAATGCTCATTGTTATTGAAGAGGGTTGCGGTAGTTTTCCCTTTCCAGTAATGACCTTCTTCCCCCAAGTAAACGGGTGGAGAGACGGCAAAATAAGGATGTCTGTTATGATTAGACGCATATTTGAAACGCTATTTTCAGTTATGTGTGCTAAGATTATTTTACATATACAGCATATAAAAAAATCAGTCCAGTGATATACTTTTCCATTATTGTCTTACTTCTTACAGAATATTTTATTCAACATAAAAGAATTTTCGAGCAGGAATTATTAAGTACACGTTTCATTAACCCATGTACTGCAAGAATAGCCTATGCCCTTAAACTGAATTACGTCGTCTCAATGAAGAATGAGTAAGTAAGAAGATGCACTTGAAGAGTACAACACCTATGCCCTACATGTGCTCTAAGGACAGAACATTTGCTTTTGCCTTGTTACCTTAACCTTAGACTAATTGATCGCAAAATCAGACACCTTCGTTCTTGCCTGACCCTCAGCCCTTCCACAAAAGTTTGGTCCAGATTAGATTAAAACTGCTTTAGTTCACCCTAGCCTGTGACCGTGACGTATGACCTATTGTTCGCCAAATCGAATCTTCGTCTATTGCTGACCCTCGGTCCATCCACCTAGATTTATCCAACTGAATAAAAGCTGTTTAAGTTTGAGTTGGAGCCCATGAATTGCCCAGTGACCTTGACCTTTGATGGAATGTTTTGTTCTCATAATCTAAGTCTTTCGTCTGTGTTTTACACTGAACATTCCCGCAAAGCTTAGTCAAAATCAGACAAACTATTCAGTGTGAGGTTGTCGTGTGATCTTGACCTTTGATCTACTGTATTGTCGTTAATAATAATAGATCAACTCCTCAGCTTATCCTCAACCATTTCGCCAAGACGGATAAAAAATGGATCAAAATGTTCATACTATTTTCTTAGCAAAGTCACACATGAGTGAAACTTTAAAATCAAGTCCTTTTGTGTCTGCCATATTAGTCACCCCTCCCTATCGTTTGATTTAAATCGAATCAAAACTGCTTAAGGCGGCTTTGTCATGTGTCCGTGACCTCTGACTAATCTTTCTAAAAAAAAAAAAAACTGCTTAGAAGACCCCTAACCCTTCCACGAAATTTGGTTCAAATAGGATCAAACTTTCGGTTATTTTGTTCACACACACACACACACACACACACACACACACACACACGTGTAAAACATTACCACGCTCACGCTTTGCGGGCATGGATTTAATATGAAATTTTTTGGCAGAAGGGATTAACACAACTATCTGTGCCAGTACTTTAGCCTAAATAAAAAGTTCTCGAATCACTTAACTAGTTTCGAAATTAAAGCTTCTCAGTGTTCCCCAGAGCATTGGCGGCTACCTCAGATCCAAGTGGCAATGGGTAAGGATGTGGGGTGTCATCTGGTGACATGGAGGAAGGGATTCTTGCTACCTATGTTCAGATTTTGATACAATGAAGTAGGCACTGTAGGCCTTATCGATAAAAATAATTAAATTAAGACAATAATGAGAACAGATTACATTTATTACAATAGCTATATCAAAGGTGCTTTGTGGCCCTACTGGGCCACATAACATCTGCTCAAAGAGAGCAATTTTTGGACAGTACTTTGCTTTTCTCGAAACCAACGATTTATGCATTGACATAGGAACAAATGCTTCGGGCCTGATATTTGCTACTGCAAATAATGTGAAAAACTGGGGGTTTAAACAGTCATTCAGAAAATTTCAATCAACATGAAACTGAAAGGGCCAATCCAAGGAATGTAGAATTATCAGGATGTCCAAGCTTTAATCAAAATTTCGATGTAAATAACAGTACTGCAGTCTCCTCGAATCACAGTCAGCTGCTAAAAATGGACGAGAAAATGGACGTGGACACGTGTTCCAGGGCACGTTATTTATTTCTTTGATTTAGGAAATAAATAATATTTAAGTATAACATTTATTCACAATAACAAAATATCAAAATATCAATGTTTGTTTAACCCACCCCATCCCGACCGATTTTCTACCACTGACCCCCTCCACCCTCAATCCCGACAGATTTTGGGATTTTTTTTTTTTTTTTTTGGCTCAAACCTCCGCTTTTGGTGAGAATCGAAAATTCACAGAGACATCGCTCACCTGAGGTTTAAAACACCGGATACAGGTAACAGTACCCCTTACCTTACTGTGTTTTCTATGAGGCAGGCTAAAGAGAAAACGAGTTCTATGGGAGGGGTAATTATTCCACACAACTCATAAACGGTATTTATTTATTTGGTACGAATTTATTTGTAGTACAAGAGTATATTGGTTTTCACACAATAATATAGATGATATGAGCATTGTTTCACTCACCAAACACATCAACATACCTCACTTTTTTTGGTGACGTTACCTGATTATCATTTCTGACTGTTTCTTCCTCTAATGCTAAGTAAACTTTGTCTTGCATGTTGTCATCGATTCTCTGGCCTTGAATTTCGTACCGTGGCACGACATGTCTTTACTGGCCAGGTTACTGGTAACAGATGATTTGCTGAGACAATGGCATGTGGGGGGGGGGGAGAGGTTATGTGAGGTAAGGCATTGTCCCTGCCTGGCATCTGGAAGAGGAAGGTGTCCCGTGTATACGTACCAAATCACACACCAAGTTTGAAAAATGTGCAAATGACGGACCTTGCAATTGCGGCATGTTTATATACGTCAATGGAAGTCACAGTGACAAAACATTCAGATGTATATATGCGTCAACAGGAGTCGGCGGGTTAATGTGTAAACTCAGAACTGCACTGCAAAATCTTCTCAAATAGGTCCGTATTTTTGTATCTTGGATCTTCTGTGTTTGCTGCACATTCTCCTATTTTCATGTAAATTTAGTCACTAATACAGTTTTTTAAGCTGAAATCAATGTTATACTTAAATATCATTTTATAACCTAATCATTATTATTAACTGACTTAACCTAACGAGACCTAACCTAACTTTTTACAAATATTTTCTCCCAAAAAATACTTTCAAAATTGGAAGTTTAAAAAACTGTATTAGTGACGAAATTTACATGAAGATCGGAGAATGCGCACCAAGCACAAAAGATCCAAGTAAGTTCTCTGACACCTAGAGACTTCAGTGGGCAAGGCTTTAGACCAACACCATTTTAGGTTTGGATCTTACAACCTTTCTCAAGTTCTTTCAACAGGAGGTGTCCATCCGTGAAGAATCTGCACAGCTGTCTGTCAGGACTTCGACAAAGTCTGAATCAGCAGTATCTACAACTTCAAGAAAGACTTATCAATTTGCTTAACCTTCAATGACACCAACAAGAATCACCAACCAGAATCACCCAAAAACGAAGACTGGATCTGCAAAGCTTGTACCACACCCAGCACGGTCTATCCACGTGCAACCAGTACTGGAAAATGTCTGTGGATGATCACTGGACCATCGTGAAGAAGGCAGGAGAATGTTTCTAGTGCTTAGGACTGCATAACTACCGTTCTTGCAATAGCAACATATGTCCGATATGCAGGCATCCTCATCATTTATCACACCATCGACAAGACTCAAGATCTCAGCTCTCACTCTTTGCTACTCCATGCCAGCCATCACAGTTTTCCAACAGTCAGCTTCCTTGTCTCAACACCAGAGGGGAAAAGAAAAAGTGGACTGCAAGTGCTAGGGGAAACCAGAGTACTTCAGATCAACAGTCCACTCACCAGGGATTTGAGATGCAGTCTCTGCAAGGACAACCACACCATAATGAGCAACAGCTTCGACTGTACAGTATCACCACCTGGGGATGTTGCTACAGCCTGACCACAGTGGTGGTTCCAATGGACAGTCTGCCTCTTAACTGATGGTGGATCAAACCTGTCCTACATATGTTCTTCAGTTGCCGATGACTTGAGACTAATACCTTTGCTTGTGTCGGCTTCCAGGAGAAAGTGGATAAGGTTCAGATGTATGACCAAGTGAGGGTCACTCTGAAGGGTCGAAATCATGGTCCTTCATTAGGGTTCTGCATGCGGAAGATGAAACATCTCTGTGCTCCCTCTCCACCAAGAAAGCCTCATCCTTGTACTGCTTTTGAAGGATCAGTAGACTTACTGACTGGGACACATCAGGTGTACATCATTCTCTGGAACCAAATCTTTATCTCAAAGAGGCTTTGAGCTGTCAAACCAATCTTTGGATATGTCATGCATGGAGAATCCATAGAAGCACTACTGCGTTGCCACTCCAAAATAGGGTTGACACTCACTGAGATCTAGACTGTCTAGGAATCTCTGACCATGATCTCACTAACATAAGAAACCACCCGGAACCGAAATGAAATGAAAATGAGAAGTGCTACGAAGTGAATTTTGTTTAGAATTCTGAAAATTGACCATCCTCCAAATTGAGATCTACAAGGGCGAGGACTGACTGGATGATGAATCATCTAGACTTAAAGGACTTTCAGGAGTATGATGACTATCTTTTGAGTCTTTACCGAAACTCCACCTGGACCACTCTGGATTCTTCCTGCCCCACTGAGGCATACATTGAAACAGGAAGCTAAGAGTGGTGACTGACAGTTCAGCAAAGGATGGCACAGAGATGCCTGGACTCCTACCTTGTCCCTGGTATCAAACGTCTGTGTTGCCTTCTGTTGGTCATCCTGAAATTTCATGCTGATCTTACAGGTTGCCAGGGTGACATAAAGGTGGTGTTTCATCAGATACTCATCAGAGAAGATCACCAGTACATCCAGTTTCTGTGGCCAGATAAAGTTCTCACATTCTAGTGAGTCCCGTATGGTGTCTTCTGTTCTCCTTTCATGCTGCTCCAAAGCATCACCACCCAGCTCCATCAACACAGGCATAGAACCGGATCTTTGCCACTTGATCGAGCATGGGATCTACGTAGATGTCCTGTGTCTTAAGTTTTCATCAGCTGATGAATCAGATCCCAGAATGGAAGAGATAAGAAGCATTTTCACCGTCACTAGCATGGAGCTCCACAAGACATGTAGGATAGAAACACCTTCCTGGAATTCAAAGGTCCTCAGCATGGGATGGAATACTGTGATGGATTGCTTGGCTGTAGTCTTACCACAGCAAGGGCCACTGTCTAACGCAGAGTGGACTTCTCTCTGTTATCAAAGCCCTTCAACGGCCCTGGGGTGCTGACTCCTTGGTTGATCTGGGGCAAAATACTCTTCCAAAACACCTGGAAGGATCCTGCTAAGTTGTCATGGGTGGCATAACTTTCTCAAGCCATCCAAGCAGAAATAAGAAGATAGTGGACAGACACCCTTGACATCAGATAGGTGTCACTTTCCCACTACACTGGTGCACTGGCAGCATTGGATTGTGCCTTCTGTGTGTTCTGCAATGCGTCTCAGAAGGCATAGTGTACTGCTGTCTATGCTGTCCAAGGTGGGTAGTCATACTTCCTGTTTGCCAAAGGGAGACTAGCACTGCTCTCCCAGATGCTGAACATCCTTTAACTTAAGCTTATGATGGCTTTGATCGGAGTAAAGCTAATGCATACTGTCTGTCAAGTTCTAAATCTAAACCACCCAAATATTCTATACTGGACTGACTCCATGGATGTCCTTTGTTGGTTAATGACTGAAAAACCCCTCAAGCTGTTTGTGAGGAACAGAGCCTCATCCATCCACCACTTGTCAAGAGAGCAATGACACAATGTCAGCAGCCTCACCAACCCTGCAGATCTGGGAACAAGAGGTATCTCCATCAGGAACCTGATTACCAGTCAAAGCTGGTGGAGAGGACCTAAATTCCTGTCAAGTCTGTCTGCTGCTGGACCAGCAGATGCGTCATCTGGGACTTAGTGCTTAGTGCTTCAACAAAGCTGGAGTTGAAAGGCCCCAGCAACATTGCCTTCAAACAGGTAACTACTGTTACAATGGAAGTTCCTCACAACAGTGTCGCTGGCCCATTTGCTCTAACGGACCACTCCAACCTCAAACAGGTAGTCAGCCGTACAGCATGGATAAGGCACTTCACTCATAATGCTCATTACCAACCTGCAGAATACAAGACTGGATCACTCAGTCCTGAAGAACAATTAAAGGGATGCTCTTCACTTTTGGGTTCTTTTAGCCAAGGACAAGGCCTATTGTGTGGAACTGGAGGCCCTGTGAAGTGGGGGCACACAGACTACCTCATTCCTCACTATTGAGGGTTTGACCTCATCTCGATGAAGATGGTCTAGTGAGAGCCACCCTGTGAACTAATGAGTCTTCCGTGATCATCCTACCTGACCTGCTCCACATCACTGCCTTCATTGTGGATGAGGATCTCTGTCAATGCTTCCACCAAAGGATACACCATGTTATCCGCTGAGTATCTGGTCAGGAGGAATACTGTTCCACAGATGGTGAGCGCATGTGGACAGTGTCATAGGTACCGAGGACTCCCATAGCACTCTCTGGAGGGGTCACTACCAGAATTCCACACGGAACCATCATAAGCCATTGTTAAATTGGCTTAGACTATTTTGGGCCTATCTACATGGACATTGGAGAAACCAAAGTGTGGGGTCTACTGATAACCTGTGCTACCTAGTGCACTGTCCACCTAGAAGTTGAGAGGACACAAAATGTAGAGTACCTTTAACTAACTCTCAGAAGCTTCTTTGCACTAAGAGGGACCCCATCCCTTATTGTCAGTTACAACGCCTAGTCATTCAAGAAATTGTCCAGCCTCTTATCTCACATCACTTGCTGGCGCTATATCCCTGATGCTTCACCATGGTGGGAATCATTCTGGGAAAGAGTGGTGGCCTGTGTCAAGAGGTCACTCAAGATCTCCCTGCATCAGTGTCACCTGTCCTTTGACGAACTCATTACCACCCTCTATGAGCTCACCCTCCACTTGAATCTTTGCCCCCACAAGGACAATGGAGATGGTGCTCTGATTCCTACACTCTTCCCCTCTGGAGTCACATCCATTCAAGGCATCGCCTTGCCGGCTGTCAACCCATCAGCCACTCTGGACTGTGTGTGGCGAAACAGGAGACTAATTTCAGACCACCTCACTAGAAGATGGACTGGAGAGTACCTACAGACTCTGAGGACGTGGAACACCAGTCCTCATTGGCAACCTGTCTGGACACATCATGTTGGAGAGGTCATCCTGGTACTTGGAGAGTCTACCAGAGGTCATTGTCCGATGGTGAGAATTGTATCCCTGATCCCAGGACATGACAGTCATCCCCATGCCTCCACAATTTTGCTTAGGTCATATTACTCATTGTCCGCATGACAAACTTTATCCTTTGGAGACGTCATCAGACTCGATCCATGACGAAGATGCCACAGGTACACCAGACCTCCTGTGAATCCTGCATTTAACTCTAGTGAGGAGGTGCAGACTGTGGAAGCGGGCTCATGTGGATGTGAGCACTGCTCAGTTGACATCTGCAGCTCTGACTCCAGTAATGACCAGATCAGGGCATCAAATCCGTTTGCCAAATTGATTTGATATGTAAAGACTGTACTCTGTACCATAGCTATAGGATAGGACTGTGTTAAATCCATATGTGGATTTTGGGTGGGGATAATGTTCTGTGAACTGCTACTTCACATGTAACTGCTTGAGGTTGTCAGGTTGTAAGCACAATTGGGCCACCTTTTGATGGGGTGCGGGAAACTACCGATGACATAGGGTGGCTTGTTAGTTGGCTGAATGGGTGGCTAGGTGGGTATGTAGACCCCAGCTGGAATGCCCACTGTGCAGTAGCCAGCGGAAGTCAGTACCTCGCCTGCCGCAATCACCACCACCAGCTCCATCACTAAGGACCACAGCACGATTTGTAGATATTTAGTTAGTGTTGCTATTGCTTTAATCAAAATGTTGAGATTGTATCCTGAAATTAAATGTATTTACCTTTATTTTTAACCCGCCCCATCCCGTTGACGTATGGGCACGTTGCAACGTTTTGCATTTCCCAGTCCCAGCGACGTACCGGTATGTCGTGCAATTGCAAAGTGCATAATTTCCACAATTTTCAAATTTCATGCTTGATTTTCGGTACGTATCGTTGCTTGACCTTCCCCTACCTGCCATCAGACAGGGACAATCGGCAACCCCGCGCGACCCACGTTAACCCGCGGCTCGTTCACTCACCTGTTAGCAATGGTCCTGCTCAGATATGGCGACGAGAGGTCTCTCAGAGGTCGAAATTCAAGCCGCCCTGGACGCCTTTACAGGCGACAGTGATTCCCCACTGGACAACGTGGTTGTTGACAAAGATTATGTGCCGTCAGAGGAGGAAACCACCAGCAGTGATGAAGAAGTTCCGTCCCCCAGGATGCGGCAGTACGTGACTTACCATGCTGCTAGAGAGGGGCAGCCGGCCAAAAAACCACGTGCAACGTCCTATGCCCAGCCCCAACTTGGAACCCAAATTTGATGATGAGGATGAGGACGAGGACGAAGACGGAGCCGTGGGACGTGCTGCCACATGATATGGACGTGAGGTGATTACTCATCGTGGCCCCGAGCGCACACCACATTGGACGAGCAGGTATGGGCCTAGTATTTTGTTTGGGGAGGTAGGAAGTGCCGTGGAGGGAGTGGGGAGTGAAAGGGAAAGTCCAGGGAGGAGTATGGAAAGTGAGAGTGGCGTGAGTGAGTCATCGCTCTCCCTAGGTAGTGTGAGGCAGCGGGGTGTATCACGTGGGCGAGTGCGGGTGCGTTCTGTATCACATGGGGTTGTGATGGAGGGGGAAGGTGGGGAGAAACCACTCTCAAGCACATCTTATGCTCCTCAATATCCCCAAACACGTGGGCGAGTTAGGGTGCGTGAAAAATCACGTGGTGTTGTGATGGAGGGGGAAGGTGGGGAGGAACCACTCCCCAGCACGTCTTATACTCCCCAATATTCCTGAACTTCATCCCCACAGCCCCCTAATGTTCCTCAAGGCCATAAGGGTAAGGGAAAGGGAAAGGGTAAAGGCAGAGGGAAGAGGAGTGAGAGTGGGGAAGCCCTCCACACTCCTTCTCCCTAACCTCCCCCACCAGCATCTCCTCCCCACCCAGACGAAGGCGGTGATGGGGATGATGGGGATGAGAGATTTGTGGGATGGAATTGGGAGGATGGGAGTGATTTTTCTCCCCTCATTCACCCTTTCACTGAGCAGGGGCGCGCTGGCTGCATTGCTCCCGGAATTCACCATAATTCCACCAGGATGGATTTTTTCCACCTGTATTTTATTGGGGCATTCGTGGAGCAGATTGTTGACCAAACCAACCGTTTTGCAAGCACCCAGCACCGTGAGAGTGAAAGATTGGGAACAAGGAGCAGGTATTCTATCATATATGATTACCCTGTCTCCCTTTCAGAAATATTCCTATTTTTTGCCCTGGTCCTTTTGATGGGTATTATACGAAAGAACAGAATTCCGGCTTACTGGACAAGGGACCCTGTTATGTTTACACCAATATTTGGGCAAGTCATGAGTCGTAATCACTTTCAACAAATTCTAAGTCGCCTCCATTTCTATGATGCTCATGATCCTGCAAATGTGAACGACACAGATAAGATGAGGCGAATTAGGTTGGTCTTTGATCACCTGAGGCAAACCTTTCGTTCGTCATTTTATCCCTATAGAGACCTCGTCATAGATGAGAGTCTCGTGTTGTGGAGAGGTAATATTTCATTTAGGCAGTATATACCCAGCAAAAGGCACCGTTTTGGGTTCAAGATCTTTGTTATGTGTGATTGTAGGACTGGATACGTGCAAGACATAGTCTTGTACACCGGTGCACAGACAGACATAATAGAAGATCGGAGTATTGGACTGTTGGGAGCAGTGGTAAAGACAATGATAGAAGACTACCTTCATCGTGGTCACGTCCTCTACCTGGACAACTGGTACACTAGCCCTCTTCTCGCTCGTTATCTACACATGCATGACACGGGAATCTGTGGAACCGTGAAGGTGAACCGGCGTCATATGGTCAAGGTAGGGCGGAAACTTGACAGGAATGAGGTCTTCTTCAAAGTCAACAACATCCTTGCAACTGTGTGGAACCATAATAGAGAAGTAAGCCTCTTGTCAACGGTTCACCGCCCCTTGATGCACCGTACTGATTCCGTTGATTACCGGAGTGAGAACAGGCGTCACATTTGGAAACCTGAGTGTGTCATGGACTATAACATAAACATGCGCCTGGTGGACCAGTCAGACTCCATGATATCGACGGTAGAGTGTGCCAGGACCACGATGAAGTGGTATAAGAAACTGTTCTTTCACTTGCTAGACATCACTGCTCTGAATTGCCACCACCTTCACGCCATGACAACAGGAGTTCAGGAAACCTTTGAAGGGTTTGTGAGGAAGCTCACAAGAGAGATGTTTGCACGGTATGCTGTTGAAAGGCCCCAACATCGCACCCGCACTGCCCCTATTGCCCAAACTCCCCTGAGAATATCCAGCTGCCATTTCCCCACTCCTATCCCTCCCCAGCCAAACAGACCTACGCCCCAACGCAGGTGTCACGTGTGTAGCAATTCCCGGGTGAGACTCACCACACAGAGGAAGGACACCCGCTATGAGTGCGTCGAGTGTGACGTGGATCTCTGTATTCACCCATGTTTCAGCGAATATCACACCTTCATGCAATTCTAATATGGTGTGAATGCGATAGGACGCTGAAACTATGAAGTAAATGTGACAAACAGACGCTCAGTGAAATTATCAGTCATGTTGATCTGAAAATATTAGTATAAAGTGCATACGGGTGTAACATAAGTGCAAAAATTGTATGTAAGTGTATAAATATGCTGTAAGTGGAAACATACCTAGCGAGGGTTTTTTGATGTGATATTCTGTTGCTCAGTGGAATAAATAAGGCCCGTAAATATGTAAATATTATTATTGGAAATGCAAACGGGTCATCGGGAGCAGGGGGGTGGTTGCTTTCTCAGGCAGAGGAACTCCTTGAGAGTGAAATGGCTGGGAAGCATGCCGGCACGTGACTGGCTACAGCATAGCTGGGTCTTTCGGGTGTGGGCAATCAGGCACGTTAGCTGCCTACTGCGACTGCAACACAATGGCGAGGTGTTCAGGAAGTTAGCCAAAGAAACCTTGGTGGACTCTGAAAGAACAACAATGGCCCCCAGTCCCGTGCAGCCCTTAAATGGGCAGGGGGTGCTAAGAATCTCACGGTTGCCTCAATTACAATCTAATTCCTTTGTTAATGCAAAAAATACAATTAAAATTGGTAACTGGAATGTGAGAACGCTAAATCATGACGGTAAAATCGATGAGTTAGTAAAGGTTTTTCAAAATTACGGACTTGATATTTGTTCTCTGACAGAAACTAGATTAACTGGAGTCGATAAGTTGGATTTGGAGGATGGTATACGTTTATTGATATCTGGCCGACAGGACGGAATGCATTATCAGGGAGTAGGATTGTTGCTGGGTTGTAAGGCAAGTAAGGCTTTATGTGAGTGGGATCCTATAGATGAGCGATTGTTATACGCACGGTTTAAATCAAATCATGGCAACATCAGTCTGTTTGTGTGTTATGCACCTACTAATGATGCACTCGATGAAAGGAAAGACACATTTTATGAAAAGTTGCAAGAAGGAGTAGGAAGGGTACCTAGACATGATGTTTTGATCTGCGTTGGAGACTTTAATGCAGTAATGGGCTGTTCAAATGAGGGATTTGAGGCATGTATGGGTAAGATGGGAGTTGGTAGTAGGATGAGTGAAAACGGAGTGAGGTTTGGAAGCTTCTGTCTAGCAAATGACTTAGTCATCGGGGGCACACTCTTTCAGCATTGCAATATACACAAGACAACTTGGGTGTCGCCGTGTGGAGAATATAAAAATCAGATTGATCACATCGCTATCAGTAGGAGGCATAGAAGTTCTCTGCTAGATGTTCTCTGCTAGATGTTCATGTTAAACGGGGAGCGGATATTGGTAGTGACCATCAACTCAGCATTGCAAAAATAAGGTTTAAACTTAAAAATCAGAAGAAGGAAAAATCTGATGTTGGTAGATACGATATTGTTAAGCTTAGAAGGGAAGGAGAAGAAACGGAGGAATTCAGATTAGAATGTAGAAATAGGTTTTTGGTGTTGGAAACGTTGGAAGAGGGGGAGAGAAGTGTAGATGAGATGTGGGAGGATGTGAACAAAGTTTTGCATGAGACTTCTGAATGTACGATTGGAAGGAGACATAGATTCAGGAGAAAGAAATGGATATCAGAGGAAACGTGGGATATGATAAAAAAGAGAGGTGAGGCTAAATTGAGGAGTGAGATGCAATGCGTTGATGAACGAGAGATTGAATTAGCAAGAGCTGCGTACTGGAGTTTGAATTCAGAAGAAGGTTAGCTAGGAGAGATAAAAGAAGATGTGTGGATGAAAAGGTTGCAGAGACTGAAATCTTAATAAACAAAAATGATGGACAGAGTCAAAGAATAGCATATGAATCGATTAGAGAACTGAGTGGTAATGCAGGTAAACGCAAGGAAATACCAGTTAGAGACAGGGAAGGAAATTTATTGACCAAAGATGGAGATATTAAAAATAGATGGAAAGAGCATTTTGAGACAGTTCTTAATAGACCAATACCACCAGAAGAGGATATACCGTCTGCTCAGGAAGATTTAAATATAGAAACAGGAGAGTTGAGGCTTGCAGAAGTGGAGAAAGCAGTAAAACAGTTAAAGAATAATAAGGTACCAGGGGAGGATGGTTTATTTCCGGAAATGTTAAAGTGGAGGGGGATAGATTAATAATGATCTTGACCAAGCTATTCAATAAGATATGGGTGACGGGGTTACTACCATCAGTTTGGAAGAACGGTGTAATTGTTAAAGTTCCGAAGAAGGGAGACCTGAGTGAATGTGGTAATGGAGGGGAATCTCTTTGTCACCGATAGCTTTGAAAGTTTTCAGTAGAGTGTTGTTAAATAGGTTGGAGCCGGTGGTTGAGGGTATTCTGAGGGATGAACAGGCTGGTTTTAGAAAGGGACGTGGTTGCAATGATCAGATCTTTATAGTTAGGCATTTGATGCAGCAAGTTAATGAAATGAGAGTACCGTTAAGGCTTTGTTTTGTTGATTTTGAAAAGGCTTTTGATAGTGTTTCGAGAGAGACTATGGGGAAGATCATGAGACATTATGGAATACCAGAGGAGTTTGTGAGGGTCATTATGAACATGCATGAGGACACATTTTGTAAAGTGATGGTTGATGGTTGTCTGAGTGATTCGTTTGAAGTCAAGTCCGGATTAATTCAAGGTGGTGTTCTATCGCCTTTACTATTTATATTGGTCATTGATTACATTATGAAACGCGTTGGAACAGAAACCGGTGCAGGTATACTTTGGGGAGAGAACAGGAAACTTTTGGATTTAGATTATGCAGATGATATAGATTTGATTTGTGATGGGCCAGAAGAGATGCAGAGAGTGTTGGACTGTTTGGTGAGTGAAGGTCGCAAGGTGGGTTTGGTTATTAATTGTGGAAAAACTGAAATAATCAATACGAATATGGAAAATGCGCAGGAATGTGTAACTGGAGGTATGGTTGTAAAGCAAGTTGATAGGTTTAAATATTTAGGTACTTATTTAGCCAAGGATGGTTCTTTGAACTTTGAATTCGAGGAAAGGTTAAAGAAGGCTAATCAGGCAATGGGAATGCTTAAAAATATTTGGAATAATAACAATTTTTCTGTGCATACAAAAATCAAACTTTATAAGGTAATGGTTAGGAGTATCTTAATTTATGGACACGAGTCTTGGTACAGCACAGTGACTATGGAAAATAAATTCTTGGTGTTTGAAAACAAAGCACTTAGAAGAATATTAGGAGTTAAGTGGTGGGAAAGGATACCAAATAGTAGAATTAGAGAAATAACGGGAGTGCAGCCGGTCGATGAATATGTTAGGTTCTCACGATGGAAGTGGCTAGGACATGTGTATAGGAGACAGGGAACAGTACGAGGTACACCAGGGTGGGTGGCACTTGGTAGGAGGGGTAGAGGAAGGCCAAAAGAGACGTGGGTGAGGACAATGAGACGGGAAGCTGGAGATGAGTGTTGGGGAGATCTTGAGGAGTTAGCACAAGATAGGATGTGGTGGTGTGAGTTCATCGAGCCCCTATGCATCCCCGAGGGTGCCACAGGAAATGATTGATTGCAAACGGGTATAAGTTCAAATTATTGTAAGTGCTGAAATATATTCTAAGTCAAAATATTCCTAGCGTGAGTATAGAGATGCGATATCCTGACGCTCAGTGGAATGAATAAGGCCCGTAATTATGAAAATAGAAGTCAACAAGTGGGAAAGTGTGTAATATATGTGAAGAATTTGTATGTAAGTGTTTGAGTATTATGTTGGTCGAAACATTCATTGCGAGGGTATTTTCATGCAATATTCTGACGCTCACTTGAATAAATAATGCCAGTAACTATGTATAGTGCAGTATAGAGGTGTAAACGTGTGTAATGTAAGTGGGAAAGTATAAATGGAGTGAAAAAATAAAGTAAAAGATGAAACACGAGTGTTTGAGATTGTGCTTGCTACGTGAATATCCGCTAGCATTTCGCTAAATGCCCTCGTAATGAATGTAAATAATTGAAAACATTTACAGTGGTGGAGGAAAGGTTCTATGTAAAGGAAAAAATAATAGGAAAGTGATAAAACAATTGGGTATGTTGAAATACGAGTCATAGCGAGTGCACTTAGTAAGCCGATGTGCACTATACTTATGCTGCATGTCATCGTAATGAATGAAAACATTTACAAACAGTAAAAATAGGTAAAATGTCAATGAAACGGAAGTATACAAGTAGAAAAAATGATATGTTGACTGATACAAGAAACTTAGCACATAGCATGTTACCATTCGGACCTAACTCGCTATGCTCGCTTGAAGGTACAATGCTTATTTTTCATATACATATGTGTTTGAAATCCATTATATTGCTACTCTTATTGTTTATTAGTTCAAATTCAATAAATGTAGAGGTGTTGTTTGTTGTTTCTCCCAATATTTCCTACCATAGAAAACGTGAGCGCCTCACACGTCAATGATAGAATATGATACCTGGTGCGGGGGACCTCACCTGTTCTGACCACTTATAGATCACGGTAAGCCGTTTCTTGGTGATTTTCCTTTGTTTCTCAACCAAAGCGGAAGTTTTAGCAAAAAAAATTTTTTTCCAAAATAGCTCGGGATTGGGGGATGTCAGAGGTGTGGAAAACCTCGGGACGTGACGGGTTAAGAAGCATATTTCTTTGCTTTCAGGCAAATACATAACCCTACAACTGTGAGTTCATGTATTATTCTCGCAGGATGAAGATTCTCAACCCTGAAGCCAGACACACCCTCAAAACACCCACCCAGCCATTCATGCATCCAACAAGCCACCCACTCACTCACCCAGTGACCCATCCAGCCACCCACCAACCCACCCACACCCCCATGCACTTACTTAGCTAGCCACCACCCAGCCAGCCACTCAGTCACACAGCTAGCCAGCCATCCAGTCACTCAGCCAGCCATATCACCAGCCACCTAGCCAGACAGCCAGCTAGCAAGCCAGTCACCCACCCAGCCAGTCAGCCAGACACCCACCCAGATGGCCACCCAAGCACCAACCAGCCACCCACCCAGATGGCCACCCAAGCACCAACCAGCCACCCACCCAGATGGCCACCCAAGCACCATCCAGCCAACCAGCCACCCACCCACCTACCCACCAACCCATCCACTAGAAACCCACAAACCCAACCAGCCACCAACAAACCCAACCAGCCAACAACTCATTCACCTTTTCATCCACCCTCCCAGTTAATCCACCACATCAGACATGCAGCCAACCTGCCAGCCACCCATTTACCCACCTAGCCTGTCACCAAGTCAACCACCCAGCCAGCCAGTCAGCCAGAAAGCCTCTGTCCCATCCATCCAAATGCCCAACCACCCACCCACCCACCCAGCCACATAACCAGCCACATAACCAGCCAACCACCCTTTCAACTTGCCAATGACCCAGCCAGCCAGCCACCTAGTCAATCACCCACCCAGTTAGCCAGCCATCCAATCAGCCAGCCACCCAGCCAGGCTCTGACTCAGCCAGCCACCCATACAACCAGCCACCCATTCAGCCAGCCACCTACTCAACCAGTCACCCATTTAGCCAGCAAACCAGCAAGCCACTCACCCACCCATCAACACATCCATCCGGCCATCCACCCTCCCAGCCATCTAGCACACCACCCAATGACACAGCCACCCACTCAACGAGCTAGCCAGCCAGTAACCCAGGCAGTGATCCAGCCACCCAGCTACCCAATCAGCAATCCAGAAAGCCACACGGCCAGCCACAAACCCAACCACTCAGCCACCCACCCACACCTAGCCAGCCAGTGACCCACCCAGACAACCACCCACCCACCTAGCCAGCCACCCAAGCAGCCAGCCACCCAGCAAGCAACACAGTCATTCAGTCACCAACCCAAACACACAGACAGCCACACACCAGCCTGCAAGCCACCCAGCCAGCCATCCACCCACCAGCAACCTAGCCACCCACCCTCCCACCCAGTCACTCAACCACCAACCCAGCCACACAACCATCAACCTGGTCACCCACCCACCTTCCACCCAGTCACCTACCTATGCATCCAGATACTATCCTACCCACTTGGGCAGTCAGGAACACACCCACTCACTCACCAACCCCCCCACTGAGGGGGGTCACCTTGATGTGGTGGCAGAGCTTTAAGCGTGGTTGGCAGTGCCACTTACTTTGGAGGCCTGCCTAACTTTGTAGGGTTCGGCATTTGTCAGCCTCGTGGACCAAGCACCCCCTACATCACTGGTAGAGGAGGCTTGCTGGTGATGTTAGTCCCTGTCCATTGCCATCTAGGGCAGGGCTTTCACCTCCCCACCTGTTTGCAGTGTGTGGCGTCCCGTAATGCTGGGAGACAGGAGTCCTGGGGGTTGAGCGATGCTGCACGATGCACCCTGCAGCTAGCAATACACCTCTTTGGTCCCTTATACTGGCTAGACAGGCGGCCCGGTTGGGCCCGACCAGGTCAATTGGCTGGTCATGCTTTGGCTAGGGTCAAGTGGGCACTGGGGGGCCTGGTGGCTCCTATCGTCCTGGAGTCACTCTTGCCCAGGTCCCCTGGTGGTTACCCACATATACTCTCCCGCTACCTCTGGGGTCACCAGTGGCTCCATGGTGGGTAGAGGGGTGGGGGAATGAAGTAGTTGTTAAAGGTTAATTGAGGATATAAATCAAAATAAAGTTGACGACCATGTATCTGTCCCTGGCCATTCCCTTCCAACATTGCTTATGTACTACTCTTGAGCCCTACCAGGCCCCTAGAGAATATCCTCCTCTGCCCCAGCATTCTGCTGGGTCTGGGAGGAGTTCTCATCAGGGTGATGTGGCTCTGGGGTTGGCCCCAGATGAGATTGTGCTAGCATCTTATGCCAAATATCTAGTAATAAAATTTGCTCTTAGTGAGTCTGTACTACAGTAGATATAGATATTTTTGATGTGCACCATGCCATCGTCTAAGCGTGTGGAAGGGAACCGAGAATCTCTTCTCAAGGAGATGGAAGTCACCTGGTTGAGGTGTCCCCCCCGGAAGAGAGCTCCTGCTTACTAGCTCTAACCACAGAATCTAATGCAACTATTTCATGCACTCCTCATGGCAGCTTTAACCAATCAAAGGGAGTCATAGTTTCCCATGACCTCCAATACTCAGAGGCATGGCTGTTGGAGGAACTACAATCATCTGATGTGATAAAGGTTGAGCGCCTTCAGAAGAAAACTGATGGAATTTTGACCCCGACCCCGACTTGTTTCTGACATTTGACAAATTAACGATGCCTACATCTGTGAAACTGGCTTGGCTGTCGCATCCAGTGAAACCATATGTGCCTATCCCAAGGTGGTGTTTCAACTGTCAGGGGTATGGACATGTTAGCAAATTTTATCGCCGTGCACAGGCTGGCCTTTCTTGTGTCTGTGTCTCCTGTGGTGGACCATGCCATACCAGTGACTGTACAGGACCCCTTAAATGCTATCACTGTGGAGGTCCTCATACTGTCTCTTCAAAAAACTGTCCAAGATACTGCCTGGAAAAGGAGATTTTGTCCATTTGTACACGTGAGAGGATTTCCTTGCCTGAAGCAAAAATGAGAGCCCAGACTCTCTTCTTTCAGCCTGGCGTTACTTATGCTTCTGTCCTTTCTCGAACGTCAGTGCATCGCCCTGTATTTCAGAGGCATCCTTGAACCATTCCAGTGCCCATTCCTTCAACTTGTGATTTGCAGGATGCTGTCCCCATGGCTAGTCCTGTTTGTGAGAATGATGTTTGCTCGACCATTACTCCGATTGTTTCCGCCCCCACTTCGGTGGCTGATGGCTTGCACACTTCTGTGGTGGTGGCAGGTGTCCGTGTTGATCGGTTTCTTTCGCCTGTCTTACCCAATATGACCGAGGCTCTGTCTGTACCTGGCAAACGTCACCATTGCTCGTCAGAGTCCTCTGAGCCTGAAGACCGGCCACCTAAGGTCTCTGTTGTCAACCCTTGTGTTGACCCCTTGTTCCCTCTGCTCCGCAGGCTGAGGAATCTAGCCAGGTGACAGCTGAAGCTGATGGTTCACCTCTGGTCTGGTCCCCACCTGGGGATGGTGTTGCACAACTTGTTGGTGCTTCAGATCTAAAGCATAGGATGTCCCTCAAATGATTTGAGTACTGTGGACTCTACTTCACTTTTGGGGCTTCTGGCTGTCATATACCTCCAAAGGCAGCCCCCAAGCCACGTTCCAAACAAACTGGTATGCCCACTCCAAAAAGGAGTGTTGTAGAACTTACTTTCTTATCCTCTCGTTTGCCCACGGATGTTTGACAGAGGGTGTGGGTTTCTGGTGCTGGGCAGACTCCTGTGAAGGGCCTTCATGAGCACCAATCCAAACCCACTTGCTTGTGTTGGGCAGGCTCCTGTGAAGGGCCTTCATGAGCACCAATCCAAACCCACTTGCTTGTTGGTTGTACAGTCCCACACTTAATTATCATTCCTCTATTATGGGTTCTATCATCCAGTGGAATTGTCGGGGTTTATGTGCTAAGTATGAGGAACTGTGTCATCTTGTTTCTCAATTTACTCCTCTCTGCATGTGCATCCAGGAGACCATGGTAGGTTATGCTGTTCCTTCCAGTCCTAGTGGCTACCATGCCTTTTATTCCGACCATGTGCCAGGTCAAGGTCGTCATGGAGGTGGTGCTATCTTCCTTCACCAGGATATTCCATACAGTCATCTGAACATCTCTACCCCCCTGCAGGCTGTTGCTCTCTGGATGTTCTTACATCGGCAGTATACAGTTTGCAGTCTTTATCTTCCTCCTAGTGCTACTGTTGAAAGGGTGGATCTGGAATGCCTTATTCATAGCCTTCCTTCTCCCTTTGTTTTACTAGGAGATATGAATGGTCACCATCCACTATGGGGTAACAGTGAGGTCAACCCTCAGAGTGTAGTGCTGGCCTCTTTAGTGGAAGATGAAGAGTTGGGCATTTTAAGCTCCATTTCCATAGCCAGACAGGAACTTTTACTGCCATTGATTTTTCCCTATGCTCAGGTGATGCTGTTTTAGATTTTAATTGGGATGTGTTGCCAGACCTGTATGGCAGCAACCATTTCCCGTTACTCATGACTGCTAGTGCAGGTGGACCTCAGCCACGTCTTCCTCGCTGGCTTCTGGTTAAGGCTGACTGGTCACGTTTCAGGGAATTAAGTTCCATTTCCCTTTCTGTCAATGAGTTTTGCTGTCTTACTGAGGCAGTGTCATATTTCAATAAAGTGTTACACCCAGCAGCCCTATTATCTATTCCAAGAGCGAAGGGTCAGTTTCCTAAATGTCTGGTTCCTTGGTGGAACTCCAAGTGCAGTTCCGCAGTGAGAGCCAAACTAGTCGCCCTCTCTCGACTTCGTTGTCACCGGGGGATCCTCAACATCTGGTAGCATTTCAGAGGGCATGAGCTCATATGAGGTGGGTTTTAAAGGAGGCCAGACGGTCATCCTGGAAGGGTTATGTTTCTTCCATCAATTCAAGGATTTCCATCACCCGGGTGTGGAACCAGGTAAGGAAAATTTCAGGAAAATTTACTGTTCTCTCCCGTCCTGTTTTATCTGTAGCAGGTGGAACTGTGGCTGATCCTTTTGCTGTTGCAGAGTTGCTTGTTGATCATTTTGCCAGTGTGTCACAGAAGCATGCAGATAAGCCTTCGGCTTGCCACCATCGGCGCCTAGAGTCTTGTGGTCTCCGTTTTGCCTCTGCTGGGAGAGAGTCTTACAATGTTCCATTTTCAGTCTCTGAACTCCAGGTGGCTCTGTCACAGTGCCATGATTCTTCTCCTGGTTATGATGATATTCCTTATGTCTTTTTATGTCACCTGTCTGATGACTCCCTTTTGTTTTTGCTTTCACTGTTTAATAAGATCTGGTGTTCTGGGGAGTTTCCTACTTGTTGGGATGTTGCTGTAGTTATCCCCATCCCCAAAGCAGGTAAGGACCACTGAAGGTGACAGATTATCGGCCTATTTCTTTGACGTCTTGTATCTGTAAAGTTCTGGAGAAGATTGTCAATGTTAGGCTTGTGTGGTTTTTAGAGAAAGGTGACTTCTTATCCCCTGCCCGGTAAGGTTTTCGAAAAATGCGATCTACCTCAGATGCACTACTGTCTTTGGAATCTTCTATTTCAAAGGTTTTCTCCACCAACCAACACCAGGTCACGGTATTCTTCGATCTGGAGAAGGCATATGGCACTCTCTTGCGTCATGGCATTTTACTTTCTTTTCATGAGTTTGGTCTTTGTGGGCTCTTGCCTATTATTATTTGGCAGTTTTTGTTTAACCGATTTTTAAGGGTCAGAGTGGGAGGAGTGCTTTCTAATGACCAGGATCTAGAAATGGAGTACCACAGGGGAGTATTCTTAGTGTTACTCTGTTTGCTGTTGCCATTAACAGCATAGGCAGTGTACTTCCTGACTGTGTGCGAGGATCACTATATGTCAATGACCTCTCAATTTTCTTCACCGCATCCAGAATGTCTCTGATAATGAGGAAGTTGCAGCTTGCTCTCAATAGAATTTCTGACTGGGCAGAGTCTCGCGGTTTCTATTTTTCATTAACAAAGACAGTGGCTATGCATTTTTGTCATCCTCGAGGGGTTCACCCAAACCCTGACCTGTATCTCCAAGGTTGGAGAATATCCTGTGTGGAAGAGACGCGGTTTCTGGGTCTTCTGTATGATAGACGACTAACCTGGGTTCCTCATAATCATTCTGTTAAGGCAGCATGTCTAAAAGCTTTGAGTCTTTTGAGGGCTTTGTCTCATACCTCTTGGGGTGTTGACCATCAGACACTGCTACTCTTGCATAGGTCTCTTATTCTTCCTAAACTTGAATATGGGTATGAGGTCTACTCCTCTGCAACAGATGCCCGTCTCTGGTTGTTAAATTCTGTGCATCATGCTGGTGTACGTCTGGCAACCGGGACATTCAGATCGTCCCCAATTTCAAGTTTGTTGGTGGAAGCTGGTGTACTCCCCTTGGTTTTGCGACACCAGTTGCTGATGATGAGGTGTTGGTATCATCTTCACCATATTCCAGACACAATTTCTTGTGCCATTGTCTCCCAGGATTCCCGATCTTCTGATTATGACACTCGTCCTAGTTTCCCGAAGCCCTTTGGTCACAGGGTGCGGTCTGTTATGTTAACCCTCTGTCCCGAGACTGGCAGTTTGTCCACATTGGATCCCAAGAGTGGGTTCTTGGCTACTCCCTTGTGTGACATTTTGTAGGACCGTTGTTGGAAAAAAGGGCTTACTTCCCTCTCAGGTGTCCCACTCTCTCTTTTTAGAACATGCCTCCACTCATGAGGGTTCTGTCCCCGTCTATACTGACAGGTCTAAGACTGATACTGGAGTGGGATTTGGTGTTGTCTTCCCTTCCTTTAGTAGGAGCGGTAGCCTTCCTGGCATTACTTCAATGTATACAGCGAAACTGACTGCAATTTTATATGCTCTTAAAATCATTTTTACTCTCCCCCAATCCGCTTTCGTGATTTTTAGTGACTCGTGTAGTGGTCTGTCTGCACTGGAGTCTTTTAATGCATCCTATCCATTGGTTTTATCAATTTTAGAGTGGCTTTTTCTTCTTGGCCGTCATGGCTGCCACGTGGACTTCTGCTGAGTTCCGGCACATGTTGGTGTGGTGGGCAATGAGAGGGCAGATACACTTGCTAAAGTTGCGTCTTCTCAACAGTCCCCAACCAACTACCCTCTTCCTGCATCTGATGTAACACTTTCGTTGCGGTACGCAATTCGTACATGTTGGCAGAGACACTGGGATGGTGTTGCTCATAATAAACTAAAAGAAATCTTTCAGAGAGCGGTTGTGCCAAGGGTTCTTCCCTCCATGTCTCGGTGATTGGAGGTGGCTCTTGCTAGGCTTCGCATTGAGAACTCTTGGCTTACACATGGGTTCCTCGTGAGTGGTGAGACTCAACCATCCTGTTATGACTGCCTTGTTCCCCTTACTGTCTGTCACTTGCTGGTCAAGTGTCCAGGTTTGGGGGACCTACGTCAGAGATTCCTCCATAGGCATAAGGGAGCAGATGGTGCTTTCTCTTTGTCCTCGATGCTTGGTGAAGCCTCTAGCGATTTTACAGATGTTTTTAGTTTTCTTTAGGTGGTGAGCCTCCTTCCAATTTTATAACTAATTGATATTTTAAAAATAATATTATTAATTTATTATTCACAGTGTTTTATTCCTACTAACCGATATTAACTTCATTTTGAATATGCACTTTTTATTGTGCTGCGTCTTTTACCCTGTTGTCCGGCAGCATATGACCCTAGCAGTTGCGCCCCAGATTTAATTAATACAATCAATCAGTCAATCAACTCACCCACCCACCCATCCACTCACCCTTCCACCCATCCATTCACCCAACCACCCATCCACCAGCCCCACCAGCCAGCCATCCACCCACCCTCCACCCACCATCATGCCACTCACCACCTCACCCAACCAACCACCTAGCCAACCACCCACACACCAAGCCACCCACACACCAAGCCCCCCATGCACCAAGCCACCCATGTACCAAGCCACCCATGCACCCACCCACACATCAAGCCACCCCATGACCCACCCACCCAAACACTCATCCTCCCACACAGCCACTCAGAAACCCACAATCCACCTACTCAGCAACTCACAAACCCACAAGGCACCCACCCAGACAGTCACACACCCACAAGCCACCCACCCACAAGCCACCCACCCACCTGTCCACATATTCACCCACCCACACACCCACTCAGCAGCCCACCAACCCACCCACCCATCCACACACTCACCCAGCCACAAACCCAACCATCTACCCACCCATCCACACCCACCCACCCACACCCACACACAGCCACACTCACACACAAGCTAAACACCCACTCAGCCACCCACCCACCCACCAAGCAAGTTACTCACTGACCGTGTTAGCCACCCAGCCAGCCACCCACCCACCCATCCACCCTGACAGCCAACCACCCACCCACTCAACCACCTACCAACCCAACCATTCACCCACCAACACAGTCTGCCACCCACCCAACCACCTGACCACTCACCTAGCCACCCAGCCACCCACCATTCCACCCACCAACACACCCACTCAATCCCCACTCACCCACACAGCAACCTACCACCCACAAACCACCCATTCATCCACTCACTCACCCAGCCACCCACCCACCCACTCACTCTTCTAGCCACAACCTCAACCATCCATCCACCCACACAGCCACCCACCCAGCCACCAACCAAACCATCCACCTATCCACCCAGTAAACCACCCACTCACAAAGAAAGCCATAAACCAATCCTGCAAGCCACCCAGCCAGTGAGGCACTTGCCCACCCACTCAGTCATCCAGCCCCCCACCCATCCAGCCACCTACCCACCTAACCAGCCTCTCACCCACCCAACCACCCACCCATACACTCACCCTCCCACACACTCACCCACCCACCCACACACACCCATGCAGAAACCCATCAACCCACCCACCCATCTACCCACCCACATACCCACCCACCCATGCAGAAACATATCAACCCACCCACCCACCCACACACCCAACCATGCACCCTTATACCCACCAATCCATCCACCCACCCACTAACTATCCCAATCAAGTCATCCACCCACCCACCCACTAATCGAGTCAGCCATCCACCCACCCACCCAACCACCCAGATAATTACCCACTCAACCACCGACCCACCCGCCCACCAGGAAAACTACTCACCAACCCAGTTAGCTGCCCAGCTACCAACCTACCCACCCATCCACCCAGACAGCCAGCCAGCGACCCACCAACCCACCCAGCCACACACCAAGCCACCCACCCACCCAGCCACACACCAAGCCACCCACCACCACATCCACCCAATCTCCACTTACCAACCCAGCAACCCACCCCCCACCCACTCACCCATCCACCCATCCACGCATCCACTCATCCAGCCACAACCCTACCCAACCATCTATCCACACACCCACCCACCCACCAACCCACCCATCCACCAAGAAAACCATGCATCAATCCAGCTAGCCACCCAGCCAGTCAGCTAGCCATCCACCCACCCACCCACCCAGACAGCCACCCACACACCCACCCAGACAGCCACCCACACACCCAGGTATCCAACTACCTAGCAAACCAGCCAATAACCCCCCCCCTCCAGCCATTCATCTGCCCACTCTGTCGGCCACCCATCCACCCAGCCAGAAAACCTCCCACCTAACCAGATGCACTTCCACCCAACCAGCTACCCTCCCACCCAACCAGCTACCCTCCCACCCAACCAGCTACCCTCCCACCCAATGAGCTGCCCACCCACTCAACCAGTTGCCCACCCACTCCTTCAGTGACATAGCCACCCAGGCACCCAGCCACCCAGGCACCCAGCCACCCACCAAGCCAGTCAGGAAGACAGCCACCCAGCCACTCAACCATTTAGCCATTGACCCACCCACAGCCCAGCAACCCAACTGGCAGCTTTAACACCCAGATAGCCATCCATCCATCCACCCACCCAGACAGCCAGGCAACCACTCACCCACCCACCCAGGCAGCCAGCCACCCATCTGGTCAGTCATTTACCCAACCAACCAGATCCTCCCCCCCCAAAGAACCAGCCACCCCTCACAGAGCCAACCACCCACCCACCCAGCCCCAAACCCACCCTCCCAGCCAGTCAGCCAGCTAGCCACCTATCCACCCACCCACCCAGGCTGACAACCAGCCGACCAGCTGACCAGCCAGCCATCTTCCCACACAGTCATGCACACATCCTGCCACCTAGCCAGCCAACCATCCACACACCCAGCAAGCCTGCCATCCAGCTAGCCACCTACCTACCAAGCAGCCACTGATCTACCCACCCAGCCACTCACCCATTCATCCATCCACCCAGCCACATAGCCACCCACCCAGCCAGCTGCCCATCCAACTAGCTGCCCAGCTAACTAGCCACCCAGCTATCTACCCACCCAGCTATCTACCCACCCACCCATCCATCCGTCCACCCATCCATCCACCCACCCATCCAACAAGCCACACACCCACCCAACTATCATACCAGCCACCCAGACACTCAGCCAATCAGCCATACATCCACACACCCACCAACCCAGCCACCCAACCAACCATCCACTCACTCAATGAACCACCCACCCATCCAATCAGTCACAAACCCAACCAGCCATCAAACCACTCAGCTAACCACCAAGTCACCAAGGAACCCAGCCACTCACCCAGCTTGCCAGCCACCCATCCAGTCACTCCCTCACCCCCCCAATTCATCCATCCAACCACCTACCCATCCACCCATCCAGCCAACCACCCACCTACCCAACCACCCGCTGTCTCATCCAGATATCCATCCACTACCTAGCCACACATCCAACCACCCATCCACCCATCCACTCTACTAGCCACACACCCACCCACACAGCCACCCATCCAGATGGCCACATAGTCACCAAGCCAGCCACACAGCCACCTAGCCAGCCATGCAGCCAGCCACTCAGCCACCTACCAAGCAAGCCACCCAATCAACCCCAACCCCAACGACCCACACAATCACCAACTCTCCCATCCATTTATCCAGCCACCCACACACCAACCAAACAATAAACCGACCCATGCAGATAGCCTCCCAGCCAGTCACCCACACACCCAGTCAGCCATGCAGAACCCAGTCAGCCACCCAGTCAGTCATGGAGAACCCAGTCAGCCACTCAGTCAGACACTCAGCCAGCCACTCAACCAGCCACCATGCCAACTACCCAGCCTGCTACCCAGGCAGCCTGTGAACCAGCTAATCAGTCAGCCAGCCAGCCACATAATCACACACACACACCCAGCCACCCTACTATCCATTCACTCAGCCAGTCACTCACACCTTCACACAGCCACCTACACAACAAGCCAGCCACCCACCTACCAAGCTAGCCTCCCAACAACCCAGTTAGCCACCCAACAACCCAGTTAGCCACCCAACAACCTAGTTAGCCACCCAACAACCTAGTTAGCAACTCAGCCGCCCACTTAGCTACTCGACCATCCAGTCAGCTATCCAACCACCCAGTCAGCCACCCAGCCACAGACCCACCAACCCACCCAGCCACAGACCCACCAACCCACCCAGCCACAGACCCACCAACCCAGCCACAGACCCACCAACCCAGCCAGCCGCAGACCCACCAATCCAGCTACCCACAGACCCATCACCCCATCCAGCCAGCCAGCCAGTCAGCCACCCTCGCACCCACCCACCCATTCATCCAACCACTCATCCGTCCAACCACCCACCCATCCAGCCACCCATCCAGCCAGCCACCCAGCCATCCAGCCATCCATCTACCCAACCATCCATCCACTCACCCAACCAACCAGCCACCCACCAACCAACCCACCCACCCATCAAAACCAGCCACCCATCCATCCACCTAAGCCATCTGGCCATACATCCACACACCCACCCACTCAGCCATACACCCACACACCCAGCCACCCAGCCACACACACAGCCACCCAGTCACACCCAGCCATCCACCCACCCAGTCATCCTCCCACCCAGCCACACACCCAGCAACCCAGCCACACACCCAGCAACCCAGCCACACACCCAGCCACCCAGTCACACCCAGCCATCCACCCACAAAGCCATTCACACACCCAGCCATCCACCCACCCAGCCATCCACCCACCCAGTCATCCTCCCACCCAGTTATCCACCCACCTAACCAACCACCCACCCAGCCACCCACACGGCCACCCAAAAATCCAGCCAGCAATCAACGCTCCCACCCATCCAACCAGTGTCCCAGACACCCAGCCATTATCCAGCCATCCACCCACCCACCCACCCACCCACCCACCTGCCCACATATCCACCCAGCCACCAAACCTACCAGCCAACAAATCATTTAGCCAACCACCCAGCTACCCTCCCACCCAACCATCCATCCATCCAACCAACTCCCACTCAGCCAGCCACTCACCCAGCTAACCACTCACCCAGCTATCCAGCCAACCAGCCAGCCAATCAGCCAGCCAGCCAATCAGCCAGCCTGCCAATCAGCCAGCCTGCCAATCAGCCAGCCTGCCAATCAGCCAGCCTGCCAATCAGCCAGCCAGCCAATCAGCCAGCCAACCAACCACCCACCAATTGAGTAACCTTCCCACCCACCCAGCAACCTATCCACCCAGTCAGCCAACCACCAACCAGGTCAGCCACCCACCAGGCCAGCCAACCACCAGGCCAGCCAACCACCAAGCCAGCCACCCATTCACCCGCCGGGCCACCCACCGACCCACCCACCGACCCAGCCACTAAATTCTGCCAGACAGCTACTCATCCAGCCAGCCAACCAGAAAGCCAGTCATAAACACAGCCACTCAGCCATCCAACCACTCAGTTAGTTAGTCACCCACCCACCCACCCAGCAAGCCAGTGACCCAGACAGTCAGCCACCCAGGCAGCAAGAAGGTCATCCAGCCACCTAGCCAGCCTTACACTCAGTCACCAAGTCACTCAGCCACCCACCCACACACCCAACCAGCCAAACACCCAGCCTGCCAGCCAGCCACCCAGTCAGCCAGACACCCACCAATCCATCTACACAACCACCCACTCAGTCACTCACCCACCCAACCACTCAGCCACCCACCCATCAAAACAGTCACTAACCAACTTACCCACCCGCCAACCCAGCCAACCACCCACCAACCCAGCCAACCACCCACCATCCCAGCCACAATACCACCTGCCCAGTCATCCACACACCAATTCAGTCACCCATCCACAAACCCAGCAACCTACTCACACAGCAAGCTACCAACCAACCCACCCTCCCACCTGCTCACCCACCCACCCACCCATTCACCAAGCCAGACATGCACCCACCTACCCACTCACCTTGCCAACCACCCACCAGGCCAGAAAACCCAATAAGCCAGCCACCCACCAATCCAGCAAGCCACACTCCTACCCAGACAACCACCCACCCACCAAACCAGTCACTTACCCAGCCAGTCAGGCATGCACCCACATTGTAAGCCACCCACCCACACAATCACTCACCTAGTCACCCACCCAGCTACCAATCCACCCAGCCAGCTACCCACCCACCCAAAGAGTCACTCATCCACCCACCCAGTAACCCTGACATACAGCTAGCAAGGCAGACAGCCAACCAACTTCTCAATGCCTGACCCACCCATCAACCCCCCCACCAACCCACCCACCCACTCATCTACCCACCCACCCACTCACCTACCTACCAACCCACCCACTCACCTACCTACCAACCCACCAACCCCACTCATCCACCCACCCATCCAACTACCCACACACCCACCCACACACCCAGCCTGTCAGCCTCTCACCCAGTCAGCCAGACGCCCACCAATCCATCTATACAACCATCCACCCAGCCAAACACCCACCCAACCACTCAGCCACCCACACACCCAAATACTCAGCCCATCCACCCACCAACCCAGCCAACCACCCACCATCCTAGCCACCATACTGCCTACCCAGTCAGCCACTCACCCACCCAGTCACCCATCCACAAACACAGCAACCCACATACACACCAAGCCACCAACCAACCCACTCTCCCACCTACTCACCCACCTACCCACCCAACCACCCACCCACTCACCAAGATAGCCATGCACTCACCTACCCACTCATCGAGCCAACCACCTACCAAGCCAGAAACCCCACCAAGCCAGCCACCCACTAACCCAGCTAGTCACCCATCTATCCACCCACCAACCCACCCACCTACCCATCCACCTATCCACCAAGCCTGCCAGCCATTCACTCAGTAAGCCAGACACCCACCAACCCATCTACACAACCCTCCACCCAGCCACTCACTCCCCCACCCACCAACCTAAACCCACCCACACACCAAGCCACCAACCAACCCACCCTCCCACCTACTCACCCACATACCAACCCACATACCAACCCACCCAACTACCCACCCAACCAACTACCCACCCAACCAACAACCCACCCACTCACCAAGCCAGCCATGCACCCACGTACTTTCTCATCTAGCCAACCACCCACCGAGCCAGAAAACCCACCAGACCAGCCACCCACCAACCCAGCCAGCCACCCATCTGTCCACCTACCCACCAACCTACCCACCCACCAACCCCACCCTTCCACCCACCCACCAACCCCACCCTTCCACCCACCCACCAACCCCACCCTTCCACCCACCCACCAACCCCACCCTTCCACCGACCAACCCATCCACCCAGCCTGCCAGCCACTCACCCAGTCAGCCAGACACCCATCAATCCATCAACACAACCACCCACCCAGCCACCCAACCACTGCCACCCAACCACTCAGTCACGGAACCATTCAGCCACACCCACACAAAAACTCAGCCACAAACGCACCCACCCACCCACCAACCTAGCCAACCAGCCACCATCCCAGCCACCATACCACCTGCCCTGTCACCCACACAACCACCCAGTCACACATTCACAAACACAGCAACTCACCCACACACTAGTCCACCAACCAACCCACCCTCTCACATACTTACCCACCTACCCACCCACCCAACCACCAACCCAACCACCCACCCACTCACCAAGCCAGCCATGAACTCACCTATCCACTCACCTAACCAACCAACCACCGAGCCAAAAACTCCACCAATCCAGCCACCCACCCATTTATCCACCCACCCATCTATCCACCCACCCATCTATCCACCCACCCACCTACCTACCCACCCATTAATCTCACCCATCCACCCACCCATCCACCTACCCACACACTCAATCCGCCAGCCTCTCACCCAGTCAGACACCCACCCACCAATCTATCTACACAACCACGCACCCAACAACCCAGCCACCCACCCATGCAACCATCAATCAAAACCCACCCACACACCAAGCCACCAACTAACCCACCCTTCCACCTACTCACCCACCCTTCCACCTACTCACCCACCTACCCACCCACCCAACTACCCACCCAACCAACTGCCCACCCACTCACAAAGTCAGTCATGCATCCACCTACCCAGTCACTTAGCCAACCACCCACCATGCCAGAAACCTCACCAAACCAGCCACCCACCAACCCAGCCAGTCATCCAACCGACCATCCACCCACCTATTCAACCACACACTCAACCAGCACCTACCAGCAAAACCAGCCACCCACACTGTCAACCACCCACCCACCTGCCCAAAAACCCACCTACCCACTCAACCACAAACATACACACTGAGCTAGCTACCCACCCAGCCAGACAGCCATTCAGCCACCCACCCACCCAGACAGCCATTCAGCCACCCACCACCCAGACAGCCATTCAGCCACCCACACACCCAGAAAACTGCCTACCCACCCACCCAGACAACTGTCCACCCACTCACCCAGACAACTGTCCACCCACTCACCCAGACAACTGTCCACCCACTCACCCAGACAACTGTCCACCCACTCACCCAGAAAACTGCCCACCCAACCAGCCAGACAATCACCTAGACAGCCATTGACCCACCCACCTAGCCAGTTAGCCACACCTACCCACACAGACAGCCATTGACCCACCCACCTAGCCAACTAACCACCCCCACCCACCCATCTGCCCATACATTCAGCCAACAATCAACCCAGACTTTCAGTCACCTACCCAAGCAGTCAGCCAGAATGCACCCAGCCAGCATGCAGCCAGCACACCCCCTATCTACCCACCCATCTACCTACCCAACCAGCCACCTACCTATCCAGCCAACAGACACCCAGCCAGCCAGCCACCACCCAACCCTCAACCACCCAGTCAGGCACCTACCCAGGCATCATACATCACACCCAGCCACCCAGCCATCCAGCCAACCACCCCAACTTGCCACCTACTCACCCAGCAAGCCACCCATTCACTCAGCCACTCAGCAAGCCACCCATCAGCCCAGCCACACAGCAACCCTACCAGTCACCCACACTCCTACCCACCCAGTCAGTCACCTACCCAACCAGCCACCCACCCACAAAGCTTGTCAGCCAGCTAGCCAGCCAGCTACCCACTCCGACAGCAAAACAGTCATCGAACAACCCAGCCATCAGCTATCTAGCCACCAAGTCACACAACCTGCCAGCTACCTACCCACACTCCTAGCCATCCACACACCGTCTGCTAGCAAGCATATACAATAGTACACATAACATTATTTTACATGTTTCTTAAGGAGAGTATGGTACACAAAGGAGAAACCGAAATAAGAAAACGATTTCAATAATTTTATTGCAATATGGTTATGAAGTATTTTTGCATTGTGTATGTTTGACAGAATGCTTTCCTTCATTCATACTAACTCTACATTTTCTGCACATATACTGTAGTGGATAAAATACATCCCCATCCACACTGCATCAATACACTGCATGTGCAAGGATATAACTATGGTATCCCACAACCGCACAAATGTGTAGGAGATTTTAACACCATGCTGTGCGGTTGTTCCCACACAGAGCTCTGCAACCCACCCAGCCACCACCCCACAAACCCATCCACTCATCCAAACACCTACCTGGCCACCCACTCACCCATCCCACTCAACTGGCCACTCACCTAGCCAGCCAGTCAGCCAATCACCCACTCACCCACCCACCCACACAGCCAATCACCCATCCAGCCAACCACTAATCCACTAAGTAACCCATTCACCCACCAGTCACCCACCCAAACAGTCACCCACCTGCCCACCCAGTCACAAAGCTATCCATCCACCCACTCTACAAGCTCTGGCCACAGACCCACCCACCCACCCAGCTGCCCACCCTCCAAACCAGTCACCCATCAACCCAGCCACTCAGCCATCCAGTCACCCAGTCAGCCAGTCACCCAGCCAGTCGGCCACTCACCCAGTCAGCCATCCAGCCAGCCACCCATCAACCAAGAAGCCCATCCAGCCACCCACATACCGACCCACCCATCCAACCACCCAGCCAGCCAGCTACTCACCCACCCAGAGAGCCACTCATCAATCCACCAAGCCACCCAGCCATCTAGCCGGACAGGCAGACGGTCACCCACCCAACCAACCCTTCCCATAACCCACCCACTAACCAACCACCCACCCAGCTGCTCAGTCAGTCAGCAGCCACCCAGCCATTCATCCACCCACCCAACCAGACAACCACCCAGCCACCCGTGCTCCCAGACACTCTCCTTGTCAGCCACCCATGCAGTCGGCCAGCCACCACCCAGCTGGCAACCAACTCAAGTAGCCAGCCAGGCACTCAAGCAGTCAGCCAGCCACCCTCCAATCCACCCACCGAGCCCTTAGTCACTGCCCAACCATCCCACCAGCACCCACCAGCCATCCACCCACCAGCACCCACCAGCCATCCACCCACCTACCTAACCATCTATCCACCCAACCACACACCCACCCATCCACCCAGCCACCCACCCAACCACCCAAACACACATCTACCCACCTACTGTACAGACCCACCCACCCATTGAGCCAGCAAGCAGCCAGCCACCCAGCCACCCAGCTCCCCGGTATGCCAGTCACCTAACCAGCCAGTCACCCAGCGATCTAGTCATCCAGCCACCCACCCACGAAGCCACCCACCCACCATTTCTGTTACAGAGCAACCCACCCACCAGCAAGGCACCCAGCCACCATGCAACCCATCCAGCCACTTCTACAACAAACCAACCCAGCCACCCAACCACACAGCCAGCCACAAAGCCAGCCACCCTGGAAACTTGCCACAGAGGAACCCTGCCACCCAGTTATCCAGCCACCCAGCCACACAGGCATGCAGCTGGCCAGTCACCCCCCCCCAAGCCAACCACCCAGCCACCACCTAGACACTGACCCAGATAGTCAGCCACCCAACCACCCACCCACTCTGCCACTAACCTAGCATCCCATCCACCCACCCACCCATTCACCAAGCCAGCCATGCACCTACCTACCCACTCACCTTGCCAACCACCCACCAAGCCAGAGAACCCACCAAGCCAGCCACCAACCCACCAATCCAGCCAGCCAGTCATACACCTACCTACCCACTCACCTTGCCAACCACCCACCAAGCCAGCCACCCACCCACCCAGTCACCAACCCACCCACCCAGCCACCAACCCACCCACCCAGCCACCAACCCACCCAGTCACCAACCCACCCACCCAGCCACCAACCCACCCACCAACCCACCCACCAACCACCAACCCACCCACCAACCACCAACCCACTCACCCAGCCACCAACCCACCAATCCAGCAAGCTACACACTTACCCAGCCAAACACCCACCCACCCACCAAACCAGTCACTCACCCAGCCAGTCAGCCTCCCACCCACATTGTAAGCCACTCACCTACCCAGTCACTCACCTAGCCACTCACCCATCCAGCCAGCCACCCATCTACTAATCCACCCAGCCAGCTACCCACCCACCCAGAGGGACACTCATCCACCCACTTAGCCAGCAACCCAATAACACAGACATCTAGGTAGCAGGGCAGACAACCACCCAACCCCTGACCCACCCATCATCTCCTCACCAACCCACCCACCCAACCACTCTTCAACCCCCAACCAACCTGCCCACCCATACATCTATCCACCCACCCACTCACCTATCTACCAACCTAACAACACAACCCATCCACCCACCCAACCACCCACACACCCAACCAAACACCTAGCCTGCCAGCCTCTCACTTAGCCAGACACCCACCAATCCATCTACACAACCATCTACCAGCCACCCACACACCCAAACACTCAGCAACCAACCCCCCCACCCCACCACCCACCAACCAAGCAAACCACCCACCATCCCATTCACCATCCCATCCACCATACCACCTGCCCAGTTACCCACTCATCCACCCGGTCACCAATCCACAAACCCAGCAACCCACCCACAAACCCAGCAACCCACCCACAAACCCAGCAACCCACCCACACACCAAGCCACCAACCCACCCACACACCAAGCCACCAACCCACCCACCCTCCCACCTACTCACCCACCCAACCACCAACCCAACCACCCACCCACTCACCAAGCCAGCCATGCACTCACCTACCCACTCACCTAACCAATCACCCACCAGGCCAGAAACCCCAACCACCCACCAACCTACTCAGCCACCCATCTATCCACCCACCCACCAACCTACTCAGCCACCCATCTATCCACCCACCCACCTACCTACCCTCCCACGAACCCCACCCATCCATCCACCCACAAACCAACCCACACATCCAGTTTGCCAGCCTATCACCCAGTCAGCCAGACACCCACAATTCTATCTACTGTACACAACCACCCACTGAGCCACCCACCCACCCAACCACCAACCTAAACCCACCCACACACCAAGCCACCAACTAACCCACCCTTCCACATACTCACCCACCAAACTACCCACCCAACCAACTGCCCACTCACTCACAAAGTCAGCCATGCATCCACCTACCCAGTCACTTAGCCAACCACCCACCGTGCCAGAAACCTCACCAAGCCAGCCACCCACCAACCTAGCCAGTCATCCAACCAACCATCCACCCACCCACCCAACCACACACTCAACCAGCACCTACCAGCAAAACCAGCCACCCACACTGTCAACCACCCACCCACCTGCCCAAAAACCCACCTACCCACTCAACCACAAACATACACACTGAGCTTGCTACCCACCCAGCCAGACAGCCATTCAGCCACCCACCCACCCAGACAGCCATTCAGCCACCCACACACCCAGACAGCCATTCAGCCCACCCACCCACCCACCCACCCAGACAACTGTCCACCCACTCACCCAGAAAACTGCCCACCCAACCAGCCAGACAATCACCTAGACAGCCATTGACCCACACACTTAGCCAGTTAGCCACACCCATCCACCCAGACAGCCATTAACCCACCCACCTAGCCAGCTAACCATCCCCACCCATTCATCCACCCATACATCCAGCCAACAATCAACCCAGACATCGAGTCACCCACCCAAGCAGTCAGCCAGAATGCACCCAGCTAGCATGCAGCCAGCCAACCCCCTATCTACCCACCCATCTATCTACCCAGCCAGCCACCTACCTATCCAGCCCAGAGACACCCAGCCAGCCAGCCACCACCCAACACACAACCACCCAGTCAGGCACCTACCCAGGCATCATACATCACACCCAGCCACCCATCCATCCAGCAAGACACCCCAACTTGCCACCTTCTCACCCACCAAGTCACCCATTCACTCAGCCACTCAACAAACAACCCATTAGCCCAGCCACCCAGCAACCCTACCAGTCACCCACACTCCCACCCACCCAGTCAGTCACCTACAAAACCAGCCCCCCACACACAAAGCTAGTCAGCCAGCTAGCCACCCAACTACCCACTCCGCCAGCGAAACAGTCATTGAACAACCCAGCCATCAGCTGTCTAGCCACCAATTCACACAACCTCCAAGCTACCCACCCACACCCCTAGCCATCCTTACACCCAGTCTGCCAGCAAGCATATACAGAACACATAACATTATTTTACATGTTACTTAAGTAGAGTATGGTACACAAAGGCGAAACCGAAACAAGAAAACAATTTCAATAATTTTATTGCAATATGGTTATGAAGTATTTTTCCATTGTGCATGTTTGACAGAATCCTTTCCTTCATTCATATTAACTCTACTGTACATTTTCTGCACAAATACTGTAGTGGATAAAATACACCCCCATCCACACTGCATCAACACACTGCATGTGCAAGGATTTAACTATGGTATCCCACAACTGCACAAAGATGTGGGAGACTTTCACACCATGCTGTGCGGTTGTTCCCACACAGAGCTATGCAACCCACCCAGCCACCACCCCACAAACCCATCCACTCATCCATACACTCACCTGGCCACCCACTCACACATGTCACTCAACTGGCCACTCACCTAGCCAGTCAGTCAGCCAATCACCCACTCACCCTCCCACCCACACAGCCAACCAGCCACCCACCCAACCACTCACCCACCTGCCCATCCAGTCACAAGGCTATCCACCCACCCACTCTGCAAGCTCTGGCCACTCACCCACCCAGCTGCCCACCCACCAAACCAGTCACCCATCAACCCAGCCACTCACTAACCCAGTCACACACCAACCCAGTCAAACACCAACCCAGCCACTCAGCCACCCAGTCACCCAGTCACCCAGCCAGTCAGCACTCACCCAGTCAGCCATCCAGCCAACTACCCATCAACCAAGAAGCCCATCCACCCATCCAGCCACCCACATACCCACCCACCCATCCAACCACCCAGCCAGCCAGCAACCCACCCACCCAGAGAGCCACTCATCCACCCGCCAAGCCACCCAACCATCTAGGCAGACAGTCACCCACCCACCAACCCACCCACCCACCCAGCTGCTCAGTCAGTCAGCAGCCACCCACCCACTCAATCACTCATCCACCCACCCAACCAAACAACCACACAGCCACCCGTGCTCCCAGACACCCTCCCTGCCACCCACCCATGCAGATAGCCAGCCACCACCCAGCTGGCAACCAACTCAAGTAGCCAGCCAGACACTCAAGGAGTCAGCCAGCCACCCTCCAATCCACCCACCCAGCCCTTAGCCACAGCCCAGCCCCCCAACCGTCCCACCAGCACCCACCAGTCATCCACCCACCTACCTAACCACCTATCCACCAAGCCACACACCCACACAACCATCCATCCACCCAGCAACCAACCCAACCACTCGTCCACCCACCTACAGACCCACCCACCGATTAAGCCAGCAAGCAGCCAGCCACCCAGCTCCCCAATATGCCAGTCACCCAAACAGCCGGTCACCTAGCGATCCAGTCATCCAGCCATCCAGCCATGAAGCCAGCCACCCACCATTTCTGTTAAAGAGCCACCCACCCACCAGCAAGGCACCCAGCCACCAAGCAACCCATCCAGCCACTTATACAACAACCAACCCAGCCACCCAACCACCCAGCCAGCCACAAAGCCAGCCACCCTGGAAACTTGCCACAGAGGAACCCAGCCACCCAGTTATCCAGCCACCCAGCCACACAGGCATGCAGCTGACCAGTCACCTTCCCCCAAGCCAACCACCCAGCCACCACCTAGACACTGACCCAGACAGTCAGTCACCCAACCACCCACCCACCCTGCCACTAACCTAGCATCCCATTCACACACCCACCCATTCACCAAACCAGCCATGCACCTACCTACCCATTCACCTTGCCAACCACCCACCAAGCCAGAGAACCCACCAAGCCAGCCACCCACCCACCCACCCACCCACCCAGCCACCAACCCACCCACCCAGCCACCAACCCACCCACCCAGCCACCAACCCACTAATCCAGCAAGCCACGCACCTACCCAGCCAAACACCCACCCACCCACCAAACAAGTCACTCACCCAGCCAGTCAGCCTCCCACCCACATTGTAAGCCACCCACCCACCCAGTCACTCACCAAGCCACTCACCCATCCAGCCAGCCACCTAGCTACTAGTCCATCCAGCCAGCTACCCACCCACCCAGAGAGACACTCATTCACCCACTCAGCCAGCAACCCAATAACACAGACATCTAGGTAGCAGGGCAGGCAGCCACCCAACCCCTGACCCACCCATCAACCCCTCACCAACCCACCCACCCAACCACCCATCCACCCTTAAACCACCAACCAACCTGCCCACCCACACATCTATCCACCCACCCACTCATCTATCCACCCACCCACTCACCTATCCACCCACCCACTCACCTATCCACCCATCCACTCACCTATCTACCAACCTAACAACACAACCCATCCACCCACCCATACAACTACCCACACACCCAATCAAACACCCAGCCTGCCAGCCTCTATCTTAGTCAGCCAGACACCCAACAATCCATCTACACAACCACCTACCAGCCACCCACTTACCCAAACACTCAGCCACCAACCCCCCCACCCCCCACACACCAAAACAGCAAACCACCCACCATCCCATTCACCATACCACCTGCCCAGTTACCCACACATCCACCCAGTCACCATTCCACAAACCCAGCAACCCACCCACAAACCCAGCAACCCACCCACACACCAAGCCAACAACCAATCCACCCTCTCATCTACTCACCCACCAATCCACCCACTCACCAAGCCAGCCATGCACCCACCTACCCACTCACCAAGCCAGAAACCCAACCAAGCCAGCCATCCACCAACCCACCCAGCCACACATCTATCCACCCACCCACCCACCAACCCCACACATCCACACACCCATCCACCCACCCACCCAGCCTTCCAGCCTCTCACCCAGTCAACCAGGGACCCACCAATTCATCTATACAACTACCCACCCAGCCACCCACCAACCCAACCATCAACCCAGCAACCAACCCACACACCAAGCCACACACCAACCTACCCTCCCACCTACTCACCCACCCAACCACCAACCCAACCACCCACCCACTCACCAAGCCAGCCATGCACTCACCTACCCACTCACCTATAGTCTCACCAATCTAAAACCAAGGTTTGGGTGGAGTCCAGCCGGGGATTTCCCGGCGTACAGCGTTGCCTTGTTTCCTATACTCTGATTGGGTAGTGGCTGACCTAGTTCGTCCGCTCACACGTCGCCACCTGGCCTGACATGACTTCACCCACTTCTGTGTGTGTGTGTGTGTGTGTGTGTGTGTGTGTGTGTGTGTGTGTGTGTGTGTGTGTTTGTGTGTGTTTTTTTGTGTGTGTGTAAAGACAAACTAATTTAAGTTATAAATATAATTTAAGTTACCGATATATATATAACAAAGTGAACAGTGGAAGCACGTGACAGAAGCTTAATCTCCCTCCAATGGATTAACTCCCAGTATGGGCCTGGATGTTGCCGCTCGTGAGTGTTTTAACTTATTTATTTCTATTAATAAAATAGCGTATGTTCTACTGATTCTTTCATATTATATTATAAACGTAATTGTTACATTACTTACCCAACTTAGAACTACCGTGAAAGTCGGTGAAAGTAACTAATTTTTTTTTAGCACCACTGTAAAATATGTATGCCACGTTTCTTTATTGATGTACAAGAGCCATATGCATTACTAGTTTACCTTCCTTTGATATGCTAGAATACCTACGTTTATATTGTGTTAGTATGTGTGTACCTATCTGTGATAGGTATTACATATATAACAGAATCTACTCATCGCTCGTTTAGGAAGTATGGCATGGCTGCACCCAGCGCCAGACCCCACGCAAACCTTGGTTTTAGATTGGTGAGACTATAACCAATCACCCACCAGGCCAGAAACCCAACCAACCCAACCACCCACCAACCCACTCAGCTACCCATCTATCCACCCACCCACCTACCTACCCACCCATGAACCCCACCCATCCATCCACCCACAAACCAACCCACACACCCAGTTTGCAAGCCTATCACCCAGTCAGCCAGACACCCGCAAATCTATCTACTCAACCACCAACTCAGCCAACCTTCCACCCAACCACCAACCTAAACCCACCCACACACCAAACCACCAACTAACCCACCCTTCCACATACTCACCCACATACCCACCCACCCAACTACCCACCCAACCAACTGCCCACTCACTCACCAAGTCAGCCATGCACCCACCAACCAAGTCACTTAGCCAACCACCCACAATGCCAGAAACCTCACCAAACCAGCCACCCACCAACCCAGCCAGTCACCCAACCCAACCATCCACCCACCCACCCAACCACACACTCAACCAGCACCTACCAGCAAAACCAGCCACCCACATTGTCAACCACCCACCCACCTGCCCAAAAACCCACCTACCCACTCACCACAAGATACACACCGAGGTAGCCACCCATCCAGCCAGACAGCCATTCAGCCACCCACTCACCCAGATAGCTATTCAGCCACCCACCCACCCAGATAGCCATTCAGCCACCCACCCACCCAGACAGCCATTCAGCCCACCCACCCACCCAGAAAACCACCCACCCACCCACCCAGACAACAGCCCACCCACTCACCCAGAAAACTGCCCACCCAGCCAGCCAGACAATCATCTAGACAGCCACTGACCCACCCACCTAGCCAGTTAGCCACACCTACCCACACAGACAGCCATTGACCCACCCATCTAGCCAGCTAACCACACCCACCCACCCATCCACCCATACATTCAGCCAACAATGAACACAGGCAACCAATCACCCACCCAAGCAGTCAGCCAGCATGCACCCAGCCAACCCCCTCTCTACCCACCCATCTACCCACCCATCTACCTACCCATCTACCCACCCATCTACCTACCCAACCACCCACCTAGCTATCCAGCCCAGAGACACCCAGCCAGCCAGCCACCACCCAATGCACAACCACCCAGTCAGGCACCTACCCACCTACTCAGCATCTGACATCACACTCAGCCACCCATCCATCCAGCCAGACACCCCAACTTGCCACCTATTCACCCAGCAAGCCACCCATTCACTCAGCCACTCAGCAAGCCACCCATCAGCCCAGCCACACAGCAACCCTACCAGTCACCCACACACCCACCCACCCAGTCAGTCACCTACCCAACTAGCCACCCACCCACAAAGCTAGTCAGCCAGCTAGCCAGCCAGCTACCCACTCCACCAGCAAAACAGTCATTAAACAACCCAGCCATTAGCTATCTAGCCACCAATTCACACAACCTGCCAGCTACCCAACCACACTCCTAGCCATCCACACACCCAGTCTGACAGCAAGCGCATATAGTACACATAACATTATTTTATATGTTTCTTAAGGAGAGTATGGTACACAAAGGAGAAACCGAAACAAGAAAACGATTTCAATAATTTTATTGCAGTATGGTTATGAAATATTTTTGCTTTGTATATGTTTGAACACTGTCCTTCATTCATACTAACTCTACATTTTCTGCACATGTACTGCAATGGATAAAATACACCCCCATCTGCACTGCACCAGAACACTGCATGTGCAAGGATATAACTATGGTATTCCACAACTGCACAAAGGTGTGGGAGACTTTAACACCATGCTGTGTGGTTGTTCCCACACAGAGCTCTGCAACCTACCCAGCCACCACCCCACAAACCCATCCACCCAAACATACACCCACCTGGCCACGCACTCACCCATCCATACACCCACCTGGCCACCGACTTATCCATCCCACCCAACCAGCCACTCACCTAGCCAGCCATGCAGACAATCACCCACCCAGCCAACCACTAATCCACTAAGTAACCCACCCACCCACTAGCCACCCACCCAACCACTCACCCACCTGCCCACCCAATCACAAACCTATCCATCCACCCATTCTACAAGCTCTGGCCACTCACCCACCAAGCTGCCCACCCACCCAACTGCCCACCCACCAGACCAGTCACCCATCAACCCAGCCACCCACCCACCAAACCCTCCACCCACCAACTAGTCACCCAGCCGCCCAGTTAGCCAGTCACCCAGCCAGTTGGCCACTCACCCAGTCAGCCATCCAGCCAGCCACCCATCAACCAAGAAGCCCATCCACCCATCTAGCCACTCACATACCCACCCACCCACCCATCCAACCACCCTTCCAGAGAGCCACTCATCCACCCACCAAGCCACCCAGCCATCTAGCCAGACAGGCAGACGGTCACCCGCCCAACCAACCCATCTCATCACACACACACTAACCCACCCACCCACCAAGCTGCTCAGTCAGTCATCAGCCACCCACCCACCCAACCAGTCATCTACCCACCCAAACTGACAACCACCCAGCTATCCTTGCTTCCAGACACCCTCGCTGCCAGCCACCCTTGCAGTCGGCCAGCCACCACCCAGCTGGCAACCAACTCAAGTAGCCAGCCAGACACTTAAGCAGTTAGCTAGTCACCCTCCAATCCACCCACCCAGCCCTTAGCCAGCCCAGCCCCCCAACCATCCCACCAGCCACCCACCTACCTAACTACCTATCCACCCAGTCACAGATCCACCCAACCACCCATCCACCCATCCACCCACCCAACCACCCACCCAACCACCCAACCACCCATCCACCCAACCACCCATCCACCCACCCACAGACCCACCCACCCACTGAGCCAGCCAGCCACCCATTGAGCCAGCAAGTAGCCAGCCACCCAGCATGCCAGTCACCCAACCAGCCGGTCACCCTGCGATCCAGTCATCCAGCAACCCAGCCACGAAGCCACCCACCCACCATTTCTGCTACAGAGCCACCCACCCACCAGCAAGGCACCCAGCCACCAAGCAACCCGTCCAGCCACTTATACAACAACCAACCCAGCCATCCAGCCACCCAACCACTCAGCCAGCCACAAAGCCAGCCACCCTGCAAACTAGCCACAGGGCAACCCAGCCACCCAGTTATCCAGCCACCCAGCCACACAGGCATGCAGCCGACCAGTCACCCCCCCATCCAACCACCCAGCCACCACATAGACACTGACCCAGACAGTCAGCCACTCAACCACCCATCCACCAATTCACCAAGCCAGCCATACACCTACCTACCCACTCACCTTGCCAACCACCCACCAAGTCAGAGACCCCACCAAGCCAGTCACCAACCCACCAATCCAGCAAGCCACACACCTACCAGCCAACCACCCACCCACCAAACCAGCCACTCACTCAGCCAGTCAGCCTTCCACCCACATTGTAAGCCACCCACTCACCCAGTCACTCACCTAATCATCCACCCATCCAGCCAGCCACCCATCTACTAATCCACCCAGCCAGCTACCCACCCACCCAGAGGGACACTCATCCACCCACTCAGCCAGCAACCCAGTAACACAGACATCCAGGTAACAGGGCAGACATCCACCCAATACCTGACCCACCCATCAACCCCTCACCAACCCACCCACCCAACCACCCATCCACCCTTCAATCCCCCACCAACCTGCCCACCCATACATCTATCCACCCACCCACTCACCTATCCACCCACCCACTCACCTATCCACCCACCCACTCACCTATCTACCAACCCAACAACACAACCCATCCACCCACCCATCCAACCACCCACACACCCAACCAAACACCCAGCCTGCCAGCCTCTCACTCACTCAGCCAGACACCCACCAATCCATCTACACAACCACTTACCAGCCACCGACCCACCCAAACACTCAGCCATCAACCCTCCCACCAACCCATTACACCTCCCACCATCCCATCCACAATACCACCTGCCCAGTCACCCACACATCCACCCAGTCACCCATCCACAAACCCAGCAACCCACCCACACACCAAGCCACCAACCAACCCACCCACACACCAAGCCACCAACCAACCCACCCACACACCAAGCCACCAACCAACCCACCCACACACCAAGCCACCAACCAACCCACCCTCCCACCTACCCACCCACCTATCCACCCACTCACCAAGCCAGCCATGCACCCACCTACCCACTCACCAAGCCGGAAACCCAACCAAGCCAGCCACCCACCAACCAACCCAGCCACACATCTATCCACCCACCCACCCACCAACCCCACCCATCCACCCACCCACCCAGCCTGCCAGCCTCTCACCCAGTCAGCCAGGGACCCACCAATCCATCTATACAACCACACACCATCCAACCACGAACTCAGCAACCCGCCCACACACCAAGCCCCCAACCAACCCACCCACCCACCTACTCACCCACCCAAACACCCACCCAAACACCCACCCAAACACCCACCCACTCACCAAGCCAGCCATGCACTTATCTACCCACTCACCTAACCAATCACCCCCCAGGACAGAAACCACACCAACCCACCAACCCAACCACCCACCAACCCAACCACCCACCAACCCACACAGCCACCCTTCTATCCACCCACCCACCTACCTACCTACCCACCTACGAACCTCACCAATCCACCCACCCACACACCAACCCACACATCCAGCTTGCCAGCCTCTCACCCAGTCAGCCAGACACCCACAAATCTATCATCACAACCACTCACTCAGCCACCCACCTACCCAACCACCAACCTAAACCCACCCACACACCAAGCCACCAACTAACCCACCCTCCCACATACTCATCCACCTACCAACCCAACCAGCTGCCCACCCATTCACCAAGTTAGCCATGCACCCACCAACCCAGTCACTTAGCCAACTACCCACTATGCCAAAAACCCCATCAAGCCAACCACTCACCAAGCCAGAAACCCCACCAAGCCAGCCACCCACCAACCCAGCCAGTCACCCATCCAACAATCCACCCACACACTCAACCAGAACCTACAAGCAAAACCAGCCACCCACACTGTCAACCACCCACCCACCTGCCCAAAAACCCACCTACCCACTCAACCACAAACATACACACCCAGCTAGACACCCACTCACCCAGACATCTATTCAGCCACCCACCCACCCAGAAAACTGCCCACCCACCCAGCCAGACACCAACCTTGACAGCCATTGACCCACCCATCTAAGCCAGCTAACCAAACCCACCCACCCATCTGCCCATCCATTCAGCCAACAATGAACCCAGGCAACCAGTCACCCACCCAAGCAGTCAGCCAGCATGCATCCAGCCAACCCATTATCTACCCACCCATCTCCTACCCAGCCACCCACCTAGCTATCCAGTCCACAGTCACCCAGCCAGCCAGCGACCATCCAACCATCAACCACCCTGTCAGGCACCTACCCACCTACCCAGGCATCTGACATCACACCCAGCCACCCACCCATCCAGCCAGACACCCCAACTTGCCACCTACTCACCCAGCAAGCCACCCATTCACTCAGCCACTCAGCAAGCCACCCATCAGCCCAGCCACACAGCAACCCTACCAGTCACCCACACACCCACACACCCTGTTAGTCACCTACCCAACCAGCCACCCACCCACAAAGCTAGTCAGCCAGCTAGCCAGCCAGCTACCCACTCCACCAGCAAAACAGTCATTAAACAACCCAGCCATTAGCTATCTAGCCACCAATTCACACAACCTGCCAGCTACCCAACCACACTCCTAGCCATCCACACACCCAGTCTGACAGCAAGCATATACAGTACACATAACATTATTTTATATGTTTCTTAAGGAGAGTATGGTACACAAAGGAGAAACCGAAACAAGAAAACGATTTCAATAATTTTATTGCGGTATGGTTATGAAATATTTTTGCTTTGTGTATGTTTGACTGAACACTGTCCTTCATTCATACTAACTCTACATTTTCTGCACATATACTGCAATGGATAAAATGCACCTCCATCTGCACTGCACCAGAACACTGTATGTGCAAGGATATAACTATGGTATCCCACAACTGCACAAAGTGTGGGAGACTTTAACACCATGCTGTGCGGTTGTTCCCACACAGAGCTCTGCAACCCACCCAGCCACCACCCCACAAACCCATCCACCTATCCATACACCCACCTGGCCATGCACTCACCCATCCATACACCCACCTGGCCACGTACTCACCTATCCATACACCCACCTGGCCACGCACTCACCCATCCATACACCCACCTGGCCACCGACTTACCCATCCCACCCAACCAGCCACTCACCAAGCCAGCCATGCAGCCAATCACCCACCCAGCCAACCACTAATCCACTAAGTAACCCACCCACCCACTAGCCACCCACCCAATCACTCAACCACCTGCCCACCCAATCACAAACCTATCCACCCACCCATTTTACAAGCTCTGGCCACTCACCCACCCACCCACCCAGCTGCCCACCCACCAAACCAGTCACCCATCAACCCAGCCACCCACCAAACCCTCCACCCTCCAACCAGTCACCCAGCCACCCAGTCAGCTAGTCACCCAGCCAGTTGGCCACTCACCCAGCCAGCCATCCAGCCAGCCACCCATCAACCAAGAAGCCCATCCACCCATCTAGCCACTCACATACCCACCCAGCCACCCATCCAACCACCCATCCAACCACCCTTCCAGAGAGCCACTCATCCACCCACCAAGCCACCCAGCCACCCAGCCATCTAGCCAGACAGGCAGACGGTCACCCACCCAACCAACCCATCTCATCACACACACACTAACCCACCCACCCACCAAGCTGCTCAGTCAGTCAGCAGCCACCCACCCACCCAACCAGTCATCAACCCACCCAACCTGACAACCACCCAGCTATCCTTGCTTCCAGACACCCTCGCTGCCAACCACCCAGGCAGTCGGCCAGCCACCACCCAGCTGGCAACCAACTCAAGTAGCCGGCCAGACACTCAGGCAGTTAGCTAGTCACCCTCCAATCCACGCACCCAGCCCTTAGCCACTGCCCAGCCCCCCAACCATCCCACCAGCCACCCACCTACCTAACCACCTATCCACCAAGCCACACACCCACCCAACCACCCATCCACCCTGCCACCCACCCAACCACCCATCCATCCATCCACCCACCCACAGACCACCCACCCACTGAGCCAGCCAGCCACCCATTGAGCCAGCCAGCCACCCATTGAGCCAGCAAGTAGCCAGCCACCCAGCCACCCAGCTCCCCAGCATGCCAGTCACCCAACCAGCCGGTCACCCAGCGATCCAGTCATCCAGCAACCCAGCCACGAAGCCACCCACCCACCATTTCTGCTACAGAGCCCCCCACCCACCAGCAAGGCACCCATCCACCAAGCAACCCATCCAGCCACTTATACAACAACCAACCCAGCCATCCAGCCACCCAACCACCCAGCCAGCCACAAAGCCAGCCACCCTGCAAACTAGCCGCAGGGCAACCCAGCCACCCTGCAAACTAGCCGCAGGGCAACCCAGCCACCCAGTTATCCAGCCACCCAGCCACACAGGCATGCAGCCGACCAGTCACCCCCCCATCCAACCACCCAGCCACCACCTAGACACTGACCCAGACAGTCAGCCACCCAACCACCCATCCACCAATTCACCAAGCCAGCCATACACCTACCTACCCACTCACCTTGCCAACCACCCACCAAGTCAGAGACCCCACCAAGCCAGCCACCCACCCACCCAGCCACCAATCCACCAATCCAGCAAACCACCCACCTACCCAGCCAACCACCCACCTACCCAGCCAACCACCCACCCACTCAGCCAGTCAGCCTTCCACCCACATTGTAAGCCACCCACCCACCCAGTCACTCTCCTAATCATCCATCCATCCAACCAGCCACCAAGCTACTAATCCACCCAGCCAGCTACCCACCCACCCAGAGGGACACTCATCCACCCACTCAGCCAGCAACCCAGTAACACAGACATCCAGGTAGCAGGGCAGACAACCACCCAATACCTGACCCACCCATCAACCCCTCACCAACCCACCCACCCAACCACCCATCCACCTTTCAATCCCCCACCAACCTGCCCACCCATACATCTATCCACCCACCCACTCACCTGTCCACCCACCCACTCACCTATCTACCAACCCAACAACACAACCCATCCACCCACCCATCCAACCACCCACACACCCAACCAAACACCCAGCCTGCCAGCCTCTCACTCAGTCAGCCAGACACCCACCCAGTCAGCCAGACACCCGCCAATCCATCTACACAACCACCTACCAGCCATCGACCCACCCAAACACTCAGCCACCAACCCTCCCACCAACCCATCACACCACCCACCATCCCATCCACCATACCACCTGCCCAGTCAACCACAAACCCAGCAACCCACCCACACACCAAGCCACCAACCAACCCAACCTCCCACCTACCCACCCACCTATCCACCCACTCACCAAGCCAGCCATGCACCCACCTACCCACTCACCAAGCCAGAAACCCAACCAAGCCAGCCACCCACCAACCCACCCAGCCACACATCTATCCACCCACCCACCCTGCCTGCCAGCCTCTCACCCAGTCAGCCAGGGACCCACCAATCCATCTATACAACCACACACCACCCAAACACCAACCCAGCAACCCACCCACACACCAAGCCCCCAACCAACCCACCCACCCACCTACTCACCCACCTATCCACCCACCCAAACACCCACCCACTCACCAAGCCAGCCATGCACTTATCTACCCACTCACCTAACCAATCACCCACCAGGCCAGAAACCCCACCAACCCAACCACCCACCAACCCACACAGCCACCCTTCTATCCACCCACCCACCTACCTACCTACCCACGAACCACACCAATCCACCCACCCACACACCAACCCACACATCCAGTTTGCCAGCCTCTCACCCAGTCAGCCAGACACCCACAAATCTATCTTCACAACCACTCACTCAGCCACCCACCTACCCAACCACCAACCTAAACCCACCCACACACCAAGCCACCAACTAACCCACCCTCCCACATACTCATCAACCTACACACGCACCCAACTACCAACCCAACCAGCTGCCCACCCATTCACCAAGTTAGCCATGCACCCACCCACCCAGTCACTTAGCCAACCACGCACTATGCCAGAAACCACACCAAGCCAGCCACTCACCAAGCCAGAAACCCCACCAAGCCAGCCACCCACCAACCCAGCCAGTCACCCATCCAACAATCCACCCACACACTCAACCAGAACCTACAAGCAAAACCAGCCACCCACACTGTCAACCACCCACCCACCTGCCCAAAAACCCACCTACCCACTCAACCACAAACATACACACCCAGCTAGACACCCACCCAGCCAGACAGCTATTCAGCCACCCATCCACCCAGAAAACTCCCAACCCACCCAGCCAGACACCAACCTTGACAGCCATTGACCCACCCATCTAAGCCAGCTAACCATACCCACCCACCCATCCGCCCATACATTCAGCCAATAATGGACCAAGGCAACCAGTCACCCACCCAAGCAGTCAGCCAGCATGCACCCAGCCAACCCATTATCTACCCACCCATCCCCTACCCAGCCACCCACCTAGCTATCCAGTCCACAGTCACCCAGCCAGCCAGCCACCACCCAACCCACAACCACACTGTCAGGCACCTACCCACCTTCCCAGGCATCTGACATCACACCCAGCCACCTACCCATCCAGCCAGACACCCCAACTTGCCACCTACTCACCCAGCAAGCCACTCATTCACTCAGCCACTCAGCAAGCCACCCATCAGCCCAGCCACCCAGCAACCGTACCAGTCACCTAAACACCCACCCACAAATTATTTTACATGTTTCTTAAGGAAAGTATGGTACACAAAGGAGAAACAGAAACAAGAAAACGATTTCAATAATTTTATTGCAATATGGTTATGAAATAATTTTGCTTTGTGTATGTTTGACTGAACACTTTCCTTCACTCATACTAACTCTACATTTTCTGCACATATACTGCAATGGATAAAATACACCCCTATCCGCACTGCACCAGAACACTGCATGTGCAAGGATTTCACTATGGTATCCCACAACTGCATAAAGGTGTGGGAAACTTTAACACCATGCTGTGCGGTTGTTCCCACACAGAGCTATGCAATCCACCCAGCCACCACCCCACAAACCCATCCACCTATCCATACACCCACCTGGCCACCCACTCGTCCATCCATACCCCACCTGGCCACCAACTCACCCATCCCATCCAACCAGCCACTCACCTAGCCAGCCAGCTAGCTAAGCACCCACTCACCCACACACCCACTCACCCACGCACCCACTCACCCACGCAGCCAATCAATCACCCAGCCAACCACTAATCCACTAAGAAACCCACCCACCCACAAGCCAACCACCAATGCACTAAATAACCCACCCACCCACTAGCCACCCACACAACCACTCATCCACCTGCCCACCCAATCACAAACCTATCCACCCACCCACTCTACAAGCTCTGGCCACTCACCCACCCACCTATCCAGCTGCCCACCCACCCACCCAGCTGCCCATCCACCAAACCAGTCACCCATCAACCCAGCCACCCAGCCACCCACCAACCCAGCTACCCACCAACCCAGCTACCCACCAACCTAGCCACCCACCAACCTAGCCACCCAGCTACCCAGCCACCCAGTCAGCCAGTCACCCAACCAGATGGCCACTCACCCAGTCAGCCATCCACCCATCAACCAAGAAGCCCATTCACCCATCCAGCCACCCACATACCCACCCACCCATCTAACCACCCAGCCAGCCAGCTACCCACCCACCCAGAGAGCCACTCATCCACCCACCAAGCCACCCAGTCATCTAGCCAGACAGGCAGATGATCACCCACCCAACCAACCCATCCCATCATGCACCCACGAACCCAGCCACCCACCCAGCTGCTCAGTCAATCAGCAGCCACCCACCCACCCAACCAGTCATCCACCCACCTAACCAGACAACCACCCAGCCACCTGTGCTCCCAGACACTATCCCTGTCAGCCACCCATGCAGTCGGCCAGCCATCACCCAGCTGGCAACCAACTCAAATAGCCAGCCAGACACTCAAGCAGTCAGCCAGTCACCCTCCAATCCACCCACCCAGCTCCTAGCCACTACCCAGCCCCCCAACCATCCCACCAGCCACCCACCACCCATCCACCCACCTACCCAACCACCTATCCACCCAGCCACACACCCACCCAACCACCCATCCACCCAGCCACCCAACCAACCACCCATCCACCCACCCACAGACCCACCCACCCACTGAGCCAGCCAGCCACCCATTGAGCCAGCAAGTAGCCAGCCACCCATCCACCCAGCTCCCCAGCATGCCAGACACCCAACCAGCCAGTCACCCAGCGATCCAGTCATCCAGCAACCCAGCCACGAAGCCACCCACCCACCATTTCTGCTACAAAGCCACCCACCCACCAGCAAGGCACCCAGCCACCAAGCAACCCATCCAGCCATTTAGTCAGACAACAACCAACCCAGCCATCCAGCCACCCAATCACCTAGCCAGCCACAAAACCAGCCATCCTGCAAACTAGCCACAGGGCAACCCAGCCACCCAGCCACACAGGCATGCAACCGACCCCATCCAACCACCTAGCCACCACCTAGACACTGACCCAGACAGTCAGCAACCCAACCACCCACTCACCCTGCCACTAACCTAGCATCCCATCCACCCACCCACCCAACCACCCACTCACCCTGCCACTAACCTAGCATCCCATCCACCCACCCACCCATTCACTAAGCCAGCCATGCACCTACCTACCCACTCACCATGCCGACCACCCACCAAGCCAGAAAATCCACCAAGCCAGCCAGCCATCCACCCACCCTACCACTAACCTAGCATCTGATCCAAATGCCATTAACCCAGCCACCTAACCACCCACCCAACCACACACTGAGCTATGTGCCCACCAACCTAGCCCTTCATGTACCCATGCATTTAACCACCTGCCCTCTAGGCCAGCCACCTATGCACTAGGCTGGTCACCCACCCTCCCAGCCAGGTACTCACCCAACCAGCCAGTCAACTACCCACCCAGCTAGCCAACCACCAGCACAGCCAGCCATCCAACCAGCCACTTACCCTCCCACCCAGCTAGCCAACCACCAGCACAGCCAGCCACCCAACCAGCCACTTACCCTCCCACCCAGTCAGCCACATAGCCACAAAGGCCAGCCACATAGCCACAAAGGCCAGCCACCCAGCCAGCCACCCAACCAGCCACATAGCCACAAAGGCCAGCCACCCAGCCAGCCACCCAACCAGCCACTTACCCTCCCACCCAGCCAGCCACATAGCCACAAAGGCCAGCCACCCATCCAGTCACCCAGCCACCCAGCAACCCAGTCACCCACCCAACCACCAACCCAACCTGCCACCAAGCCAGTCAGCCACCCAGCTACCCATTCAATCAGTCATCCAGCCAGCCAGAAAAGTACTAAGCCAGCCAGTCAAAAAGCTACCAATCCAGCCAGCCAGCGGCCCATAAGGCCAGCCACCAAGCCACCCACCCACCCACACACCTAGCTACCCACCCCACCATCCACCCACCTCCCACCCAGTCACTCATCCACTTCCCACCCAGGCAGCCATCGACCCACCCACCTATTGCCTGGGTGGGTGGGTGGCTCACTGCATGTGTGGGTGACTGGGTTGCTGGGTGGCTAATTGGGTTGGTAGGCAGGTGGTTGGGTGACTGTGGGGGGTGATGGCTGGCTGGCTGGATGGGTGGGTGGCTAGGTGGGTAGGTGGGTGGCTAGGTGGGTAGGTGGGTGGCTGACTGGGTTGGTGGGTGGGTGGTTGGGTGGGTGGCTAGGTGGCTAGTTGACTAAGTGGCTGGGTGGCTGGCTGACTGGCTGGCTGACTAGGTGTCTGGTTGACTGGGTGGCTGGCTTTGTGGGTGGCTGGCTTTGTGGGTGGCTGGCTGGGTGGGTGGCTGGCTGGGTGGGTGGCTGGCTGGGTGGGTGGCCATCTTTTTTTTTTTTTTTTTTATGTGTCCGACTCTGGGCATAGGCTTCACAGCCTGCTTTCAAGGCCCAGTAGCCCTCCTACGTACCGCATACCTCTACATGTCACCACTTCGGCGCTAACACCCACCGTCCATATTGAATACATGCTAGGGCTGTCTCATACAGGACTGGTGTATTGGTAGTAGCGGGGGTATTTTCACGACACGTCGGCGGGTCTTCTGGTAGATCAGTAGCCTGATTTTTATGAAATTCATTCTGGGTTGTTGGCTGGCTGATTGGATAGCTGGATGGTTGGGTGGCTATGAGGGTGAGTAGGTGGCAGCTGGGCGAGTGAGTAGCTGGTTGGGCAGCCAGATGGCTAGCTGGTTGGGTGGATGGGTAGCTGATTGGGTGGGTGGGTGTTTGGCTGAATGGGTGGGTGGCTGACTGGTTGGGTGGCCAGCTGGGTGGGTGGCCAGCTGGGTGGGTGGCCGGCTGGGTGGGTGGCCGGCTGGGTGGGTGGCCGGCTGGGTGGGTGGCTGACTGGGTGGGTGGCTGACCGGGTTGAGTGGCTGACTGGGTTGGGTGGCTGACTGGGTTGGGTGGCTGACTGGGTTGAGTGGCTGACTGGGTTGAGTGGCTGGCTGGGTTGAGTGGCTGGCTGGGTTGAGTGGCTGGCTGGGTTGAGTGGCTGGCTGGGTTGGGTGACTGACTGGGTTGGGTGACTGACTGGGTTGGGTGACTGACTGGGTTGGGTGACTGACTGGGTTGGGTGGCTGGCTGGGTGGGTAGTTGGCTGTGTGGATAGTTTCCTGTATGAATGGTTGGGTGGGTGGCTGGGTTGGTGGGTGGGTACCTGGCTGGGAGGATGGTTGACTGGCTTGGTGCATGGCTGGCTGGCTGGGTGGGCAGGTGGCTGTCTTGGTGGGTGGGTACTTGGCTAGGTGGTGGATGGGTGGTAGGATATTGGGTGGCTGTATGGTTGGCAGAGTGGGTAGGGTGGTGACTGGGAGGGCAGGTGGCTGGGTTTGTGAGTGGGTGGCTGGGTGGGTGGGAGGTTTTTTGGGTGGGTAGGATAATGACTAGATGGGTGGGTGGGTGGCTGCTTGGGCAGGTAGGATAATGACTGGGTGCATGGGTAGGTGTCTGGGTGAGAGATGAATGGGTGGCCTGGTGGGAAAGTGGGTGGGTTGCTAGATGTGTGGGTGGGTGGGTGGGTGGGTTGCTAGATGTGTGGGTGGGTGGGTGGGTGGCTGAATAGCTGGCTGGCTGAATGGCTGGCTGGGTAGTTGATTGGCTGGGTGATAGGTTGGATTGGTGGCGGGGTGGGTGGTTGGATGAATTGTTCAGTGGCTGACTGGCTGGCTGGGTAGATGGCTGGCTGGGTGGCAAGTTGGTTTGGTGGCTGGGTGGGTGATAGTCTGGGTAGTTTGCTGGTTGGTTTGCTTGGTGATTGCTGGGTGGCTTGGAGGCTGGGTGGCTAGCTGACTGAGTGGCTAGCTGACTGAGTGGCTGGCTGGCTGGTTGGCTGACTAGGTGGTTGGTTGGCTGGGAAACTGTGTGGGTGGCTGGCTGGGTGAGTGGCTAGATGGGTTGGTGACTTGCTAGGTGACTGGCAGGCTGGTTGAGCAACTGGCTGGTTTGGTGGCAGGCTGGTTTGATGGCCAGGTGGGTGAGTGGGTGGCTGGTTGGGTGACTAGTGTCTGGCTGGTTTGGTGGCAGGCTGGTTTGATGGCCAGGTGGGTGAGTGGGTGGCTGGTTGGGTGACTAGTGTCTGGCTGGTTGGGTGACTAGGTGCCTGGCTAGTTGGGTGAGTGCGTGGTTGGTTGGGTGGGTGGCAGTGTGAGTAGGCAGGTGGGTGGCTAACTGAGTGGGTGGGTTGCTATATGGGTAGGTGGGTGGCTGGCTGAGTGTGTGAGTGGCTACCTGGGCTGGTGGTTGGCTTGGTGGGTGGGTGGGTGGTGGGTTGGCTAGATGTCTGGCTGGTTGGGTGGGTGGTTGGGTGGGTGGCTGGGTAGGTGGACAGGTGAGTGGTTAACTGAGTGGGTGGGTTGCTATCTGGTTAGGTGGGTGGCTGGCTGTGTGTGTGGGTAGCTATCTGGGCTGGTGGTTGTCTTGGTGGGTGGGTGGGTACCCGCCTGGGATGGTGGGTACCAGGCTGGGAGGGTGAGTGACTGGCTGGGTGGGTAGGTGGCTGGCTTGGTGGGTGGGTAAGTGGTTGATTTGGTGGGTGAGTTGGTGGCTGGGTGTGTGGGTGGGTGGGTGGGTGGTTGGGTGGCAGGCAGAATGGGTGGGATCATGGTTGGGTGGGTGGGTGGCTGGGTTTGACTGGGTGGGTGTGTATGTGTGTGTCTGCCTGGGTGAGTAGGATAGTGAATGAGTGGGTGCATAGGTGGCTGGCTGCTTGGGTGCATGGCTGGCTGGCTGGCTTGGCAGCTTTCTGGCTGGCTGAGTGGCTGACTGGCTGGGTGTCTGCTTGGGTGGGAAGGATATGGGTGGGTTGCTATGTGTGTGGGTGAGTGGCTGGCTGGATGGGTACATGGCTGGCTGGCTGGCTGGCTTGATAGCTTTCTGGCTGGTTGGGTACATGGCTGGCTGGCTGGTTGGCTGGCTAGCTGGTTGGCTGGGTGTCTACCTGGGTGAGTAGGATAGTTACTATGACTGGATAAGTGGCTGGCCAGGTGGCTGGGTGTGTGGGTGGCTGGGTAGGTGGGTGGGCAGGTGGGTGGATATTTGGGTGGGTGGATAAGAGGCTAGCTGGCTGACTGGCTTGCTGGGTGGTTGGCTGAGTGGCAGGCTGGCTGGGTAACTGCTCGACTGGCAGGTTGGCTAAGTGTCTGTCATTGTGGGTGACTGGGTGGGTGGGTTTGTTGCTGGTTGGCTTGGTGGCTGGTTGGGTTTGTGGGTGGCTTGGTGGCTGGATGGATTGGTGGTGGGGTTTGTAGATGGCTAGCTGGATATGTGTGTGGGTTAGTGGATGGGTGGCTGGGTGGGTCACTGGGTGGGTAGATGTCTAGCTGGCCGGCTGGATGGGTGGTTGGCTGGCTAGGTGGGTGGGTGGATGGTTGGCTGGCTAGGTGGGTGGGTGGATGGTTGGAAGGCTGGGTGATTTACTGGGTGGGTGGGAGGGTGGATGGCTGTGTGGGTGGATGGCTGACATTGTAGGTGGATGACTGGCTGACTGAGTTGGTGCCTAGTTTAGTGGGCAGGTGGCTAGTAGTCTTAGCTAGTGGGTGGCAGGCTGGGTTGGTGAGTGGCAGGCTTGGTGTGTGGGTGGCTGGCTTAGTATGTGGGTGGGTGGATGGGTGGCTGAGTGAGTGTGTAGCTGAGTTAGTGTGCAGCTGAGTGAGTGTGCAGCTGAGTGAGTGTGCAGCTGAGTGAGTGTGTAGCTGGGTGGGTGTGTGGGTTTGTGGGTGGGTGGGTGGCTTGGTGGCTAAGTGGGCTTGTGGCTTGGTGGATGGGTGGGTGGGTGGCTTGGTGGCTGGGTGGGATGGCACCTGGGTGACTGAGTGGGTGGCTAGGTGAGTGGATGGGTAGCTGGTTGAGTAAGTGGGTGGTTGTCTGCCTGGCTAGCTAAATGGCTGAGTGAGTGTGGGGTGAGCACATGGGTATCTTTCTGGGTGGGTTGCTGACCTGCTTGGTAGGTGGTTGGTTGGCTGCCTGGCCTGCTGGTTGGGTGGGTGGATGGATGGGTTGGCAGCTAGGTGACTTGCTGGGCAGGTGATTGGTTCGGTGGGTTGGTGTGTGGGTGGGTTGGTGTGTGGGTGGGTTGGTGTGTGGGTGGGTTGGTGTGTGGGTGGGTTAATGTCTGGTTGGGTGGGGGCTGACAACGTGGATGGATGACTGGATGGCTGAATGGGTTACTGGTTTTATGGGTAGGTGGATGGCAGTGTTCAAAGCTGGCTGTCTGGGTGGGTGAGTCAGTGGGTGGCTGAGTGGGTAGCTATTTAGGTTAGTGAGTGGCTTGCTTGGTGGGTGGCTGAGTGGATGGATGGCTGTGTGAGTGGGTGGCTAGGAAGGTGGTTGGTTGGGCGGCTGACTAGCTGATTGAGCAGGTGGCTGGGTGGGTTGGTGGCTGGGTGGCTCAGTGGCTTGGTGGATGGGTGGGTGACTGGATGGGTGGGTTGGCTTAATGTACTTAGTTTTTTGAGCATTTATTCTGAAAAGTGAATGCTAATGTAAGATGGTATGATTTATCATATTATTTTGCATCTAGATAATGTTGCAGTTAATGGACTTTGAGTTTGTCGAGCTGGATAGTGAACTTATTGCCTCTGACTTAGTGTGTAAGTGTTCAGTATATGCTGCAAGGAAGATAGATTGAATGGCAAAAACGAAGTGATGATTTGAGTAACCTTAGAATCCCTACTTGTTATTAATGTTGTGAAACAAATCCGTGTAACTCGGCCTTAAATGATTTTTTGTGGATGTTAAAGCAAATGAATTGTTATGTCCAACTCCCTACTTGCACCTGACCGGCACTACCTGTACTCTGATTAAGGGAGAATAAGCTAAAGTGAATGAGCCAAGTAGGGCAGGCATTGCAGGTGAATGGGTGGCTAGGTGGGTAAGTGAGTATCAGAATGAGAGGATGGGTGGCTGGGTGGATGGGTGGCTCACTGGGTAGGTTGGTGGCTCACTGGGTGGGTGGCTGGTTGGCTGGGTGGTTTGTTGGTTGGCTGGATGCCTGGTAGGGTTGGTGGCTGGCTGGGTGAGTGGCTTAGTGGGTGGGTGTGTGGCTGGCTGGCTGGGTGAGTGGCTTAGTGGGTGGGTGTGTGGCTGGCTGGCTGGGTGACTGGCTGGGTGGCTGGCTGAGAGGGTGGCTGGATGAGTGGGTGGGTAGATGGCTGGGTGGCTGGCTGAGTGGGTGGCTGGATAAGAAGGTGGATGGGTGACTGTGTGCATGGGTGGGTAGCTTACAGGTTGGGTAGTTGGCCGAGTGGTTGATTAGCTGATTGGGTGGCTGGCTGGTTATGTGGCTGACTGAGTGGGTGGATGGCTGGATAGGTTGGTGGGTGGGTGGATGGTGGGATTGGTAGGTGGGTGGGTGGATGACAGGATAGGTAGGTGGGTGGGCAAAAGTTTAGGTAGGTTGGTGTGTGGGGGTGACATGCTGGGTAGCTAGGTGGTTTCCCATGTCTGGCTGGATGTGTGGCTGGGTAGGTGGGTTGGTGGCTGGATGGGTGGGTGGATAAGTGTGTGGATGGATGAACGGATGGGCAGGCAGGTAGTTGGATGGATGGATGGATGGATGGATAGTTGGGTGCGTGGGTGAATGTTTGAGTGGTGTGTGGGTTAGTGGGTTTGGAGGTTGCTGGCTGACTGGCTGGCTGGATGGATGGATGGTTTGGTGACTAGCTAGGTTGCTGGCTGGATGACAGGCTGGCTGGGTAACTGGGTAACTGGCTGGTTGGCTATGTCTGGCTGGATGTGTTGCTGGGTGAGTGGGTTGGTTGCTGGATGTTTTTGGGTGGGTTGGTGGGTGAGTGGATGGATGGCTGATTGGCTGGATGGTTTGGTGAGTGGGTGGTTGGGTGGATTTTTGGTTGTTTGGGTGACTGGTTGGCTGGTTGGACGGTTGGCTGGTTGGGTGGGTGTTTAGTTGGTTGAGTTCTTAGATGGCTTTCTGGGTGGGTGACTGTTTTGTTGGGTAGGTGGGTGACTGACTTGGTGGGTAGGTGATTGTGTGTGTGTAAGTGGTTGACTAGCTGGTTGGGTGGGTGTCTGGATGTGTTTGGGTGGCTGATTATGGAGGATGGGTGGATGGGTGGGTCGGTGGATGGGTGCATGGGGTGGATGGGTGGGTCGGTGGATGGGTGCATGGGGTGGATGGGCAGGTGTTTGGCTTGCTGAGTGGTTGGCTGGGTGGATTGGTTTTGTGGATGGTTTTGTGAGTGGGTTGGTGGCCCAATCGGTAGATTGTTGGGTGGCTTTGTGGGCAGGTGGCAGTGTGGGTGGGTGTCTGTGTGGGTGGTTGACTTCCTGGGTGGATAGCTTTATGGCTGTTGGGATGTCTGACTGGATGGATGGATGACTACATAGATGACTGGATGGGTGGCTGGCTGGCTGGTCGGCTATGTGGGTGGGTGCATGGTTGGGTGGGCCGGTGGGTGGATGGGTTTTGTGGCTGGGAGGGTGAATGGATAGCTGAGAAAATAGATCAATGGCTAGATGTGTGGGTAGGTGTGTGGGTAGGTGGGTGGATAGGTGGGTGGGTAGGTGGGAAGCTATGTGAATGGGTGGGTGGCTTTGTGGGTTGGTAGGTGGGTGGCATTGTGGCTGGACAAATGGGTGCATTTTGGGAGGGCAAGTGAGTGGCTTTGTTGATGGGCAAGTCAGTAGATTAGTTGCTGCATGGATTGGATGGTTGAGGGTGGCTGGCTGGCTGGCTGTGTGTGTGGTTGTGTGGCTGGTTCATTTAGTGGGTGGATGAATGTCCTGCTGGCTGGGTGGCTGTGTGACTGCATTGGTGGGTGACTGGCTGGCTGAGTGGGTAGCTGGCAGGGTGTGCATGTAACTGGGTGAGTGGAATGTGGATTGAAGGCTTGATGGCTAGGTAGATAACTGGCTGGGTTGCTAGATACCGATAACTGTGTTACTTTCTGGGTGCCTGGGCGATGGGGTGGGTTACTGACTCGGTGGGTGTGTGGGTGGGTGAATGGTTCACTGAGTTGCTGGGTTTGTGGCTGGTTGGCTAGCTAACCAGCTGGCTTGCTGGCTGGCTGGCTGAGTAGGTGGCTGGTTGGCTGCTTAACTTGTTGGCTGGGTGACTGGGTCAGTGGATGGTTTGCTGGGTGGGTGTGTGGCTGGCTGACTGGATGGATGGGTTGCTGGGCAGGTAGGTGGGTGGGTGGGTGGATGAATGGATGACTTGAAGATGGGTGCTAGGTGGATAGGTGGGTTGATCGGTGGGTAGGTGGCTTGCTGTGTGGGTTGGTGGGTGTTTAGGTGGTGGGGTTGGTGGGTGTTTAGGTGGGGGGGTTGGTGGGTAGATTGGTTTGAGGGAGGGAGGGTGTGGCTGGGTGGATGGTTGGGAGGTTGGGTGGGTGGTTCATGGGAGAAGCAGGTGCTTTTTGGGTGGAGAGTGGGTCACTGGGTGGAAGGGTGGGTGAGTGGTCAGGAGGATGATAGGTATGTGGGTTGGTGAGTGGGTGGCTGGTTGGTTTTGTGGGTGGGTGGCTGGCTGGCTGAGTTGTTGAGTGGGTAGACAGCTGGTTGTCTAACTAGCTGCTTAGGTGAGTGTTTTTGGGGTGGGGTTGGTGGGTGAATGGCTGGCTGGTTGGTGGGTGGGTGGCAAGCTGGGTTGGTGGGTGGGTGGCTGGCTGGGTGGCTCTCAGGCTGGGTGTGTGTTTGCCTAGGAAGGTGGGTGGGTGGCTGAATGGCTGGTGGCTTGGTGCCTGGGTGGCTAGATGACTGTGTTTCTTGCTGTGTGGCTGGATGGTTGGGTGTTAAGTGGGTGGCTGGCTAGCTGGGTGGGTCACTGGCCGGGTGGGTGTGGAGATAGGTGTCTCCTTGACTGAGTTGCTGAGTTTGTGGTTGGCTGGCTGGCTGGGAGCCGTTCTGGGTTGTTGGCTTGGTTGTTGGCTGTTTGGCTGGCCGGATGGATGGCAGGCTAGCTGGTTGGCTCAGTGGCTGGGTAAGTGGGTCACTTGCTGGGTAGGTGGGTGGGTGGTTGGGTAGGTGGATGGCTGAGTGAGTGGGTAGCTAGTTGGGCACATGAGTATGTGGCTGGTTGAGTGGGCGAGTGGGTGGCTCGGTGAGTGGGTTAGTGGATGACTGGGTGGCTGGGTGAGTGGCTGGAGGAGTTGATGGATGGATGGGTAGGTTGATGGCTCACTGGGTGGGTGGTTGGTTGGCTGGGTGGCTAAGTGGCTGATTAGCTGGATTACACTGTTGCTTCATGAGTGGCTGGAAAGTTGGGTGGCCAGCTAGATGGGTGGGTAGCTGATTGGCTGGGTCACTGGCTCTGTGGAGTTTGGGTGAGTGGCTGGTAGACTGAGTTGCTGGGCTTGTCGTTGGTTGGCTGGCTGGGTGGCTTTCTGGGTTATTGGTTAGCTGGTTCCCTTGGTTCCCTTGGCGATTGGGTCAGTGGGTGACTTGCAAGGTTGATGGGTGGGTGAGTGTGTGACTTGGTGGGTGAGGGACCGAGTGGGTGGTTGAGAGGGTGACTGGGTGGGTGAGTGAGTGGATGGCTGGATGGGTGGGTGATTGACTGAGTGAGTTAATTATTGGCTGGGTATGTTAATGGCTCGCTGAGTGGGTGGATGGTTGGATGGATGGCTGGGTTGGTTGGTGGCTGGCTGTCTGGCTGAGTGGGTAGCTGGCTGAGTCTGTGGATGGCTTAATGGGTGACTGGGTGGCAGGATGGCTGGATGGCTGGACATGTAGCTGACTGGGTGGGTAGCTGGCTAAATGGTTGATTTGCTGATTGGGTGGCTGGCTGATTATGTGGCTGGCCTGGTGGGTGGATGGCCATGTGGGTGGATGGCTGGATAGGTAGGTGAGTAGGAGAATGCTTAGGTGGGTGGGTGAGAGAATGCTTGGGTGGAAGAATGCTTTGGGTGGGTGGATGGCTGGGTGGTTGACTGGCTGGCTCAATGGCTGGTTGGATGGCTGGCTGGTTGTCTATGTCTGCCTGGATGTGCAGCTGGGTAGGTGGGTTGGTGGCTGGATGAGTTTGTGGGTGACTTCGTGGGTGGGTGGCTGGCTGGCTGGCTGGCTGGCTGACTAGCTGAGTGGCTGGCTGGGTGGCTGGCTTGCTGGTTGTGTGGCTTGCTGAGTGGGTGGCTGGCTCACTATAGGGGTTGCAGGCTGAGTGGGTGGCTGGCTCACTATAGGGGTTGCAGGCTGAGTTGTGGGTGACTGGGTGGGCAGGTGGCTGGCTGTGTGGCTGTATGGGTGGGTGGTTGGCTGAGTGGTTGATCAGCTGATTGGGTGGCTGAATGGTTATGTGGCTGGCTGACTGGGTGGATGACTGGATAGCTAAAGTGGGAGGGTAATGGCTGGATAGGTAGGTGAGTGGGCAAATGTTTGGGTGGGTGGATGAATAGGTGCAGTAGGTGGAAGGGTGGATGGTTGGATCGGTAGGTGTGTGGGTTGCTGGCTGACTGGCTGGCTTAATGGCTGGTTGGATGGCTGGCTGAGTGGCTAGTTAGGGGACTGGCTAGGGGGCCGTCTACTGTAGGTTGCTGGCTGGGTGGCAGGCTGGCTGGTTAACTGGGCAGCAGGTTGGATGGCTATGTCTGGCTGGATGAGCGGCTGAGTGGGAGGGTGGATGGCTGGATGGGTGGGTTTCTGTGTTTCTTCATGGGTGGGTGGGTGGGTGGGTGGGTGGCTGGTTATGTGAGTGGTTGGTTGGCTAGCTGAGTGGGTGGCTGAATGGGTGGCTGGCTGGCTGAGTTGGTGGCAGGCGGAGTGGATAGATAACTTGGTGGGCAGGTGACTGGCTGGATGGTTGTGGGGGTTGCAGGCTGAGTGGGTGGGTGACTGGGAGGGCAGGTGGCTGGCTAGGTGGCTTTATGGGTGGGTAGTTGGCTGAGTGGTTGATTAGCTGATTGGGTGGCTGACTGGTTATGTGGATGGATGGCAGGATAAGTATATACAGTAGGTGGGAGGGTGGATGGCTTGATACGTAGGTGAGTGAGTGAATGTTTGGGTAGGTGGGAGGGTGGATAGATGAATAGGTACAGTAGGTGGAAGGATGAATGATTGGATAGGAAGGTGTGTGAGTTGCTGGCTGACTGTCTGGCTCAATGGCTGGTTGAGTGGCTTGCTGAGTGCCTAGCAAGGCGGCTGGCTGAGTGGCAAGCAAGGGGGCTGCCTAGTGGCTGGCTGGGTGGCAGGCTTGCTGGGTAACTGGGTAGCTGGCTGGATGGCTATGTCTGGCTGGATGTGTGGCTAGGTGGGTGGGTTGGTGGCTGGATGGGATTGTGGGTTGCTTGGTGTTTTAGGTGGATGGATGGATGGGTGGATGGATGGCTGATTGGCTGGATGGGTGGGTGGGTGGTTTGGTGTTTGGATAGTTGGCTACCTGGGTGACTAGTTAACTGGGTGGGTGGAAGGCTGATTGGGTGGATGGTGGTGGCTTAGTACTTAAGTGGCTGACTGAGTGGGTGGGTGACTAGCTGGATGGGGGATGACTGACTGGGTGGGTAGGTGTCTGGTTGGGTGAGTGGGTCGCTGACTGGTTAGCTATGCAATTTTGTGTTTGGGTGGTTGGCTGGCTTGTTGGGTGGCTGTATGGTTGGGTGGCTGTATGGTTGGGTGGCTGACTGGGAAAGATGGGTGGGTGGTTGGATGGGTGGGTGGGTGCGTGGCTGGCTGAGCAGGAGGATAAACAAACAGATGACACACCGGGGACCACAATGCCAATTGTTGACCAAGCCAGCTAGTTACACTGGTCTCGTTTTCGCCCGTAAGAGTTAATACTCCGTACCTTTTCTCCTCCGTGATATTATGAGAGAAATTATTCACTTTTTTTTTTCTTTTTTTCTTTTTTTTTTTTTTTTTAGAGAGAGAGAGAGAGAGAGAGAGAGAGAGAGAGAGAGAGAGAGAGAGAGAGAGAGAGAGAAAGAGTATTGCAAACGACGAGGTTGGGAAGTGGATCAGGAAAAAGCTGAGATAAGGAAGTATGAAGGAAGAAGGAAGGACGAAGGAGGAAAAGGGGGAGGAGGAAGAAAGGAGTAAGAAGGAAGTGGGAAATGAGAAGGATGGAGAGAAAATGAAGAAAGAAGAGACAGAAAGGCAAAGGAAAATACTCGAGAAAAGGGCAGAAAAAAGTTGCAATATACGAACAGAGAAAGAATAATGAAAATTCATTATGTGTAGAAGTTAGATAAGAAAAATCTTAAAAAGAAGTATGTTGAAGGCTGAAAGCTTTGTAAAAATATAAATGAAAACCAGCATTCCATTTCCTTTCTGTATTCCCAGAATATTAGGATTTCTGTCCAGAATATAAGAGAATGAGATAGTATTTGCGTTCGTGAATACATAAGAGCATGCAAGAAGTGCGTACTCAGGCTAAGAACAGTAATGTATAATGATAGTGACCTGAGAGAGTGGTAGGAGAGCAGTGTGGTAGCTCTGCATGTTTTATTAGAGTTGTGTAGTTGCAAGAAACATGTATTTGTTTTCCATTCCTTTATGACAAAATGTTTTAGTTGCATAGTGTTTGCTTGACCACAAAGAGGAGCGTTCATACGAGAGGGAAATATTGCTGAGTAGTTTTATTTCGTGTTAGCATTAGCATTAGTGGCAGTAGTAGTAATAGTAGTAGTAGAAATAGTAGTAGTAGTAGAAGTAGTAGTAGCAGTAGTAGTAGTAGCAGTAGTAGTAGTAGTAGTAGCAGTAGTAGTAGTAGTAGTAGTAGTAGCAGTAGTAGTAGTAGCAGTAGTAGTAGTAGCAGTAGTAGTAGTAGCAGTAGTAGTAGTAGCAGTAGTAGTAGTAGTTGTCGTTGCTGTTGTTGTTGTTGTTGCCCCAGGCTCATTTCATATTTGAACCCAGTGGACAATAGGTTAATGCTGCCCTTCTCTAGCAGCTCACCATCCCCTTGTGTGTGTGTGTGTGTGTGTGTGTGTGTGTGTGTGTGTGTGTGTGTGTGTGTGTGTGTGTGTGTGTGTGTGTGTTGGGATTATAGGGGTGGAATTGAGGGACGTTGTATAACCAATCAGCTCCATTGCTCCTCTATATCAGTCCCACGTCGTGAAGGCGTTCCTTTTTTAATCAGGTAAGGTATTCTTTAGCTCCTTCCTTGCTATCTCCAGACTATTTTGTAACTCTTAAGGGAGATCTTTCTCGTAGTAAAGAGGAGATTGAATACTAATCTGACACCCCGAGTGTGAACATTTTTTCCTAAACTAAATAAAATCGTCTGGGGACTCCAATCATAAGATGAAAAACGGGGTAAGATACTGGTAAGAACCCATCTCATTCTCTGTAATGGTGGAATGAGAGTTAGACAAGTAGAGTCTGCATGGACACAAAGGAGAGTAATTCATGAATAAGGAAATCTGCAGGGTGCTAGGTTTTCACTTTACACCATTCACCTGTCGTGTTGTACGTTGAATTCTTGCTGCTTCCACACAGTTTTATTCAGCTTGGGGAGGTGGCCAAATATACACCTTTTACACACACTTGGCCTAACATATCATCTGCCCATATTGAATACTGGGTTGCAACACGAAATTTGCACTAGAATATGATTCTACCCACAAAGAAGTTCGTGTATGTTATGTGGAACCGTAGCATCGTTTACTTCTGCCATCGACCTGCGTGAGATAAGCTGTAAAAGGACGAAATCAGCGCCAAGTTAATGTGAAAAGAGCATGGGAGTGAAGAGGTTAACGATGGCTATACCAGTATAACTGCTGTAGCTTGAGAAGCTACCAAAACCTAAATAAAATCGCCTGTTGGGAGCAATAGTAGAACATAAAATACGTCATCAGAGAGAAGAGGTTAAAGAAGTGGTGTCACTACACGTGGAGGGAATGCATTCTCTTCTTTATATTGTTGGGGTGCTTGAGAGGGATGCCTTCATGTGGTGTACCAATTTCACCGGGTAATTGAACTGCCCATTTACACAAACGTCCCTCGCTTCTCTCCTAAACCTCGAGAAGGAGGACGGTGAAGTGCGGACGGACAGTTTCGGCCTGCAGTTCACTGGGTTCACGTTCAGATGAGCTTGGGGTTGAAACTAATACTACTACTACTACCACTACTACTACTATTACTGATAATAAGATCGGGAATGAATGGGCGAGGAACATGCAAGGAAGGAGTTGCTTTGTTGATGAATGAGGTGTGGCAGAATGGAATGAGAGATTACAATTGTGTCTGCTCGAGGTGTATGTGTGTCAAGTTCAAGTTTGAGAAGGTGAAAGTGGCAGTCATTGTAGCATATGCACCGTGTGAGGCCGGGAGTGAGAGAGAGAATGACAGGTTTTGGGATAAGCTGGATGAAGTAGTGGGAAAAATGCCTAGGAGCTATAAAGTGATCGTAATGGGGGATATGAATGGAAGAGTAGGCACTGGTCCTGAGGATGACATAATGGGTTGTTCTGGAGTACCAGGAAAAAATTATAATGGGAAGCGACTAAAGGAGAGGAGGTTGTGCATTTGTAACTCCTATTTCAAACACAAAGGTGCACATAAATATACATGGTATAGAGGGAATGGGGATTGTGTTGAAAGAAGCCTGGTTGATTATGTGCTCGTAGAGAGGTCGATTATGGGAATGGTTCCTGATACGAGGGCAGTGAGAGGACGATGTGGAGGTCTGTCAGATCATATGATTGTGGTACGCAAGATCAAGCTGAGAGGAGTGGGGTGGATCAGGAGAGTGAGGCGCAGTCAGGGAGAAAGTCTGAAAGTTGAGAAGCTGAGGAACAAAGAAATGAAAGATGATTACAGGACAAAACTAGAGGAGGAGTTAGAATCAGTGAATTGGAATTAAATGGATCTGGACAGCCTGTGGAATGCATATAGGGATTGCTCAGTTAGGAATGCTAAAGCAGTGTGTGGTGTGGCAAGAGTAATAACAAAGAAGAAAGGTACTGCATGGTGGAATGATGACGTTAAGTGGGCGGTGGAGGAAAAGAGGAAGAAGTGGCTAAAATGGTTATAGGAGAGGGGTTCAGTTGAAATAAAAACTGAATATAATGACAGCAAGAAGCACGTAAAGAGACTAGTGAAGAGGAAAAAAAGGGGGTAAATGATGATCTAGGAAGAAAAATGAATGCGACCTACTCTGAAAACAGGAAGTAATTCTGGAAAGAGGTGCGGAAGTGTAGAAGTGAAAGCAGAAAGAAATATGATGGTGTGAAGGACGTAGGTGGTAGATTATTACCCCATGGGGATGAAGTAAGGACCAGATGGATAGAACATTTTGAAAACCTGATGAATGCGAATAGAGAGAGCAGACCGGCTGTAAACATGATTGGTTTTGGGGGTGAGCAGAGAAGGAATGCAGTGCCAGGAGACATGACACTCGCACAGGTGAAGAAGAAGAACAATAAGAACCTAGTGCCAAAATCCAGCACAAAGCCGGATCATCGGCTACAAGTTGTGTACGTTGGGTGGGCCAGAAGAAATAGGTCAATGGAAGGAGTATATCATATCACAGATGGGGCTATTGAAAAAAGGAACGGAATTAGATGTCGGAAAGAAGACCAATAGAGGTAAGGAAGGACATGATATTATGGAGGGAAAAATACGATGACTCTCGGAGAAAGTCTGCAAGAAGGGGGGGACGTTGGAGGTGAGACAAAAATGGAAATGCAATACGTCGCTGTAGTGTGTAAAGTGGACAATCAAGGAAAATATGGCGTACAGAAAGAATGGTATTGCAACGAGTACAAAGGGGAGGGCGATCACCAGACATCAAATAAGAGTGGGTAAGTCGTGTATGACCGATTCTGAGGCGAGCTAAAGCCGTCTCCCACCTTCTATTACGGTGGCAAGGGGTCAACCAATGAGAAATAAACGGTTTAACAACACGTAGTTTGTTATTAGTGATAGAGTCCCAACAAGACTGCCACCGGTGCTGAAGGAAGGATGACAGAGCAGGAAGAAGGTCAGAGACTGGAATGAGGAAGGAAGGAGAGACATCCCTGCTAACTGCCATGCGAGCCAACTGATCAGCACGTTCATTGCCTGCGATGCCCACATGTCCTGGGACCCAACAGAACTGGACTGTTTTACGACGGGAGGAGATACGGAACAACCATTCCAAGATACGAAGAACCAGAGGGTGAGAAGCCGAAGGTGACTGACGAAGGGATAGAGCACTATATGAATCAGAGAATATCACAAATGAGGAAGAAGAGGCATGACAAATATACCGCAACGCAAACAAGAGGGCATATAATTCTGCTGTTAGAACACTTGCATAGGTAGGAAGGCTAAAATGATAATGAGTTTCAGGAAAGAGTATCGCAAATCCAACGCCAGCAGGAGTTTTTGAACCATCAGTGTATATAGGGACTACAGAGGAATGTTGGGAGAGATGGTCTGAAAACCGAGAACGAAGAATGAAAGGAGGAGAATTGGACTTGGAATAAGGGAAAATGGAAGAACAAATGTGGGGTCGAGGAAGTAACCATGGAGGAAAAAGACAAGTGCGGAAAGGAAAAACATTACTAACAGTAAGAGAGGAGCGCGAGAGAAGAGTACGGGTTCGAACTGCAAATGGTGGCTTGGTCCTAGGAGTGGAAAATATGCCTGGGTCAGGACTGGGAGGAAGTAGAGAAGGGGTATGAGGAAAACAGTGCAACTTAGCATAGGTACGAAGAGAAAGAAGAGCACGACGACGGAAGAGTGATGGAATTCCTGATTCAGCATACAGACTCTCAACTGGGGAGGACTTAAAGGCACCAAGAGCCAGACGCAAACCGTAATGATGTACAGAATCAAGTTGTTGGAGGACGGTGTCTGAAGCAGAAGAATAGACTTGGCAAGCATAGTCAAGTTTGGAGAGAACGAGAACAATATGGAGGCGAAGGAGAGTAGCTCGATCAGCACCCCACGACACATGAGACAAAGTTTGCAAGAGACGGAGGCGTTGCAAGGCTGAGGTTTTCAAGGAGGTGATATGATCCTTCCAAGTAAGACGGGAATCGAAAAGAAGGCCAAGAAAGGAAGCGGAGGTTTTGTACGGGAGAGGAGAGCCATAAAGAAAAAGAGGTGGTTGAGGAATATGATGAGAACGATTAAAAGTAATAGCATGAGACTTAAGAGGAGAGAACCGAATGCCATGAGAAGTGGCCCATTCTGAGGCAGCGGAAACTGCACGTTGAATAAGAGCACCAAGGGCAGAGATGTCAGGATTTGAGGCATATATTGCAAAATCATCAACATACAAAGAAGAACGGACACCAACTGGGAGACAAGAAACAATCCCATTAATTGCTAATAAAAATAGAGTAGTGCTAAGAACACTGCCTTGGGGAACACCTTCGTATTGTGGAAATGAGTCTGAATAGGTATGTTGAACACGGACTCTAAAGAAACGAGTTGATAGAAAATTCTTTAAAAAGACACCAAGGTTACCATCAATACCACAAGAGCGAACTATGCTTAAAATATGGTAGCGTCAGGCTGTGTCATAAGCTTTCTCAAGGTCGAAGAACACTGCGATAACAGATTGTTGAGTGGCAAAGGCTGAACGGATATAAGTCTCAAGATTTAGGAGGGGAGTTAAGGTGCCGCGAGCTTTTTGAAAACCAAATTGTGAAGAAGACAAAAGTTGCTTGGATTCTAGGAGCCATATAAGGCGATGATTTATCATACGCTCAAACAATTTGCAAAGACAGCTAGTAAGAGCAATGGGGCGATAATCTTGAGGGACATGACCTTGCTTTCCCGGTTTAAGAAATGGGAGAATGACAGCATCACGAAATGAGGAGGGAAGAACACCCTCTGTCCAGATACGATTATAAATAGTTATTAATAAGGCCATGGCCTGAGGGGAAAGGTGACGGAGCATATTATAGTGTATGCCATCAGGACCCTCGCAAGTGTTCTTATACAGACGAAGGGCAGAGGTCAATTCATGGAGTGTGAATGGCGCGTTATATGACTGACTAGACGACAACTTGAAGACAACAGGTGTACATTCAGTAGCAGCTTTAAGGGTATGAAATTCAGGTGAGAGATGAGAGCCGCTACTAACATTACTGAAGTGACGACCTAAGCCATTAGCAACTAGATGAGCATCTGCTACTGACTCTCCATCTAAGTGTAGGACAGGGGAGGGCATAGGAAGATGCTTACCCGCTATTTTGCGTATACGTTTCCAGACGGATGCAATGGGTGTATTGGTAGTAATGGTGGAAACATATGACCTCCAGCTACGGCGTTTAGCCTGTTTAACAATCTTTCGAAGACGGGCACGGGCCTTTTTAAACAGCAGAAATGCATTCTGTTCATCCGCAGTGTTGCGTTTGCGTAGGTAACTCTTCCAACGTGCACGTTTAACACGGAGTGCTACAGTACAGTCTGAATCCCACCAAGGTACACACTTAGAAGTAAAAGGACAGGATGACCTAGGGATCGGGGTCAAAGCTGCACTAAGAATTAATTCATTAAAATAAGTGAGCATATCTAAAATAGTAGAGAATGAAGAAGGAGGTACAGTAGGAACAGTCAGAGAAGTAAATGACGGCCAGTCAGCTTTCGGGAAACACCATCGAGGGGGTCTGAGTACAGGACGATATGTGGTAAGAGTAAGTTTGATAGGAAAGTGGTCGCTATATAAAACGTCTGAAAGAACAGACCAATGGAAATCTAGGGAAAGAGAAGGGGAGCATAGGGAGAGATCAAGACAGGAAAAAGTGTGAGTTCTAGAGTCAAAATGTGTATAAGTTCCCGTATTCAGTATGGATAAATCGTTATTAAAAATAAAAGATTCAAGGTGGCGGCCACGCAAATTTGTAACATCATCGCCCCACAAAGCGTGGCGACAGTTAAAATCTCCCATTAATAAAATTGGAGTGGGTAATTGTGATAATAAAAGGGTTAAAGCTGGGAAATCAATAGGTTGGGAGGGAGAGAAATATACAGACACTATCGTAATCCATTGTTCGAGAAAAACACGAACAAAATGACATGGAACAGTGGTGTGAAGCGACAGATATTCTAATGGGACTGTGTTATGAACTAAAATGGCGGAAACAGGAAGAGAAGCAGGAGAAAACAAGAAACAATAGTCAGGTATGGGTACTGGTGGGGAAGACAAACGGAGTTCTTGTAAACAGACTATTGAAGGATGGTGAATTGAAAGTAGATAACGTAGATCATTACGGTGGGCCATGAAACTTCGCATGTTCCATTGTAAAAGAGACATATTAAAATTGTATAACACTAAAAAGTAAAATAAAAGAACTAAAAGTAAAATCAAAGAAAAGTAAAAGGTTACCAAAAATTTACAAAGAATAAAATATAGTAAAAAACGAATTTATGTTGAACGGGTATCACACATCACCGGGTTGGTTCAATGGTAGGAATAGGAGCAGAGTGTGGAAGAAGTGAATGAGTAGGACGGTCGCTATAGCCTGGTGGCATAGGGAGGGATAAAGGAGAGGGATTAGAACATGAAAGAGGGGCAGAAGGGGAAGGAGGGATGGGAGTGGGAGGAAGATCGGAAGGAGCTGAATGGACTTCTGCTGTATGACGTATTTTTGGGGGACTCAGTGGTTCTTGTAAAGGAGTTGCTAAGTATTCCATAATATCTGAGAGAGTTTCACTCTCGGCACCTGTTGATTGTGTCATCTGTGGTGTTGACAGGGGAGCTGGAACTGGTTGTGAAGTGGTTTGAGGAGTCCGGATAGGGTTGGAACTAGCTGATCGTTGGGTTGAGACAGGGATCTTTGTTGTTGGTGTCACGGAGGGCGAAGGACGAGTAATTCGCATTTTACGAGTTGGGGGAGAGTGTGTGGGTTTTGTGGTACCCTTGGTATCCGATGTGGTGGGAGGCAGCCCACGTTTACCAGAGGCAGGCAGACGGC